>NC_056745.1:1086105211-1086312711 GCF_019279795.1 Protopterus annectens
CTAAGGTAATCTGGGATAGAATTTTTGCAGAAGAAATGAAATTAAAATGAGAAGAATTTTCTTTGTAATCATCTGCTAGCAAGGGGGTGATCTCCTGCATAGTTCACCTACACTTTGTCTAGTCTGAGCCGGTCACCTGATTTTAGAAATTCCAGATTATTTAATTCTACCTTAACAATTATCAAGTAAAATCTAAATCTGAATGTAGCGTTTACTTCACATTGTGGGTTCTTGTTATGTGAACCTGCACAGAGAAATAAGATATAGATAATTTAGAATGGAAAACGTTTTCTCAGTATTAAAGATGAAAGAATAAAATAGATATAATGTGCACTTCTTCATACAGAGCTGGTACTGTATTTACTTTAATATGTTGCACAATTAATAAGGTGGCATGCTGCTTTACTGAATCAAAGATTGTGACCACATCTGTGAAAAATAAGGTGCAGCAAGCAGAATAATAAAATAACTCAGACATAAATAAATAATAACACCCATTTGTTAAACAGGTTGGCCAACTGAACACACAGTCCCTTTTTAGAAGTGACTCTTGAGCCATATCTGGGTAAGTGACTTGCTCAAGGACACACAGTAGGCATATGAGGGATGTGAGAATCAAACCCTGTACCACAGGAACTACAACTTGCAACTTTCTTTACCAACTGCCATGTTGGAAGGCTGCCTTTTATATCATCAACAAACAGCAATTCACGGAAATCCTTATAACAGATGAGCTCACTGCATACAGCTACCTGCCAGTGAAAAGAAGGGGATGTCATGCTTAATGAAAAACTCACTGGTGTGCACTGCTGTGTCACCGCATTGAATACCATATCTTGTGTGCATTAATGATTCACACATGGGGATTAGTACAGGTTCTGGGGAGAGGACAGTGGGGTTAGCAGAGGATTAAACTTCAAATGAGAATACTTTCTTTTATTCTTCTGTGGGTAAGGGGAGGCCATACTGTGTTGTCTTGTGAGTGGCTCTGGTGGAGATGCAGTTGTAGTGCTAATGTAGTCCCCAGCATAATAGTTGGAAAGGGAAAACAGACAGGGGCCTAGACTTCATTACTTCTTGGTTATGTCACAGAAGGCTGACCTTCTACTGCGGAACTGAATTGATTCAAAATGCATTCTATTGATGTGAAAGGAGACTTTGATATCTCTCATTCCATTATGGATAAAAGTATTTGTCTGTAAATTGCACTTGAATACAGGTTACTAGCCATATATTGGGATTTGACAGCATTGTTGTATATAAAGATTAAGGTTAAAATGATCACAGTACATTTATATTTTAGTTTTGTTTTTTTTCAGTTCCCCAGAAATATTTGCTTCCCTCTATTAATCAAAGTACTGCAGCGTATGATTTGTCATAGGATTACTTTGCTTTTTTGGAAGAAGGCACTTGGCTGCTCTCCATGTCTTCTAAAAGAATTGAAGATGAATGAAATTAGTCTAGAAAAATGCATGCTTTGTCTTAATTGTATTGCTTTCCTTTAAAATCCATCAGTCATTCTAGCTATGCCATGCTTCACCCTTTATGAACAGCAGTAATTGTGAATTTTTCTTCTGTCAATAATAAAGTAACATTTTATATTATGCAGCACGTGAACAATGAATCAGGTAATTCTCAGATTGTTTACTTTTGCTACATGCTTAGCCAATGTGTTAGTAAATGTACACGGCGTTTCACTAGTAAATATAGTGATATGCAATCACAGACATGGATGCATCTGTCTATAAAAATCACAGTCTCAAAGATCCTTTTTTCTACAATACTGCTCTAAAGGGTATGTGATAATACAAAAAAAAAGCATCGGAACGGTTAAGGAATGCACTTTGCATTAAGAGCATGAAACATTTAATCATGTTTTACTGCTTCCTGACTGAAAATTCTTGAAAAAACACTGCACAGAGGAATGGATTATGTTCTGCATATAGATATCCTTATGGCTAACATTCAGCTATACTGCATGTGGTAGACAGCCATCTGGCTCTGTTCTAACTGACCAAACACAACTGGTCAAATTAATTTTTCCCTTTCAGTTATATCGATGACTCATAGGCATTGTGGGAACATAGAATTAGTATAGCTGGGGATGCAGGAAGGTTTGCCTCACTGCAAAAATTTTTATTTTAGTATTTTGTTTTTCGGTTCTCTGTAGATGATTACATTGAATTTCAAGTGTCCATGCATCGATTATTAATAGATGAAGCCTAACAACCTCTGAAATTCCATTTTTTGGTTTAGTATAATGGAATAATACAATAATGGAAAATTAACACACTAACCTGCTGTAACAACATTTACAGAACGTCTACTCTCAGAGATTAGTCATGCAGGTGAGTTTCTATGCACTTGACTTACTTAATTGACAATTCTAGTACACAAATCTGCATTATTTAAGTTTATCACATTTTTGAGCAACTGATGTCATCAAAATTGTAAACATGCAAGCTCTTCAGTTCCCCACCCATCTCCTTTACTTTATTACTGTCACAATGAGGTCATTGTACTTCAGGGAAGTAGTGCCCATTGACAGGTGATGTAAAACCTGTCTCTCTCTTTCTTTAGGAAGCTTTAAGACTGGACTAAACAAACTAAACTGCATTTCAAGCAGTAACTCACTATTTCAAAGTGAAGCAAGCAGCTTATCTCTTTGAGCTATACCTGAGCAGCGAACTGTGACATGAGCAACTGACTAGCTGTCTTTGTGTGTGTGTGGTGTGTGTGTGTGTGTGTGTGTGTGTGTATATATATATATATATATATATATATATATATATAGGTTTACTATCACATAGTCGATCACACTGTGTGCGATCAACGTATGTGCGTATGTGCAAGTACTATATTGTCGAACCTTACAATAGCAAACAGCCACTATAGCAAGGTTTGACAGTGTAGTGCAGATTGCACTATAGTGGGGATTGGTAAATGTACCTTTTCTACAGTGTAGTGCAATCTCGGAGTTTGTATATATAAGTAGGGGGGTGTGGGGGGGTGCAGGGGGGCTTGCCCATGTTACATGTTAAAATATGTTTAGCAGCTAAGAGAATTTCAGTGAAGTTGAAATGTTCGACATTCGACTTCACTGAAATGCTCAGTTCGGCATTTACTGTGGTCGGTTTTGTGATTTCCGAACATTTTCTTGGATGTATGCACTTTCGGCCACAGTAGTGTCGAACATGTGATAGTAAACCGTATATAAATTTATATATATATATATATATATATATATATATATATATATATATATATATATATATACATATATATATATATATATATATATATATATATAATTATATTATTGAAAGGTTGAAAATGCAAAAGAGAGAGCAACAAATGAGAAAAAAAAGAAAGTTACTACTAAGGGTGAATCACAAAACATCGAATACCTCTTTTCCACTTAAAAATCTGTATATCAGAAAACCCCAGCTACAAAACCCAAGTTAAGCATTGTCTGAATAGTGGTACTTTAGGGAAACAATTTTTAGTAATGTAATGTGTAGAGTTGGTGTTAGGGACAGGGGTACGGTAATGGTTAACACATGAGTAAGGGTTGGCAGGGGCATCACTACTTAAGACATTTAGCCATGCAACGCATACACCAGCATGCATGCACAGCACTAAACCTATCCCTTGCCTAGCCCTAACTCTGACCCTAGCACACAAACACTGAATCTTACTCTCCTTACCTAGTCCTTACACCAGCCCTTATCAACAAACACTCATACACTATTACTCATAATACCAAAACATTTGGAATATTTGAAAGTTTTGACTTTAACATCCCAGATCCACAATTACCTTACCGAATTTGGTCTCACTTGTTTCAACATGTCCTGCACTCAGCAACTTGCATGTTCACCCACTTTTGCTAGCACATTCAGCACTCAATAAACTGAATATAAACGAAATTGACAGACAACCCCCCACACACATACATATATTCTGCATCTCTAAGAACTGGCAACTATTCCAACCGTTATGTACTCAAGCTAGCAAAAAGGCTTCCTAACACCAAAACTGTCTAAACTTCTGAACAGTCCTGTGTCTTACTTCACTAAATATGTATATAGTGACCTCAAAAGAGAGCCCACCTTGTAACCAGTTGCATTGTAGCATGAATGATGATGATGATGACGAGCTCGATCAGTGCTCATCCGGAGTAATAACCCCTCTGCAGCATGATCCTGGCACCTCTCATCTTCTTACCTTCTATTCAGGGTGGCAGATTATAATCAATAGATGAATCACTTCCAGCCATTTGGTACTTTTTCTTTCCAGGCCTGTTCTGATCATCTCATAGGTGGGAGCCAGTGTCTCCCTAGAGCTCACATTTCTGGATTACAGACAAATATCCCAGTTTCATGTTCATTTACTGTTATTTCCCACTCTCACACCCTTTGCTCTCTTTAAGTATAACTGTGTTTATGGTAACCTATAGGGCTATTTGCACTCATATTTTCCCAGACCCAGAATACCTGCCCATCTTCTTTCCTAGGTATCAGATTTCACCCAGCTTCTTCACTAATTCATCTTTTTTTCTCTTGATCCACTCCTTACACTGCATGTCTGGTCTCCCAAGTATCTGCACTTTGCTTCTACTTCTCTTATCAGTTTTTTACTTCATATTCTATGTAAACATCTTATCCTTACTGTATATATTCCAAGTACTAGCTTGAAAAAGTTATATATATATATAACTTTTATGTATAACTTCTATGTAGTCATGGCTTGTGGGTTCTAATCCCATACCAGCCAACAGAAAAATTGTGTTGTTTTCAATACTACTTTAGCATTTGGGTTCTAATCCCACACCAGACAACTAAAGAATTGTGCTGATTCCAATGCTGTTTTAGCATTTCATCAATAGAACATAACCATGCTTGCATGTGAAGTGCACACCCATAGACCTGTGTCTTGAATGTCCAGCTGTCAAGTGTAATCAGTGTACGTGGACATATCTCTCAACTGTCATGATTTTTGCAGAATGTAATGAATATTGCTCCATACGTGTGGTCTGTTTGATAAAAGATCTTGTTTTACTGGCCAGTCTCTGCCACATTGGTGAAGATCTATGTCAGAAAAAAATGTCATTCCTCTGATTTGCAGATATTAGACATCTCTCTAAATGCATTTTAATGGAAAATCTGTTATCCGAACACCTTGCTACTATTGTAAGAGCACACTATGTAAGAATGTTCCTGTAGTCGTGCCTTTGTTCCACCATTATGTATGGCTTGGGCCATAATGTCTCATGTTAACAGGCTGAGAGAGGTACATACATGGAACATCATATATCCAATATAAGCAACATTGAATGATTGCTGGATGCAATATGATCTGAACTATATTGTGTATGTAAGGAACAGGGTAGTACTTTAAATAATAAATGTCATAGCAGTCAGTAGTGTTACAAGTAATATCTAACATATCTAAAAGTACTTATTTGTAGTATGTTTTGTTATAGTATCTGCACAGTTACTAATGTTCTCCTTTCGTCTCTCACCCCACCCCATCTCTTCTTTTATTTATGTAATCAATACATTATAGCAATAATTGACAATGTGGGTGTGGTATATTGAAGATTTATCCATGGTTGTTGTGGTTTAATCACAAGAGAGAAGCCTGAGTGATTAAACAAAGGCAACAGTGGGTAAATCTTCAATATACCACACCATGGAGTCAGTTATTGCTATTATACAATGACATTATTTAAGACAAAAATGACTCACTTTTCTTAAATAATGTCTTTGTATAACAATACCGTGGTGGTCGTCTGCTTTTCCCTTCATATCCTGGGGCATTGCTGATGATATGCACATGCGTAAAAGACTTGCTTTCCCACATTTTCACAGTACACCTGTGGTGTGTGAAGGAAGCAACAGAGAAAGGAATATCTCCTTTGCTTTTTTTTTCTTTTTAACTTAAAAAAAAAAGAAAAGAGAGAAACTGGGAGGCTTTTATTATACAGGAGAGACAGGAACAGATAAAATAAAAGGATAATTAGGTATGTTTATTTAATTTTGTATAAGGTACCTGATTATCCTTTTATTTTTCTATGTGCTGTCTCTCTCACTCATTTGGGTCTCCAGTTTTGTGAGCTTATTTAAAAAAATAAAATAAAAGTAAATTATTTATTGCATATATTAATGTAAAAAAGTCCGGGTGACCGGACTTTTCCCCATTGGTATATGCTTGGATTTACAATGGGCACTCTGGTTGGGCTAACCAATCAGTGTGGTACTTTTTGAATAATAATGGCCAGTCATTGCGTAATTACTATTATCATTTGCTATTATCATATTATTTGGTATTACCTATTAGGTTGTCCTTATGGATAATTTAATATTGCCTTGTTGTTAAATAAATTTTCATTTACATTATTTATTGTTGTGTTCCTCATTATATTATTTTCACTTTTTTCCATTATTCATAATTGTTTTCTTTTCTTATTCATTACATTTGTTTGGGTTACGCTTTTTTCCATTATGTTTCTACAGTATAACAAGGTAGGCCAGTTCCTGGTGATCCACCTACCTTGGTTCCCCTGGATGAAGCACTGGGGACCAGCAAACCTGGGCCACAGCTTGGCAGCATGCCCCTGCTGCTCCTGCACTACCGGCTCCTTCAGGTAGTTCTGCCCCACAGGCTGGAAGTGTGTCCTCTTCTGGGAGTGGAGGTGAAGTGGATGACTATGTTACCCATGCACAACTGCCAGGCATGGTGCACAGGCTTGTGCAGCAGACTGTTGGCACATGTCTACACTGGATGGAGAGCATGCTGTCCATCCTAGTGTGTCAGTCTGGCCACAGGTGCCAACATCAGCCACTGCCTCCACAGGAGCAGTGAAGGTGCAGTGCTGACAGTTCATGGGTGAGGACTTGAGTCACACCGTTACAGTATCTGATATCCATGGGACCTGAATCCCCCACCCCCTCCTCAACCAAGGTATTCACCCCCATCTTATGTCCCTCACCAACCCTGATTTCTGTCTTGTATGTCTTGTCTGTCTGCAAACGCTTCCTCATTTTCCAGACTTGCTTTCCCCACACATACCTATGTCCCTTCCCAACATTCTACTCACTCCTTAAAAAAAAAATGCAAACAAATCTCATCCCATACATAGCTCTCTATTTCACACGTCTCCTCTGGACACACTTAATTTGGTCCAATTTGCTTGACAATGCAGTTATGTTGCTGTCACCTCTCTCTCTAGGGGTGACAGACCAAATTCAGCTAAAGATCTTTGCAAGTGCACAGCTGTTACGTTTGGAGAAATGGATAGCTATGGTTCTTTCCTACACCCCAACTGCACATTCCTACCTGCCTTTCACTATGTTTTACCCCCTGCTTGCACCTCATTTCACCACTTTCCTATCTCCCCAATTTTCTTTTCTTTAAAGAATCATTGCTCGATGCTGCACTCTGCACAGCATCGCTAAGATAAGCTAAATGCCGGTGTATTATTACATGTATGTGAAAGCATAATAATCACATTCAAAAGGTTCACCTACGTCCTATATCAAACCCAGTACCATCTGAACTGAACAATAGTGCATCAACCTACAAAACCACACAGCCAGTTAATTAGCACAGGTGTTGTAAGCAAAACATAGTAATTGTCATTTTCACATCATTAAGCATGTTTACACGATGCTGCACATTATGTTGCATTGCACAGCAAATCTGCTAAAAGAAAAATGGAAAAAATTGAAATTTAACTGGGAATCTGGTAGAGAAATAAATCACTATAAAACCATACACATAGTAATAGGTGCAAGTGAGATATGTTACAGTAGTTCAGTGTGCACTTATCTGTACAACATATAAAAACACACCTGCTGTATCACTGACTCTGCAGCTCAATCTGTGAAATGCTTTGAAAACATTTTGTTTTTGGTTTACATGGCCGTAGGATCAAATACAGATGTGACTAGCATTTAAAATACATATATGTGTACATCACCATTATAAATTGTGATATGTATGACTGTGTCATCACCTATTTATCCACCCAATGCAGGACAGATGGAATGTCTGCTTCTAAATAATGGAGGTCAAAGGCCTACAGATAAGAGCACATTTTAAATATTGCTATTACAACCCTAGAAAGTGCCTAGAATTTCAGGTTACATGAATTCCCAGAGGAATTTGAAGTATGTAATGAAAATGTGGCCAGTAATTCCAGAATACAGTCCACAATGATTTGCCAGTGATATTCTAGACAACCACAAGTGTAAAAGTAGCACGCATATATAAAAGAGTCATGCTAGAAGCAAGGGGTGCCAGCACACACATTAAAGATGACTACCATCACAATGCACATGACTTGGCAGTTGTTAGAGTGGTTGACATTATGGTTAATGTACCCCCTGCCTTGTTCTAGGGCACACCAAGCATGTTACCATTTACTCTGTTAATGATACCTGCAGCTAACATACCTACCACCTTAATTTCCAGTGGGATGAGTTTCCTCAATCTGGCTCTGGTTGTTAATCAAGGCTGCCACAGGTCCCACAGTTACTTTTCTGTGTTGTTGTCCTGCAAAGTCTTCAGTCTGTCTGTCTATGCCTATTGCCAGCAGCAGCAGCAGCTTCACCCTGTAGCACACACATCTGCATGCAAAAAGTAGCTGCAACAAACATTCTCTCTGTGCTGACATTGTATCTTTACCCCACAAATTTCCACCCCGACATATAAGAAAGGGGATGGAATCTACACTGATGCCTTATATCTTGTTGAGTAGTTGCATGGGACTGGCTGATTTTTATTTATTTATTTATTTGACATTTGTTGACTGGGATAGAATGACTGGGACAGAGCCCTTTTTCTGCGGAGGCCTGAGGAGAAAAGCTCCAATGTATAGTAGATAAATAGTAGATTACAAATTGCAGTAAATACGCAGTACAATGAGTAATGATTGTCAACTGCATTTAAATAATGGAGGCAAGTGAGATTTTATCACAAATACAGTTAGTCAAATTCTTATAAAAGTGACATACACTCAAGGCAAGAGATAATGTTCTAATAGTGTCACGTTTGAAGGGTAGCATAAAGTGATGTAATTAGGATTTGGAAGACGGTGGAGGAGTTTGAAGCAGTTAGTGTTGAGAGATGGTGTGTGATGTTAGGATCATAGTTAGTATAGTGAGAGTCCTAGTATGAATAGTTAGGTAGCCTGTAGAGAGGCAAGAAAAGTTATCTACTTACTGGCAGGAGGTAGGTAGGAGAGAGGAGGCCTGAGGTATAAAAGCAGGAAGAGGGTGACTGGAGGAGGGTGGCGAAGATGGAGTTAGTATGGTGTAAAGAGGAAAGATGAGATGGGTACTGTGATGATGAGGAGAGGGTGAGGGATGTGTGAAGTAACCCAGTTTGTGCTAGGTTTAAGGGGCAAGGTTACAGGGGCATATTGTAAGGTGGGTTAGCTAGTGTTTCAGGGAGATCTTGAATGAGTGGGTCTGAGGTATGCTTCTTTTTTTTCCCAAAATCTCTTTATTTCTATTTTCTTTTTTCCAAATAATAACAACAATACAATAACTCAAAAACACAAATAAACAATACAAATACATATCTAAAGAAAACAGACAACAATCTCGTTTCGAGAAAATTTTATATATATATATATATATATATATATATATATATATATATATATATATACACTAGAAGTCACTACATCGTCAAGTAGAGTATGAGAATTCTTATGTTCATTTGGTCTCATAAGGGATAGTGGAATGGGGATAGTCTATATAGAAAGTAAAGATAGAAATTCAACCATTTATTGTATGGTTAGGAGAAATATCTAGATACACATATACTAAGAGAAGGGGGAAGATGTAAGAAAACTGGTTATACTACATTCATTTCTTATTAAAAAGGTTAGCTTTCCATGTCAGTTTGTGGGCGAAGTTTATTTGTCAAGAATTATATCTAGTAAGTAACCCCAATACTTTTGGTAATAGCGTTTGTTTTTTTGTTTTTGAATAAACTAATTTGTGAGATGAGATATATTTGATAGCAAGATTGCTGAAATCTTCCCATGTAATTGGTGACATAACATTCCAATTCTTTGTAATAAAGAATTTAATAAGGGCACACATCGTAATAAAGACATTTTAATATTTTTGGAAGTTGATTGATGTTAATGTGCAATATAGCTGTCTCCCATGTAAGGGTTGATTTTTCATATCCCATCTTCTCTAATTTTACTCTCAATGAACACCATAAGTTGTGTATCTTAGTACAGTTCTACATGACATGCAAAATATCAGCTGTTTGTTCTGGACAATGGGGACATATAGGTGAAAAGTTAGGATTGAATTTATTTAATTTAGATAAGGTATAATATATATTGTTATTTACCATAATTTGTGTATATAACAGCTTCTTGAATGGAATGAATTTGATTGTATTTTCAATGGCTAGTTTCTTATTTTCTTCAGTCAGTGATTAATTTTTCGTTTGCCAATAGTTTGAAAATAATAAAGAATTCTGATGTTTTGCGCCTGGGGTATGCTTCTTAAAGTCAAGGGAAGCTTGTTCCAGAGGATGGCTGGATAGTAGCTGTATACGTTCTGTCCAGCAGGTTTGTTTGGTTTGTGAATTTGCAGCAGGCATTGATCAGAGCTCCTAAGAGATCGAGCGGGGGTACAGAGTGAGATTAGTGAGGGAAGACTTGGACAGGAGGAGGGTTTGTTGAGAATGGAGAGGATAATGAGGAGTTGTGTAAGTCTGAGGTGGTTTGGAAACTCAAGCCAGTGTAGTGACATGAGGGCCAGACAGTGGTTAAATTTGGATGGCCAGTTAGCAGCAAATCTGGTTTTGCTTTTGTTGCAATTTCAGCTGTGTAGGCTGCATTTAGCATTTCTGAAGCACAGATTGGTTCAGATGCAAGCAATTGCTAATAATAACCATCATAAAAAGGAAAATTTCTAGCTAGGCAAGCCAGTGTGGATGAGAGCTATGTCTTATGTCTAACTTGCTGACACATTTCTTGTAGAGCAGTATCTTTCAAAAGAGGAGTATTGTACTCCATCAGGTATGTATCCATTTTGTTTCCTACATGATACATGTGTTTGAATATACTTAGGAAGAATGTGGATTACATCATTAAGCCTTTGTTAGAACTGTAGTAATGACATGGCATTGATCACCAGCCCTGTTAGACATACAGAGGATGTAGAGTACAACAAGGGTATAATGCTGTGTGATAACTACGTACACAGGTATCCTGGGTACTTCCTTTGATAACAATAGTAATAGACCACTACTGTTTTGTTGGCACTATTGTTCATATTTCATTTTTTTTTTTGGGGGGGGGTAATTCCTCCTATGGAGCACATCACTATGGACTGCTGTGTTGGGTGTGTGAGCATACGTGAGTACGTGTCATGGCACAAATAGGAATGTGTCACTATTGCTACTATCCTAGTTGCATCCACATCCTTTGTATTTCTGGCCCACTGTTGAATATGAGATGTGTAATTAAGTGGTTATTAATGATAGCCTTCCTTTACAGCTGTATCTCTACATAGTTTAGTCGTACTTATGTGATACTTATATGTGTTCCCATTTCTTTGTATTTCAGTAAACATTATGCATGCATGTTGCAGGCCATCATTTTCTGAGGTGGAAAATGGACTCATCATTGAGGTGTTACAACAACATTATCAGGTTATGCTGTCCCAATGGGGGGCAAATAGGTCAGAATGTGCAGCCCTGTGGGATGAACTGGTACACAAAATCAATGCCATGGGTCATCAAAATCATACCTGTGAGCACGTGTGGCACCATGCCACAGTCATGGTCGATGCAGCAAGGAGGCGCACAGCTGACGTGGCCAGGGATCATCAGGTCACTGGTGGTGGGGCTGCAGCAGAACCTCTTCTCACAGCCATACAGGAATTCCTGGCAAACCTTGCTACACAGGACAGCTCCCAGACATCCATCAGCTAATATGTTGTGGACGTGGGTGCCACCCATTCCTCTCAAGAGGAGCTTCCAGGTATGCTTAGTTAGATCAGCAGTAGAATACTGTCGCATTCATCCTGTCATAGTGTATATAGTTTTATATGGGTGTCAGGTGTTTTTCTGGGGGAAGTAAGTTAGCTGCAGTTGTAAGCTCATGTAGAGATTGTCACCCACATACGTTTTTAACATTGCAGTTACTGTAGATATGAGATTATTGGATACATTAACCCCTGTTATACTGTAACACATGGTGCTGCTGCTATTATCTCTACCTCAACTTTTTGGGGGTCATCAAGAATTCGAAGAGGCCATGTTCCTGCTGCTGGTAAGCAGAAAACTGTTATGTCAGATATGTAGATATATTTCAATGTCTTAGCTAAGGTGTAATCCCAGGCCTGATGGCTGGATTGATGTACTGTCTGCATAATTGTCAACTGTACAGATATTTTCTAAATGTCCACAATTTACATTCGTATCTCTGCCTTGTAGGTATGAGCATAGTCATTGACCTAAAAACTATTGTCAGGATATTAATGATTGCCATAACTGTCATCTGTACAAATATTTGCAGAATGTTCACAGTGTACATCATTTATTTTTTGCTCATAAGATTGTTGTTTTCTGAATAATTATTTCCAAATCATTACAGATTGGGGTTCAAAAATAATGTCCACATGTCCTTCTCTGTGAAGCTGGGAAGTATACAAGTTTGTAATAGTGACATACGTATATACAACTTAGCATATATTGCACCAAAGTAGTGCAGAGCAAAGTAGTGCAGATATTAATGTATTGCTTTTTCCTTTTTATCACAGGTGACCAGGGAGGTTGGTCTTTGTCCCCTACACCACCTGATGTCAGTGTCTCTTCAGACTCTGGTGATAATGGTGGTGGCCAAACTGAAGCACAGCTGGGGGTTGCAGAGGCTGAATCTTACACAGAGGTTTACATCCCTCAGCCACCCTCATGATCGCCATACACAGTCAGTATGCCTATGCATGCCCAGTCCCCTGAGGCCACAGATATTAGACAGTTGGAGGGTGGAGACATTGAACAGAGAAGTGTGGCTACTTTGGCTTCAGTGACTGTTGACACTGGCCATAGCCAAACTGTTGGTGAGGTTCCACACAGGCAGATTGATAGAGGTGCTTGTAGGAGGCCTGTTGTTCCTCCACCACCAGTTGCAAGTGTCTCATCACATGTCATTCAGCGTATGTTTAGGGCATCATGGATCCACAGACACATTTAGAAAGGAACTCCTGATAAATTCTCAAGGTCATGGATGCAGCACAGTCTGACATCCGTGACTGCCTCCACCATGTTGCTGATACCCTTGGACTGGTTGACTGACACAGTAGAAAGAGGTAAGTCTGAGACTGATCGCCCACTATCTGTCATAGAATGCACACTGTCTGTAATGCAGCGTCTGACTGGAGTTGTGTGCCGGACTCATGGGCATAGGTCAGCAACACCATCTGTTAGGAGTCAATGTGACCATGCCCAATCACGCTCACATAGTGGCAGTACATCCAGTGCTCCAGAGGGGAGTGTGTTGTCCACACCAAGACATCAACACAGAGTAAACAACCCAAGAAAAAATACGTACTGCAGAGGCTCCAAACCACAGTTCCAGCAGAAAAAAAAAATACACATCAAGGCGTAGCAGACCATGGGCCCATGGTACTGTGTGTTCCCGTGGAGGACACATGCCCAGCAGACATCAGTTACCCTCAGGTAGTAGCACAGCATCTGACCTTTGGCATGGAGGTGCCAGTGCATCTCCTGGCAGAGCCAGTTCTTATGTTTGGGGCAGAGATGATGAACTGTCAGCTCTACCATGCATGGCTCACAGCTGTCCAACATTCACACATGTAGGGATACCACTGAGCTTGGCTGTGTTCATGGAGATACTCACACACCAACGTCACATCGAGGGCACCTACAGATACACATGCAACATTTCCATGGTCCATATTGCCTGCTTCCCTTGCTTACTCACACACACACTTGCAAACGTATTGGGTCAGCCTAGGCTTCCTGCACCCACACACAACACCCTGTGCAAGTGATGATACATGTGCCACATCCCTATCATCTTTATCATGGATGCAGAGAAATAAAGCTACGTGTCTGATGCACAGAGTGACTATCTACATTAGTATAAATTCCTTTGACTTAGATGCCATACCTTTGTTTATAATTTGCACAACATAGAATGTTTCCTCAATACTGTAGACGTGTGACAGTCAAAGGCTAGATTACTATATTTATGTGTCCCTAAGTCATTGACTACTGGGTCAACTGTTATAGGTGTGTTATCAATATGATAATTACCGGGATGAATGACTTCAAAAAGGATAGTATTATGGATTTGTTGGCATTTAGTTTTAGTATATGGCTCTGACACCAGTCGCATGTCTGTGCCAGCCCCTCCTGGAGAACATTTGTGTCAGTGTGGGATTCACTGGCAGCTCCTAATATGCAATCATCCTCAATGTCAGTCAGCCAAATGCCACTGATATTGGTGTATGTACTGTGGATTGGATATGTCATTAAATTGCAGAAGGAAATATACTGGCTTGTTTTTGTTTTGTGGTGACCTTATTTGTCTTTACATGCTTGGTGGTGAAGTGTTGGTGATATGGCCGCTGACTCCTTCAAATCCCTACTGAGAATTTTTAGGGATCCTATGCAAGAGAGTTCACAAAAAACTCTGGACAGTTTCTTGGTCCCAGTGTCAGATAATGTGGGGTCTGTGAATGCTGGTTCCAGCCAAGAAAGTGGCAATGACAATGTTAATACTTCATCCAACAATGGGTCTTCTACCTATAATCTTTGGGGAGAAGGCAGAAAAATCCACTCAGGTAATCAGTTCTCTGCAGTGGGCAGAAACAGGAAGAAACAGTCACTCCAGAGCTGCAGAAATTATATGACAGAATTAAAAAACGTATCTTTAAGGAGACCTCAGTTTTTTCCAACTCCTTAAGTCTTCAAAGGTATGTGGAACTTAATATTACACCTAGGGGCTTGAGGGCAGTGAAAATCCCCTCGACTCCATTTAATCTAGAAGAAGAAGATGACAAGAAATTGCATGTTAGATGGATCGCAGTAGTCCACCAGTGCAGTCTAGAATGGATTAATATCTTAATTGAGTGTGATGACCTTAAGAGATGTAAACTGGTCACAGAGACCAGGGAAGTATGTCAGAACATAGTTCAGGCAGTGAGCAGTGATACTTGACAAAATTTCTTGGCGGGAGTGAATGTAAAATTAAACACCTTCGAGAAAGAATTAATTGAGAGGAAGAAAGAAAAGTTGCATTGAGATTTATGAGACTATGAACGTAACTCAGCATTCATAGTGACTATGAATCAGCACAGGAGATGTTACAGGGTGAGATTTGAACAAGAAAAAGGAAGAAACTGTGGTAATGAGTACGTTCCCTCAGCAGGCAGTGAGTCCTTGTTTGCTAATGGGGAAAGTGAAGAGGACAATCATTTTCCTAGACTGCCTGATGCAGAAAACCCTGGATATTTAAATAAAACTTTTCATGGGCCAGGGAACAATCGTAAAAGAACAAGAAACCAGGATTATGGACATGACAACAATGGGGATTCATATCCCCATGTATGGACATTTAAAAAAGGCAAGTGGTACTGATGATATTGGCCTTGATTTCAGAAAAGTAAATGACAAAACGAGTGGTCCAAGGACAGATTCCTAAGGGACTCCACTTGTGACTGGCCTCTTTGTAGAGGATTCCCCAAATCTAACTTTCTGGGTCCTGTTTGTGAGGCATTTGGCTATGCGCCAGGTGACTTACAAGTTTGTACCTAATCTCTCAAATTTTTCAACAATGCCTGATTGGAGTATACTGTCATATGCCTTGTCAGGTCAAGGTAGGCAGTGTGAACCATTTTTCCATCATCCATTGCTTTGGTTATCTTCTAAAAAAAAGTCCACCAGGTTGATTAGGCATGATCTGCCCTTGACTAAACCAAAATGGGGTGGGTCCAGTGCCTGGAGATGTACTACATCTCTATTGATCATTTCCATGATAATTCTTCCCATGGCTTTACATATAAGAATAGTGAGACTTATGCGTCTGTAGTTTCCAGGATCTGTAGCTGGCCATCCTTTGTGCAGAGGGATGACTGTTGTAGTTTGCACCAAACACACCAGATAAACTGTTTAAAACCAAAAAACGATCTGGAACACAATAAGAGAAGGCTCAAACTATAAAAGTAATTTAATGTTGCCACACAAGTGAAATTAGCGCTTTCGGCAGGTAAAATAACCCACCTTCCTCAGATTACACAGCTGGACATGAAAAACTCATTTATACATTAATGCATAAAATATGCCCAATTGCCTTAAAGTGCATTATTCAAACAATTAAGTTGCCATAGCGACCTTAAAGTAAGATCGCTACCTGCATGATTTTACTTGCGCTGCTGTCAGCTATAAAAATACATACATATAAAAACACCAAATATTTAAAACATGAATGCATATCTTGCTTATTGCTAAACAATTAACCAAAATCTCTTCCCTTGCATTACGGCAGGCTGTTTACGTATTTAAAAATACGGAAATTAATGCAAAAGGTGGATAATCACTTAAAAAGTAAAAAACATATACATGGCTCTACACTTTATCAACCACAAAGGTTTCAAAAGTGTAAAATATCCATTATACATTATATTGTAAATAGTACTGTTGTAATGGCACTTATTATTTAAAAACTGATGGTATTATACATACATTTGTACCTAAATAAATCCAAAAATTGTGTCAAAGGGTCACCCTATTGCTGAACAGTTCTTACTCTTACTGCTATAAAACAATGTTAATATGACACATGAATATACCCTTAAATAAATAAAACATTAAATGTTAGTTCCCATGTTCAAAAAGGCCTAAATTTCATATTAAAGCCCACAAGTTCGTTCCTCTATTTATATGAAAACCAAAACATTATATTCACAATCATGACATGTATTGTATTATATCTACCTATTATAGGCTAACCACTTCAAAACACATTTAATAGAGAGAGCCTCATTAATACCTGGTATAACTTGTGCCCTAGTACGAATTTGCCAACATAATTCGTCAATCTCCAGGCGAACTTGCCAAGGTCCCCCTCTAATGTCTTGTTTTCTTTGCTGCAAGATAACAAACTTAAAGGAATGTCCACTATTTTCAACTACATGCCGAGCTAGAGCATTATTCTGATCCTGTTTGGAAACCGCATTTATATGCTCATAAATTCTAATTTTTAATTTGCGCTCGGTTTTTCCTATGTAAAAAGCTTTACATAGATTACATAGGGCAGCATAGACCACTGATTTTGTTTCACAATTGAAGTGGCCATTAATCTTATATTCTATGTCATTTATGCTACAGGTGGTACCAATCTTTATATACATACACTGACTGCATGTTCCACATCTGTGCATCCCTAATGGACAGTTAGACATCCTTTTTTGTTTCGTTTTTTCCATAATGCATTTGAGGTTGTCCCCCCTCCTGTATGTTATTTTAGGTTTATCACCAACAAGGGCAACTAATCCTTTATCATGTTTAACAACCTCCCAATTTTTGTTTATAATTTCCCTTATCTGTTGAAAATCCATAGAATATGTGTGAAGGAAACTACAACAAAAGTTAGGCTTAGGTAGATTAGATGTGAATGTCTCTACTTGTAGACTTGAAATTTCAGGATTAACATCCAAGTTATTAGTTTTTATAACAGGAAGCAGGGGTGAAAAATAACCCCCCACCCTTTTATTAGTAACTTCTAGTACGATATTATTGACTAGACATAGAGGATACCCCCTAGATGTGAACATATCTATCAATTTTTCACATTCTATTTGAAAATCGTTATCATCCGTCACCATCCGTGCTGCCCTGACCAGTTGGCTCTTAATAACTGATCTTTTTTGATGGTACGGATGGTTACTCGAAAAATGTAAAAGTGAGTTACAATATGTGGGCTTTCTATATATAGTACTTTTGAATCTATTGTTGGTAATGTCCTTAGATAAAAGAACATCCAAATAATTCATTTCAGAGTCAGCCACTGAATATGTGAAACTAAGGAATTCAGTCATACTTGTCATGTTGTCAATAAACTGTGGGATAACTGATTTATCTCCCTTCCAAATACAGAAAATATCGTCCTGATACCTTGTGTAAAAGGAGACATGTTGTTGAAAAATGTCATCCTTGAACAGGAATTCATCCTCCCAGTGAGTCATCACTGCATTCGCAAATGAGCCCCCACAAGGGGAGCCCATCGCCACACCTGATGTTTGTAGGTAGAAGTTACCTTCAAAGGTAAAAAAATTGTTCTTTAACACTAGTTCAAGAAGAGTTTCAACAGTATAAATGATATCATCCGATATTTTTCTAACTGACAAAAACTCCCTGACCCATAATAGGCCTAAATCCTGGGGTATGACCGTATAGAGGTCTTTAACATCTATTGTCAAAAACACTGAATCAACGGCATATGTTTGATTGCTAATGTCCCTCAAGAAAGACCAAGAGTCTTTGCAAATGTGCTTGACTGCTCCTATAAGAGGCTTCAAAATGCTATCCACATACTTAGCGCAAGCATATGTGATGGAGCCTCTTCCATCAATAATAGGTCTGAACGGTGGGGCCTGTAATCGCTTATGTAGCTTAGGTGCACCAAAAAATGCAGGGATTCTAGGTGCAGACATCTCCAAATAATGGAAAACGTCTGAATCGATAAACCCCTCCAAAAACAGATCATTGAGAATACCATATATTTTTCTGTATGCACCATGGATTTCATTTAATGATACCTGCTCATAAGCCGTTGTGTCAAGATGTTGCATCATGTATTCGACATATTTATATTGATCCATTAAGACCACACCCCCACCTTTGTCAGGTCTCATGACCCGGACGTTGCAATCCTGCAACAGATGTAAAAAGTCCCATTCGAGTCTTGACATGTTGTTACCACCTTTAACCCTGCTATATATGACGTGGTTTTTAATAGCCCACAAATCTAATTCACACATTTTTTCAAAGGTTGATAAAATAGGATGTAACAATGGGTTATAAGAACTTGACACTTTTATACTATTAATAACCTGAGTGTTATTCCCCATTAAAAAATTCAAATTTAATTTTCTGACATAAATTTTTAGGTCAATTATAGTCCTAGTTATGTCCATATGTCGAGCAGGAACAAATGTTAGATCCTTAGCGAAAAAATCAACCATGTCCTGTTGTATATTCAATAAGGTGTAATTGTACAAAACAAAGTCACTGTAAGAACTTCTTAAAATGATAGGGTCAATACCAAAATCAAGGTTCATGGTCATCTCCTCCTCCCCCGTCTTTTGTTCCTCGCATTGTTCTGCCTCTGTATTTGAGGGGGGTTTTTCTTCTTGGAATTGTTCACCAAGTGAAAACCCTGATTATTCTGTTCTATCTCATCTTCCATAATAATGTTCTGTTGGTTGAAATTCATTGATCCTGCTGCTTGTGCATGTCCCTGGTTGGGGACCTGAACATTACCATTGCCATTATTGTTGTTGTTAAACCTAGGGCTCCTTCTTGGCCCATGCCTTTGTTCAGTTGGATGGTTACTATTACTAAAATTGTTATTATTTAACCTTTGATTTGGTTCCCCAATATTGTCGGGTTGATCTAAAACCCCTTCAGGAACCGTTGTTGATGCTTTAGGAGGTTTAGGATAGGCACATTTATTGCTGTAATCAGTTATATCCCTTGTTAGTTTCTTTTTCTTTATGGCCAAAAGTTTTTCCATGCTCGCTTCAATACTTGTATAGATACGACAGTATTCATATTTATATCGAAAAAACTCCCTATCCGATATAATAGATTGTTCCAAGTTTTCAAGCTCCTCCATAAGAATTACTATATCTTTAGAATAATATGCTATGAGGGCTTGTAGGAACTCAGTACTTTGTCGATCAAACAAGTCTAAAAGTTCTTGGTAAAAAGGGGAACTATCCAAAAGGCCAGCAGGAAATTGCCATTGGCGCAGGCCCTTGGGAATAACCTTGTTCCTAATACACTCGGTTAAATATGAAACCTCCAGTTGTAATTTTTTGCATCTATATAACTTATTGTCAAATAAGTCAATTTTTTCTGATAAAGTGCCACTACTTGAAGTTCCTCCTGGAATAGGTAAGACATGCGGATGGAACTCCTGACTGAAGAAATTATTGCTAGACAAAAAATTCGACATGATGGGGATTCCCTGCTTGTTTGGGATACCCTCAGTGTTATTAGTTGAACGCATATTGGTAATATCATTACCTGGTTGCAATTCGCTAGATTCGAATGGAAGACCTCGATCGCCAGGTACAAAAAGTCTATTACTGCTACTTGGTAGTCCAGCACCAGTATTACGAAGCCCTGGGGACTGCTGCCCGTTCGGTGGAGTTGTAGAGCTTCCGTTAATGGTAGTAAATCCAGGCGGTGGAAAATTGTTACCGGTTCTTGAAACCGGCAACGCCATGGCATCTACTTTCTGTGTTAAGGCATCTACCCTGCCGAGTAGAGCCTCAACAAGTGCTGTTAAGCTACAGCTGGAGTTGCCGCTAGAATCGTTCTCTTCATTCCGCTGCGTGAAAAGTGGTGGAGAAGCCTCTCCGGTTCCGGTCGCCATCAAAATACTCTGCACCAAACACACCAGATAAACTGTTTAAAACCAAAAAACGATCTGGAACACAATAAGAGAAGGCTCAAACTATAAAAGTAATTTAATGTTGCCACACAAGTGAAATTAGCGCTTTCGGCAGGTAAAATAACCCACCTTCCTCAGATTACACAGCTGGACATGAAAAACTCATTTATACATTAATGCATAAAATATGCCCAATTGCCTTAAAGTGCATTATTCAAACAATTAAGTTGCCATAGCGACCTTAAAGTAAGATCGCTACCTGCATGATTTTACTTGCGCTGCTGTCAGCTATAAAAATACATACATATAAAAACACCAAATATTTAAAACATGAATGCATATCTTGCTTATTGCTAAACAATTAACCAAAATCTCTTCCCTTGCATTACGGCAGGCTGTTTACGTATTTACAAATACGGAAATTAATGCAAAAGGTGGATAATCACTTAAAAAGTAAAAAACCATATACATGGCTCTACACTTTATCAACCACAAAGGTTTCAAAAGTGTAAAATATCCATTATACATTATATTGTAAATAGTACTGTTGTAATGGCACTTATTATTTAAAAACTGATGGTATTATACATACATTTGTACCTAAATAAATCCAAAAATTGTGTCAAAGGGTCACCCTATGACTGTTGTAGTTCTCCATTCATGAGGCACAAAGCTTATTTGGAGGCTACAGTTAAATAGTAATTCCAGTAGCCCTGATAGGTTATGTTTCATGCTATTTAGAAGGCATCTTGGGATATTGTCTGGACCAAATAATGCAGTGTTCTTGGTCTTAGAGAGAGCATTAAGGACCTGTTCCCTAGTGATAGTAGGAGGAGTTATATTTTATGGTATTTCCTGAGGGAAGGTTGAGGGGGAGAGAGGGGTAAAGTTGGAGATGAATTTATCAGCCAGGGGGTTTGCTATATTTTCTTGCTCATCATAGGTGGCTCCATTTACAATGAGCTCTGCACACAATTGTGTATTGCCTTTGAGGTTGCGGACATAGCTAAAGTATGCTTTGTAGTTGCCCTTGGCCTGGGAGGCCAAACATACTTCAAATCTGGCTTTGGTAGACTTCATTTGTCCTCTGAGCTTTTTGTTTAGTTTGAGATTTTATCCTGCTGTAAGCTGCACCTCGTACGTTCTGCCATGATTTTCTTCATTCTGTTATACAGCCTATTGATTCTATGATTCCACAAGGGTGCCTTTTGAGTTAGTTCTGTACTTCTTCCTGGTGGGTACAGCTGCTTCTATGCAGCTATTAACATGCTTGTACAGGGTGTATGTGAATATCTCTGCATAAGCTACAGTGTTCTCAAGGTTTATGGGGGCTTGATATTTTGCAGGTTATCACCTAATATCAGGAGGTTAGCCTTAGAGTAGTTCCTCAATATTCCATGCTTAGCTGGGGGTCCAGTTTTTTTTTACTTCAAAGGAGACCATTTTGTGTTCTGACCTTAGCAGGGAAGACATTACAGTAGGGGGTGTGCATCACTCTGACATATTAGTGAGGATCAGATCTAGTATGGTTGCACACCTATTTGGTTACAAAATCCAGTAGTCTCTGTGCCCATATGTTTGGTGTCGTATAGGATTCCCAGTTAATAGTGGGGTAATTAGAGTCACCTATGAATATGTTATTGGGCTGGATGGTTACTGTTTCTAATAAATTGAAATACATAGTACGGGTTTCCTGGGTCATAAAGGGGGGGGGGTCTTATAGCTTGCAAGGAAGTATAATTGGATTTTGCCTCTGGTGATTTGAACATAGAGCAGCTCAAGTGCATTGTCCTGTTTGGCCAACCTTGAAGTATACTTAGTACTGAAGTAAATAGAGACACCTCCACCTTTAGACCCTGCTTGTGAAGTAGCTGATCTAAATATGTGGAAGGCAGTATAACCTTGCACTGTTGGTGTGCTGCCCATGGCCTTAAACCGTGTCTCAGTGATTGCATGACATCATCATTCTCTAGGGTGAAGAGAGCTTCTAGGGAGTGGAGTTTTTTGTTTAGACTCCTAGCATTGAGCGGTAATACCTTCAGATTTTCTTGGTTTTGACTTGTTATGTTGGAAGTACTTTCAGTTTGGCATTGCCTAAAAAAGGGACTATGGAGGAAGACAATGTTTTAGCTGATATTCGAAAGCTTAGAGGAGTGAAGTGCAGACCATCCCTGTCAAAGCAGCGTGATCTGTTGATCATCTCCTTCCTTGCTGGCAAATATTGAACCCCCTTAGAATGACACCTGAAACTAAGCTAATTATTAAATTCAATCATCTTTGTTCGTATTGTGGCATCATCCTTGGAGAAGGTGAAATGCTACTCAATGTTAAGCTCATACCAGCCTGGGACACATAATATAGTCTAGGGAGATAAGTCACAGGTCATGCACTCCCACATGGACTATGAGTCATATTGGTACTTGTGGTCCAATGACATGCATGTGTGTGTAATGTGGTGGAGCCTAGCTCCTGATAAGCAACTGACCATGCCTTTCGCCTTACTCAGCCTGGTAAGAGGCACATCAGTGGGTCTCAAAATGGAATCTTCAATGACAAGAATGTTGGATTGTGTGGTGGGTTGCTGTATGGGCTTATAGGTTGAGCCTCCATGAGATGTAGCTCTATGTGTTGATGTGGGTGTTGTTTTGAAAGAGTGCATTTGAGGCTGCTGAGGGTATTTGTTATCTGTAATTCATCTAGGAGGTCTTTGTAGTTGAAGAAGATTACATTTAAGTACCTCAGCATATGTCTGCTTTGAATTGTGTGTGATTGTCATGGCGTGTGTACTACTGACTACCGTATTGACATTAGGAGTACCTTTATGTGAGAGCTTTGGCTCCAGTGATATTGTGTACATACATCACTCACATACCATTTCAGTTTGAGAATGAACTCATTTTCAGTAAACACAAGGCAATTTCTACATTGCCTCAGGATGCCCATATCCACCAAGGTGGTGATGGACACAGTGGGAAAGTTCATATCCATGGCAACGGATCCTTTTTTATTGATTAGGTAGTTGTAGTGACAATGTCAATCATTGTCACATGCATCTGGTTTGCAGCTATGGGGACAGTGCTTGTCACTGCAGTCTAGTTGTCCTATTTGCAACTAGGTATTGGAGAAAATTCAATCGTGCTTTTACAGGACAAATGTCACTCAAGGTGTCTACGTCTGTACAGAGCGCTGGCAAACACTTGACGGGAAACTAATATGTAGACCCTGAAAATGTCAGGATCATGTATTTAGGCAGATATTCTAAAGTTAGACAGAAGTCAAGCAGTGCTTAATGAAAACAACTGGTCAAGAATGATGAAAAGAGGGGAGACACATGAATGGCTACTGCCTGGCTCATACTAATACTGGTCTCACCACAGCTTCACTCTGCTGGGATACAATGCGTCTTTGCTTCTTCTCTCACCAGATGCAAAACATTAGCATGAATCCCAAGATAAGATGCAGGCCAGAGGCTGTTTGGTTGTCCCAGATGATGCAAGGGTCTGTAGGCTTGTTGTAGCCTTTTCCAGGTAGATGCCTTGAACAGCAACTAGACCAGTCAGTTCAGTTCTGCATGTATTATGCATTGGGTTCCGAGGATCATAGGATGTGACTAGGGTAGTGACCTGATGGTGACTAGGAGCACAGCTGTTGCATCACAATATAATGTTCAATGACAGATGACATGGATGTCCAAGGTTTAACTAGCAAGGTACACAGCAGCAGTGATCCATGTTAGATAACATTTTCACAGTAATTCATGCACCCTGTCCCTCAACAGAGTAATTGAGGTGCTCTGCATGACATCTGTGTGAGGCCTACTACAGAGGACTGTCCACCTTCAGAGATGTTCCTGTCCCTCCAGCATGTCCTATGTATGTTATACTGTACATTTAGGTTCCTGGAACACATTAACTGTAGTCCCACAATAGTTCATACAACTTCCATTAATGTCCGGTTGTTTGAAAGGCATTGTAGCCTTGCAAGGACAAAGTACTTACTGCAAACTTGAACAAGTTTTCTGTGCATGCACAGACATCCACATCTTTACTGAAAAGAATGCCTACAGAGAGTGTGTTTTACACTGTGAACCCCAAGGGTTTAGCAGCATGACCCTTACTTTGCTGAAGTGTTATCACATTTGAAGGTCTGCTCTTGCAGTTCTGCCTAATAACAGGATTTTGGTTCAGACAAGTGCCATATGCCTGGCAAAGCAATGTACTCAATCCACCATGTTATTCCACACTGTCAGGTACTGTTTTACCTTAGAATGACACCATAAATATAATAACAACTGACATGTATGCATCTGTCAGGCCACTGCATAACCATGGCCTTTTTTGACGTATACACAAGCAATAATCTATTGTTAATGACGTTGGCAGTGTCTGTTGAAGAGTAGTGGACAGCCTATCATAGGCTGATGTAAAATGCTCTAACATCAAGTAACAGCTCACACACAAATAGCAAGTTGTCTGCAGTGAGAATAGCATCACTACCTATTTATGTTTACAGAACACTGGACAGCACACACACACACACACACACACACACACACACACACACACACACACACACACACACACACACACACACACACACACACAAAGTTGGCTGCAGTGAGACTAGAACCCCACCTATCTAAGAATACAGACTATAGAACACAGTACTTATTACACACACCATGCCTCAAGTCTGATATTAACATGACTTTAGGTAATCTTATAGCACATGACATCAGCAGGCCTTACGGAGGGCAAGAGTTTGGAGGCCTGCATCAACTGCAAGGGGCAAAATAGTGCAAAACCATGTCACTGTGGAAGTCTGTGTGGGATTCACATGTATAGTCTTATTCATGGAGATACACACACAATTGGCTGCAGTGTAAATAGTACCCCTACCTAATTTTACAAACTATAGAACACAACACTTGTCACATGTGCCATGGCTCAATTCTGACATTAACATTCTTTAGGTAATCTTATAGTAGCTGACATCAGCAGCCCTTATGGAGGACAATAGTTTGGAGGCCTGAATCAACTGCAAGGCCCAAAACAGTGCAAACCACTGCCACTGTGGAATTCACCCTTGTTCTGTAGAGAGATACACACACACAAACACACACACACACACACACACACACACACACACACACACACACACACATACACACACCAATTGGGCTGGAGTGAGATTATACCCCCTCCCTATCTACATTTACCAACTACAGAACACAGTATTTAACACACACACTACAGCTTAAGTTTGACATTAAAATGACTTTAAATAATCTTATAGTACATGACATCAGCAAGTCAAGTACAGGCCAAGAGTTTGAAGGCCTGTATCATGTTCAAGGCTCAAAACAGTGCAAACCCATGCCACTGGGGAAGTTAGTGTGGAATTTACACTTATTCTGTAGGGAGATGGACACACACACACACACACACACACACACACACACACACACACACACACACACACACACACACACACATACACAGCAAGTGATCTGGAGTGTGATTAGAGTTCCTACCTATCTACATTTACAGACTACAGAACACAGTACTTAATGCACACACCATGGCTCAAGTCTGCTTTATAAATGACTTCAGGTGAACTAATCCTAGAGACCTAACCAAGCCCTGTGATGAACAGCTTGGAAGGCCTGCAGAGCCCATTGCATTTTACTGTCATCTGCGGCTAGTAGCCTAGCAGTCAGATAACTGTTTAGTAGTCTAGCTATGTGACAACAGTACCCATATTGAGCGTCTTGGTTATACTGACTTGTGGAACTTGCTTTATATGTACATATCTGCTGTTTAAAGGTACTTTCTGATTTATAATGTTCTCATGCACAATACAACAGTTGTAAGTTTCATCTATACCAAATAAGCATTGTTTGTTTAGTGCCCGTGTCTTCCTACCTGCATTCATGCTGCTTATTGCCTGCTTTTGAGCAACATTACCTTACCTTACCTTATCATTGTAAACTGCAAATTGTTTCTGCACATACTCTGAGTAATATTTGTTGTAGAAGTGCGACATTACTCTAATTGTACTGAACGCCTATCTGACTCCACAACTGGTAATGTCTGTTTTCCTCTTCTCTTTTTGTTAGTTTTGCATATGTAGAATAGCAACCAATTTGCCTAGGTGATTACATGTCTCACTACCTAGTCTTACTACCTAACTTGCCTTAAACTTTCTGTTTAATTTTCCTCTTGTTTCTCTCTCCAGTTATATTTCCCAGCTGTCCTACCTGCTCAGATTGTCTTCCTGTGGAATATTGTCCTATTCATCGCTGACCATCAACCTAAACCCACCTTTCAATTAAGGTCCTTCCCTTAACTGAAGACTTGAACTAATTTCTACTCCCTGTGCATCAATCTCCCCAACAAAGGAAGTATGTGTTTTTAAACTGTATCAGTCCCTCTAAGAAAAGATACTATGCATTTTTAAACTGCAGTTTGTACAAAATTTCAATTTGCTCAAATACTCCAAGTTCTCTGTACACTCCATAGCTAGGATGACCAGCAGCCTGACCACCAGCCAAAGCCTGTCTATTCTACAACTTGCATACCTTCTCCTGTAATGCCCCCTGTTTAACTTAACATTCTTCCCATCATATTTCCTAGACCTGCTCTCTCCTTAAGAAGCTATTGCTCACTACATATCCTTGTCCGCTAGGTGGCACCCTTCTCTCAGACCTATCCCACTGTCTTAGGCTTGCAGTTTTCACTACGTGTAGAACAGCAGCCCCTCTATCTTTCTTCTACCTGTACTCTACATCACTTATTCTACCCTGCCCTCTATCCCTACCACCTAGGCTCCTACCCCCTACCATCCCTCTCAGACTTACCTTTCCAACCAGCGCTCCACTGATTGTTTTTCTAGGCTCACTCCTTCAGTGGCTTTACCCGCTCCGTTCACCCTACTGGCTCACTCTGCTCCCCTACCCTACCCCCAATTTCCACCTACCCCCACTGCTCTTACCTTTATCCCCCACCTTGAATCTCCTCCCCTTCCCCATAGCCAATCACAACCTATACCCCTCCCCTCCCAGCTTCCATTCAATTTGTAACCCCACCCCTTCCCCTCCCTCTTCAACCTGTAATCTCAGACACACTCCTCTTCCTTTCTCTCTAATCTCTCTCCTACTACCCCATTTCCTCTTCTACAACTTACTCTACTCTAATTTAGCATGGCTTTTCCACTTCAACAAACATCCCTCACATCACCTATATGCATTATACTCCTCATTACTATCTATAATGCAACCTCCTATTCCTCTTCCATGCTACCACCCTCCTTCCCCCTCCCCTCCTCCTCTACTCTCTCCCAACCCTACCCAATGGCCCTCCACTTTTACTACATAGCCCCCTCCCTATTCCAACCCAACCCTCTTCACTATTTTAGACTAAAACTCTTCCCCATTTCTCTAAAGCCTCCTGCAACCAAACCAAAACTGCTTCTCCCTCTAACTGTATATCACAATCCAAAGGTTCTCCTCTACTCCCCTTCTACTTGGCTTGCTCTAGCAGGAGACATACATCCCAACCCTGGACCCACAACTAGTAATGATCCCCCCCCTCATCAGATAGAACCAGCCACAAATACCTTAAACTCATTACCATTAATGCCCAGAGTCTAAAAAACAAAATTACAAACTTTCATGCTTGGTTAAATCATACTAAACCAGATATAGTAGCAGTCTCAGAAACATGGCTAAAACCCCACATTACTAACTCTGAAATCATACCCCCTGGCTTTCAAGCTCTTAGATTTGACCAACTAAACAAAAAAGGAGGTGGAGTAACCTTAATCTATAATAGTCTACTGAACCTCTATCCTTTCCAGCATCCCATTCCTCAGTTCAGCAATGCTGAACTAGTCATAGGAATCCTCAAACTGAATAACTATAAAAATGTCTGTACTATGGCCATCTATATTCCCCCTGGGGACAACACTTCCACCCTAGAAAACATTCTCTCTCATGGGCCTCAACTAACATTAAACTGGAGACTTATATTCTAGGTGATGTCAACATTGACTGGAATAAAATTAATAACAGTAATCCCACTCTATCCATCAACCTATGCAATTTTATCTAAGTAATAAACGACATTACCAGATCCAACAAAACTAACCCCCCAGGATCCATCCTGGACTGGATCTTAGTCACCCACCCTAATAAGATCTCAGACTCTGGTATACTACCACACACAATGTCTGACCATATCCCAGCCTTCATTCACCGAGCTGCCCAACACTACCCTCTCCAACACCAATATGCCCACACCCGCAACCTCACTAACTTTAACTCTTCTATATTCTCCGAAACCCTTAAGCTAACAAATTGGGATACCCTAAAAGCACTTCCACTAGATCAAGCCGTAGAAGTCTTCAATACTACATTCCTCAAAATCCTAAACTCCCAAGCCCCACCTCGAACAAAATGCATAAAATACAACTCTGCCCCATGGCTATCAAAGGACACAAAATCACATATGCTACAAAGAGACAAAATTTGGAAACTCTACAACAGAAATAAACTCCCTGCTACCCTCCTTCAATATAAGCAACTCCGCAATCTAACCAAAAAGCTTATCTCAAACTATAAGAAATCTTACTACACCAAACTACAATCTACCCACTCCAAAAATCCAAAACAATTCTGGAACTCCATCAACTCTCTTCTGCACCCAGGTTGTAAATCCAATCCCTGTCCCGACAACAATAAAACAGACACAGAAATTGCAACTCTTTTCAACTCCTTCTTTACTAACTCCATAGCCGAACTCACAAAGACCTTCCCCAACTGCTTACCCTCCCACACCCCTCATTCCATTTCCTTCTCCTCTCTCCACTCTCACACTCCTAATCCTCCTCCCACTTTCTATCTAAAACCTATCTCTACCTCCTGTATCAAAAAGCTTCTTTCCAAACTTAAGCCATGCTCCAATGTCCCCGACAATATTCCATCACTCTATCTCAAGCTTGCTGCAGACGGGATTGCCATCTCCATCAGCATTCTCATCAATAGATCTATCCAGGAATCGTATGTTCCCAAATTATGGCAAGCCACCTACATCTTACCCCTACATAAAGGGGGCAAAAATAATTCCATATCGAATTTTCACCCAATAGCCATTCTTTCCCCAATTTCCAAAGTTCTTGAAAAATGTATCCACCTACAACTCATGCCTCACCTCCTCAATAACCAGCTCCTCTCTCTTGTACTCAACACGGCTTCCGTCCTGGCCACAGTACTATAACTGCTCTCATCTCCTTCTTAGACATTGTTAATCATGCACGCGACTCCGGTGAAATTGTCTCCACTGTGCTTCTTGACCTATCCAAGGCATTTGACACTATATCCCATTCACACCTCCTCAATCATCTCTCCAACCTCAATCTCTCCCTAGAATCACTTTCATGGTTCAAAAGTTATCTCTCTAACAGATCCCAAGCTGTGAAATGTCAAACTGGTACCTCAACTTTTCTACCTACCCCTACCGGAGTGCCCCAAGGTTCTATACTCGGACCTATGCTTTTCAATGTATTCATCAATAATTTTCACTCAGCTATTCCAAACACTGAAATAGTGCAATATGCTGATGACTCCACTCTAATCTGCTCTGCCCTTAGCATTCATGAGCTCCAGACCAAAACCCAGCTGGCCTTCTCAACTACTGAGAACTGGATGCTACAAAACCATCTCTCCTTTAATGCCACCAAATCTAATATCATTCTCTTTTCCCCTACTAAAGCCCCCCCCCCTTGACAAGCAATCTTTTAAGATCACCAGCCATACCCACTCTTCTATTGAAGTAGTTCCTTTTGCCAAACTTCTTGGGGTTACCATTGATGAACACCTGAAATTCAATACTCATGTACAACTAAATATTAAAAAAACACATCAGAAGCTCGGTATGCTATACAGAAATGCACACTTTCTCTCCACAGCTACAAGACAAACCCTCGCCTCCACCTACCTTCTCCCATCTCTATTATATGGTGCTCCACTCCTAACCAACCTCTCAGCTTCCACCTCCTCTAAACTAGAAATTTGCTACAACAAAATCACCAAATTTGCCACTAAATCCTCTCACTCCACCCACCATTGCACCCCTCTCCGCAGCCTTCAGTGGCTAGAACTTCCTAATCATCTTGACTTTCTTCAACTAACTACTGCCCACAAACTAATCTTTAAACCCACTGCTTGCCCTGCTCTAACTCATGTCTTGCCTTCCTACACACCACTCAGACCCCTAAGATCAGCCCACCAAAATCTACTTTCAGTACAGAAACCTAAACGACCCCCAGGCCAATCTCTCCTTTCTTATTCTATAGCAAAAAAATGGAACTCTCTCCCTCCCCTGATAAGAAACACTACAGACTCTGAACACTTCAAATCCCTACTCCACACCCACCTTTCCCTAAAATGGAAATGTAATTGTATTCTTCCGACCTAAATCCCACTAATTGTCTTCCATACCTGACCTCATCAAAACCCCTCTACTTCTTGCTGTTCACTTCTCCCCACTCTCAGCTTCTTTCTAATAACAAATTCCCCTCTATATACACTCTTTATAAATGCTGTATATTTGTTCCCTCTCCTCTCTCTGCAAATAACTCCTCCTACTATTCAACCCTTTGACCTTGAATTGAAAGAGAATCCTCCTTTAGCTCTTCTTCTTTTCCTATACCTGTCTTTTCTAAGCAATTTGTACCAATGTGTTATTCCTTGCTTGCCTGTTTATTTGTTGTTGTATAAATTCATTGCTTGCTTGTTTAATTGTTTATCTGTGTAATTGTTTTTAATGTGGAGCTTTTTACCTGTTTAATTGTTATGTATAATTTTCATTGCTTGCTTGTTTTAATTGTTTTATCTGTGAAATTGTTTTAAATCTGGAGCTTTTCTCCCCGGGCCTCCACTGAAAATGGGCCATTTGAGCCCAGTGGACCACCCCGGTTATCAAACTGGAAATAAATAAATAAATAAATAAATAAATAAATAAATAAATATGTGTCTGTTTTCATTTGGATGGGCAAGCCTGTGGCCACAATCAGTTTGCCTTGTCCATGGGTGAGCACACAACATTATACATTCCACAGCTTGTTCAGTTGTTGATGTATGTGTGGTGAAATCCAGCAGACGCAGGGGACTGTAATAAATGTGGGTGTTGTTGCTGGCATAGATAAAAATGTATGGCTTCACAATATATGTACATATTCATGTAGTGTGCCATAAATTTTCAAGATTTTCACATGCATACATGTGGTCATGAATAGTGGGGCACTATAACTCTCAGTCGTCAGGATGTTTGCAGCAAGTCCACAGTTTTGACTCATAATTATGTGTGTTTCACACAAAATTGTGGCTTGATGTCAATGTGGCATCATTTACAAATGAAGTTAGAGTAGACTTCCAGAAATCTAAACTTCAGATGTCCCAATAGTCCTTTAAATGTAACATGTTATTCTATGCACCTCTACATTTTGTAAGTGCATTATCTAAAGCTGAGCCCTTACTTTTGGTCCTTTGTCCAACATTATATGTGGCTTACTGCAGTTTTACTCTGCATATGATTTTGGTATTTTGGGTACTATGGACAAAAACACACACGCGCACACACACACACACACACACACACACACACACACACACACACACATATATATTTATGTGTATGCACATATAGATATATATGACTATATATTTTTTTAAATAAATCTTACAAGGAGCAACAGATTTGTACTCTACTTAACTAAGTGTATGGGCATGTGTGATGGCATTTTTGGACTTGTTTATGCATTGCTAAGCAGACCGCAAATAGGATGTGCATTGCTTACATCAGAGACTTACTGTTCCATAAACTGACTCCGGTCCACTCCTATCTGTGCTCCAGGCCAGGATTTCATGTGTTACTCAGTCTATCCTGTGTCACTGTTTCTGCAATGCTGCACTTCCCGCAAACTGGGTAAGACTTATTAAATATGTTGTAGACATGCGGTGCAATGCGCAAGTGTGTAATTAATATGAGAATGAGGTTAAAAATAGTATAGCACACAGAGTCACAGTCTGTAAAACACAACCTTTTACTAGCTCACATCTAAAATATCTGGATATCTCATGATTAGAACCCTGAACACCATCACACAAGCTGACTACCTTAGTCCTTTGAGCCACAGAAGGAGCTTTGGAGAAAGGAATCTCCCTTGAATGATGTACCACTAATCTGCTGCAGTAGGACTGCATGAATATTCCATGCATGAGGCCTACTGATTGGAAATGGAGACATGAGAATGGAATGGTGTCTGTAGTCCCATGTGGATGTAATTTCTGTCCAAATAGCCCACTATAGCTACTTGCATAATGTACCAGGTCTATAGCTACAATGACATATCATAATAATCCAGTATAATACTGTATAGGTTAAGGACTTACCTTGCAAATGCAACAGTTGACACAACTGTAGTCCAGGGCTGACTCTGTCTGAATGTAAGCAGTACACAACCAGTACATGGATAGGTACAGAATGTGTGAGTTGGCTGGCATTAATTTTAAAATATGTACATGAGTAGGAGTAAGGTGTTAGTACCTAGGTCCCTAGGTTGTCAGTGAATGTGCTATGTGTTTTCTCTTAGCCAAAGCCAGGACATACAGAGCATGCCTATGTCTGCCTACAGGGACATCAGCAGGGGGTTCCTCCTCCAAATCCTCTTGTGATTGTGGTGACCTAGGCACTGGTGGGGGGCTGTGTATCCCTTCCCTTTGTTGATCCTGCTGCAGCTGTTTCCTCAGGGTCAAATTGTGTAGCATAGCACATACTGTGAATATTTGTTCACATGTGCATGGAGAATACTGGAAGGCTTCACCAGATATATCAAGGCACTGGAACCATGACTTCAGAAGCCCAAACACTTCCTCTATGATGCCCCTAGTTTGTGCATGTGCCTCATTATGGCATTCTTCTGTGGGTGTGTGTGCATTTCTGATGGGTTTCAACATCCATGGTTCCACGGCATAGCCAGCAGCCCCCAGTAAATGGCCGCGTGAGATATCCCCCCTAGCAAACATCTGGTACAGCTGTGATGTGCCAGATATGGGAGTTGTGATAACTGCCAGGGTAGCCAGCACACACATTCATGATAATCCCCTGGGCATTGCATATGACTTGGTAGTTGATGGAGTGATATCCCTTGTGGTTAACGTAGATTCTACCCTGCTCACCAGGTGGTGCTTTGATGTGTACATGAGTGCAATCTATGGAACCCAGTACTTCAGGGTAGTGTGCTACATGGTAGATGTGTTGCATATTGCTGGTTGTCACCTCAGGGTCAAGTGGAAAAGGTATGTGCTCACTGGCATGTAGGAGCATAGCAGCCAGAAATTGGTGGAGTATCCTGGATGCAGATGCCTGAGACATCCCCATCATGTCGCCAGTTGGTCTATGAAAAGTACCTGTAGCTAGTATCCTAAGGGCTACACATATCTTAGTTTCCACTGGGAGGAGTTCCCCTCTGTTAGCTCTGGCTATGGGTTGAGGGTAGCAGAGCTCACTGAGTTCTTATAATATGTCCCTGTCCACCCTGTAGCACTCTACAAGCTCCAGCTCATGTAGCTCCTGGAAGGTTACCCTGGACCTAAACACTCTTCTGCTTCTTGGGTTAGACCTATTGTCAGCAGCACCAGCAGCATTGACTTTAGCATCTAGCACATACAGATGTAGAATAGCTGCAGCAGCCCTTACCATTGTCTCACTTAAAAGTTCCAAGTCTCTACTCTGATGGTTCGGAGGACTGAGGGAAAATGTAAAATAGAACAACCAAAAACTGAAAAAAACTGCCACGTAGACTGGAATCCAAAAGAAGTGCAAACTTTAATACAGACAATAAATCCAATGTAAGCACTTTCGTTTGGTAGGTATCACCAAACTTCTTCAGACAAGATAATAAAGCACATATAATCCAATATATACCAAAGAACACACCCTACCTCATTGAATCAATTAAAATCAATTAAGACCTTTAAAAACTTTTAAAAAGACACATACCCAAGACATATATAAAAGCACAGGAACATATCCAGATAATGCAAAAATACTTAATGTACATATATAAAAATATATAAATAATGCAAAAAACTTTCAAATAAATATATTATACACACACACACACACACACACACACACACACACACACACACACACACATATATATATATATATATATATATATATATATATATAAACATAAACTATATGTACAAGACAGAAATTATAAAATATGTATAAAATATATATACACATTTTTTATCTGTTCAGGACCTTCACTTTCAGTTTACTGGATATAGAAATAACATCATTTAAACCTGGGGGCTGGCCAGCATTAAGGAAAACCTGCCACCAGGTTTCCTTTTCCTCAAGGAGTAACTTCCAAGGCCCCTTTCTATCTGCACATTTGACCTGCTGTAGCACTACAAATTTGAAAGAGTGATTAGGGAAACTTTGAATATGTCCAAATAAAGCATTGTTGATAAACCCCTTGCGAATATCATACATATGCTCATGTATTCGCTGTGACAACTTACTACTGTCTTGCCCACATAAAAAACAGGGCACTGATCACACACAGCAGCATATGCTACTGCATGGGAATAGCAACTAAATTTACCTTTAATAACAATCTTCCTGCCATTCAGTTCCAAACTGGAGGTAGCCATAACATGCTTACATTGATTACACATCCCACAAGGTGCCATCCTTCCATCCACATCCAAATACAGTTTTGGAATGTGTTCCAGAAGTCCCTTTAAATTCCTACCCTTTCTAAAAACAAATTTAGGATAATCACCAACTACTCTAGCCATACCAGGTTCACTCACAAGAATATGCCAATTTGTATAGACAATATCCTGCACCAACTGACTCTCCATAGAAAAGGTAGAAACAAAGGGGCAAATGCCACCAATAATAGGAACAACTTCAACATCATCAATGGAAGGTAGATCATTACCTTGAAACACCGAAGCATTATTGCCCCCCATATAATGATTATCTATGGCAGGCACAACATTATTAATTGCTATGTTAAATTGTTAATCGCTATGTAATCCAATGTAACTACTGTCTGTTTATTTTACTGTGGAGCTTTTCTCCCCGGGCCTCCGCTAAAAATGGACCTACGTCCAGTTGGACACTCCCGGTCAACAAATTTAAATAAATAAAATACATAATAAATAAATAAATTAACTAGGACAACCCCATCATGTCTCAAAATGGGCCTATAAAAGCCCCTCATACACTTATTAATCATTTCTTGTTTAATATTGAAAATCAGGTCCTGGGGGTAACCCCGGTCCAAAAACATTTGACCCATAAAATCACATTCCTGTAAAAAATCATCATACAATGAGACCATGCGGGCAGCCCTTGCCAACTGACCCTTGACTACACCTCTCTTAATATGGAATGGATGACTACTTGAAAAGTGCAATATACTATTAGAAAAAGTAGACTTCCTAAAAATTGTAGCTTTAAGCTTCCCATCATCCAACTTATGAAGCATAACATCCAAATAAGAATTTTTTTCAGAATTCATGGAAAATGTAAACTTAAGAAAATCAGTACTAGAATTAATGTAATCCATAAACCTCAAAATATCCTTGGGTGGACCCTTCCAAGCAACAAATAGGTCATCCAAATAGTGTAAATACAAGGAAATTGAGGACATGAAAGTGGAAGTAAACAGAAAACATCTCTCCCACCATGCCATGACCGCATTCACAAATAAGGGGCCACATGCTGAGCCCATGGCAACCCCCAAAAAGTTGTTTAAAATAATGCCCTTCAAAATAAATCAAATTGTTGCTCAGCACCATCTCCATTAATTGCGAATAAACATTGATACTATTCTGTTCCAGTCCAAATTCATAAAATAAAAAGTCAGAAAACCAGGTTAAACCAAGCTCCTGTGGGATACAACTATATAAATCTTGACATCTATAGTCAGGAAAGTATACAATTCACCTACAGAAACTAGTTCATTACACTTTTCCAAAAAATGCCAAGAGTCACGACATAAGTGAGTAATCCCCTGAACCCTGCTCTTAAGTTGATTATCTAAAAATTTTGCAACATAACTGGTTTTGGACCAGCCTGAGTCCACTATTGGCCGAAAAGTGTGTGTGTGTGTGTGTGTGTGTGGGGGGGGGTGGGGGTGGGGGGTGACAAGATCCTTATGAATTTTGGGCACACCAAAAATCACAGGTATCTTGGGAGAGTCCACAGACAAATAAATAAATTCATCTATACTTATCTGATCCTGCATGAGCATATCAAACAACTCACAATCAATTTTATGGTAAGCAATATTAACTTCATTAAGAGAGGCTTCACAATAGACATCACTATACAACAAATTAAACATACTTTGAATATAAACATCCTTCTGCAGCACAACCAATCCACCACCCTTATCTGGCTGCATAAATCTAAGATCACCTCTCCCCCTTAATTTGGCCAATAGTTTAACCTCAGTAGAGGTTAAATTACAGCTAAAATCACTTTTCTTACCTAAAAAAATGACAAAAGTCCATTTCACACACACTTTCAAAGCACTTTAAAATACCATGTAAATCAGGGTTATATGTACTAGGCATTCTAACTGTATTACTATCTGCATTAAACACATCAATATCCTCCCTGTGCAAGTATTTCAAATTCAAATTACGAACATACAATTTAAAACCACAAATTAACTCAGCTACATTGCTTTTTCTGTTAGGCACAAAATTATGCCCCTTACTAAACAAATCTGCATGCACCATAGAGAGACTCACATCTGTGTAATTAAAAATTTTAAAATCACTCGTAGAATTAACAATAATGTTCGGTCCATTGAATACAGTACCCTCCACTATTTCCTCAAATTCATGTAAGGGCCATTCCTCTGCCCCTGTTGTCGCCAATTGTTCTCCTGCGGGTAAGGGCTCCACTGTTGGGGCCTGCAATTCCTTAACCTTGAGGAAAAGGAAACCTGGTGGCAGGTTTTCTTTAATCCTGGCCAGCCCCCAAGTTTAAATGATGTTATTTCTATATCCAGTAAACTGAAATTGAAGGTCCTGAACAGATAAAAATGTGTATATATATTTTATACATATTTTATAATTTCTGTCTTGTACATATAGTTTCTGTTTATATATATATATATATATATATATATATATATATATATATATATATATAATATATATATAATATATTTATTTGAAAGTTTTTTACATTATTTATATGTTTTTATATATGTACATTAAGTATTTTTGCATTATCTGGATATGTTCCTGTGCTTTTATATATGTTTTGGGTATGTGTCTTTTTAAAAGTTTTTAAAGGTCTTAATTGATTTTAATTGATTCAATGAGGTAGGGTGTGTTATTTGGTATATATTGGATTGTATGTGCTTTATTATTTTGTCTGAAGAAGTTTGGTGATAGCTACCAAACGAAAGCACTTACCTTGGATTTATTGTCTGTATTAAAGTTTGCACTTCTTTTGGATTCCAGTCTATGTGGCAGTTTTTTTCAGTACTGAGGGAAAATCAGAATGTAGGGTGTATGCATACTTTATACAGTTCTGGAGTTGGTCCATCATGTGGGATCAGGTAATTATGATGCAGTTCACCTGCTTAGGATATAGTTGACATGAATTAAAGGCACAACTTTAGGGCGTGACTCTGCTGTGTGTGCAGAGTAGCACATCATAGCTATGCAAAACTATATATTGTTAATTGAATGCATCCGGTTTCCATTTATAGCTGTCTACCGCATGACTGCGACGTGGGTGCTCTGGTGGCACAAATAAGCTAAGTTATGCCCAAACCATTTATGGCAAGCAGCGAGCTGCACAAATATGGGTACTAAGCATGAAAAAATACTATAAGTGATATGACAAACCCCCCAATGTCATCCACATCCACTGGGAATGTAAAAACCATGTAGGTGACTACACGAAGTGGATATCTGTATACGGTTGCTCCCTTTAGCGATTCAACACACTCATGTCATTTACCCCTGATTTGCATAATATTCATGCTGACAGCCTAGAAACTATACAGTTCATAGCTGTGGAAGCTGGTTAACAGCACAAAGGCATGATCGTGCAGACCCGGCGCAAGATGTTAATGTAATTTTGTCTACAGTACATTATAATACTGTTCTTTTGCATTCTTTTTTATTTTTATATTACACACATTTGCACAATGGGGCACATAGTGCAAACAAGTGGGAATTTATAAAAAAAAATACTAATTTGACATAATTCCTGCTGTTTTCAGACATAGTGCATGATTCAGACATTTATTTCTGGGATTTACCTTTTCATGGGAATTATGTCCATATTTGTGGACTTTTACATCCCCTTCTTTCAGTGTAGACTTCATGTACACTACTAACATAGACACAGAGTCTGCACGGATGCATTACAGGTTGTTGGATCTCTCCACCTGGTTAATTTGCATAAAATTTAGCTACTTTAGGCAAAATTTGCATTGCACAAAAGGTTCCTTAGCTGCGCATGCGTGCACATGATTGCGTGCCACTACATGGAGTTTATTGAATCTAAAATTATTTGTGCCCACTGCGATGTGCACAGGGGGGAAAAAATCCATGTAAGCTTTTTTGAATTTGCCCTAACAGTGAATTTTCAGTATGCATCTAAAGTCTAGACTGACAATCTCGAACTCTCTTAACTTGTGAGGAAAATAATTCTGCAGTATTGGGTCACTATACAAAAATGCTGTAGCAGCTAAGGACTATAATGTAATATGGAAGTCTCTAGCAAAATCATTAGCTAGAAGGAGAAGTGAGGGGAAAATCCATTCAAAACTTCACGTATGGCCTTAGAGTTGGAGGTAAGTGGGCCAAGTCTGTGCAAACTGTTATAAATAAACATGAGTACTCTGTGATTTATGAATCATTTGGGAGATAGAGATGTAATTTATTATTTTTGAATTGTCATCATTCATTGTGTGAACTTATGTAGAATAATCACTGAAGGAAAGAATTAGGCAAGGTAAATTTAATCAGAAATGTGTTTATAGGAGTTACAGTGTGGTTTCAAAAAATATGTATGCCTTCTACCTTACCTTCCATTAGAGGTGCATAGATGGTCATATCAAGCATGTGACCAAATGTCTTTCAAAAAGCTTGATAGCTTGATAGCTGTTATTGTGAATGTTTCAAAGAACCAATATATATATATATATATATATATATATATATATATATATATATATGTTATATATCTATATATGCATATATATATATATATATATATATATATACACACACACACACACACACACACACACACACACACACACACACACACACACACACACACACATATATATATATATATATATATATATATATATTTACATATATGCATGTATATACATATGGATTCGAAAGTTTGGTCATATGGTCTCGGCTATATGAAATTCGATCTTTCAGGATTTCGGCATTGTGAAGTGTTCCCATAAATATATATATATATATATATATATATATATATATATATATATATATATATATATATATACAGATAGATAGGTATAGATAGATATAGATAGATAAAAATGTTTAATTCATTTTTGAAGTTGGTTAGTGAACTACTCTCCTGAAGCTTTTTGGAAAGTCTGTTTGAAAGATAGGCTAGCCTTTATTTAATTTTTTTGTCCTTAATGTAGTTGTTAATGTTAAGGATGAGAGTAATCAGTCCAGTGTTAGAGATGCGTACATTATGTGACCAAAACACATACTTTTAAACAAAATGGGGCATGAGGTCCATCACCACCTTGAAGACAAGACCAAGATCACTGCTCATAAGCTTATATGACACTGAGATGAGTGATAGCTATTCCAGTCTTTGTGTCTAAGACTTGTTTTCTAAGCCAAAGATTTTCTTGTAAAAAAAAATCTGTTGACCTTTTCTAACTGAATTAATTATATGCTTAGTTCTAATTGCATAACATGGTTATATGTTCTTTGACTTGCCAAATTCATGTGGTATATAGAGGGATCATTTTTCCATAGTTTAGGTCAATGTGGCTTTGAATATAATATGGGAACTGTATAAGCTTTTTTGGCCATGGTGATCACAATTTTGTCCATGTTAAGCTTGGTACCCACTAATATCCATATGTCTCTAATATAATACTCAGTTTCAGAGTTTATTTTTTTATTTCACAATTATATTCATCTTCTTTCTTCCCAAATTTGTCTGTACTGCATTTTTTATATTAAAGACAGGCTACTGTGTCATACCAGGAGTACAACATATCTACTGCTTTTTCTACTAATCTTACAACTGCTGATCAGACTGTATTATTTAGTTTGCAGTCATCTCTATATTTAATTTCAACTTTATTTAACTTGGTTGTTAACAGGCAATGCCAATTTCAAAATCTCCATCTCCAATAATATTAAGTAATCAGACTTTTCCAATAAGACACACTAGTAGTAGTTGCTTTTACAACTGAATTTAACAACATATTTATACCTACAGGAGTATTTTTTACAGAAATCATTAAATACAAGCTTATTTAGCTGCACTGAAATTCTGTTTACCAGATTTCATTCCATAGTATATATACTGGAGTTTTTAACTAGATTGTTTAATGTAATCTTGGAAAGTGAGAGAATGCCTGAGGAATGGAGAAAAAGTGTTTTGGTACCGATTTTTAAGAATAAAGGTGATGTGCAGAGCTGTAGTAACTACAGAGGGATTAAAGTGATCAGTCACAGCATGAAGTTATGGGAAAGAGTAGTGGAAGCTAGGTTAAGAAGGGAGGTGATGATTAGTGATCAGCAGTATGGTTTCATGCCAGGAAAGAGCACTACAGATGTGATGTTTGCTCTGAGAGTGTTGATGGAGAAGTACAGAGAAGGTCAGAAGGAGTTGCATTGTGTCTTTGTGGATTTAGAGAAAGCATATGACAGGGTGCCTAGAGAGGAGTTGTGGTATTGTATGAGGAAGTCGGGAGTGTCAGAGAAGTATGTAAGAGTGGTACAAGATATGTACGAGGGTAGTGTGACAGCGGTGATGTCTGCGGTGGGAGTGACGGATGTGTTTAAGGTGGAGGTGGGATTACATCAAAGATCAGCTCTGAGCCCTTTCTTATTTGCAATGGTGATGGACAGGTTGACAGACGAGATCAGACAGGAGTCCCCATGGACTATGATGTTTGCAGATGACATTGTGATCTGTAGTGAGAGTAGGGAACAGGAGGAGGGGACCCTGGAGAGGTGGAGATATGCTCTAGAGAAAAGAGGAATGAAGGTCAGCAGGACTAAGACAGAATATATGTGTGTGAATGAGAGGAAGGATAGAGTAATGGTGAGGATGCAGGGAGTAGAGGTGGCGAAGGTGAATGAGTTTAAGTACTTGGGATCAACAGTTCAGAGTAATGGTGAGTGTGGAAGAGAGGTGAAGAAGAGAGTACAGGCAGGATGGAGTGGGTGGAGAAGAGTGTCAGGAGTAATTTGTGACAGACGAGTACCAGTAAGAGTCAAAGGGAAGGTCTACAAGAGGGTAGTGAGACCAGCTATGTTATATGGGTTGGAGACAATGGCATTGACAAAAAGGCAGGAGTCAGAGCTTGACGTGGCAGAGTTGAAGATGTTAAGATTTGCACTGGGTGTGATGAGGATGGACAGGATTAGGAATAAGTATATTAGAGGGTCAACCCAGGTTGGAAGGTTTGGAGACAAAGTCAGAGAGACAAGATTACGTTGGTTTGGACATGTGCTGAGGAGGGATGCAGAGTATATTGGGAAAAAGATGGTAAGGATGAAGCTGCCAGGTAACAGGAAAAGCGGAAGGCCTAAGATAAGGTTTATGGATGTGGTGAGAGAGGATATGCAGGTGGTTGGTGTGACAGAGCAAGATGCAGAGGACAGGAGGAAATGGAAACAGTTGATCTGCTGTAGCGACCCCCTAACGGGAGCAGCCAAAAGAAGAAGAAGGGAGGGCTACCACACATCCACACTTCCCTAGACTAATAAGCACATCCTGCAATATTGAAGGTGGGAATACTAGACACCATGGATACTCTTATTATATCATGCCTTAAAGACACTACCAAAGATAAAAAACATTTTTCAGCATGGAAAACAGGAGGTGACAACAACAATTAGATACGAGGGATAACTCTTTATATTGTGCCTTAAAGACAATACAAAAGTTAAAAGAACAATATTTCACTGCGCTAAAGACATGGGGAGGGAGGGACACTAGACATCAGGAATACTCTTTTTATTGTGCCTTAAAGATACTTACAAAAATTCAAACTCTGTACCCTCAGCATTAATGCATAGCTCGCTAGCTCACTGAACCACAACAAGACACCATGGAAAGCACTTGTATATTACTTTAAATCTTTCAATACAGATAACAAAAATAAATAAGGTGTGCAAGATTCAAGCTCTGCATCTTTGACATAGGAAGCAGGAGCAATAATTGTCTACATTAACCAAGGAATTAGTGTAAGGTGTTATTTTTCACATGATAAGAAGTATGAGACTCTAATGTCTCCCATTATTAACTGATTGCAATGGTCTGTGAGTTACAAAGGACAGGGCATGTGTAAGAGACAACATCAGTAAAATCATGGACAGTTGAGAGGGGTAGGGGTATGTCTATGTGTGGGGGAGCATTTGGGAAAAAGCTGGTAAGAACAGCGCATGACACTAGGGAACATTTTAAAGCATTACTTGGATTTTAATGAAAAAATCAATAGAGTAACAGGTCAAGTGCCATAATGCATTTTATGAACATTAAGAACAATGAAACTCTATTGTCTGGCATTGTTGACTGTCTGTAAGGATTTGTGGCTTATGAGGGCAGGGATAAAAATAGGAAGGTAAACCACAGATGGTTTGTAGACTGAGGGGCAACTAACAGTTGTATGTATGTGTGTGTGTCTGTTTAAATGTGTGGAAGAGTGCATTTGGGGTGCTGATGCATAGGTTGCCAGTAGTAACTACTACAGGAAAAACATTGATTTGAATTCTAGGTAGTTATGGGTGATTCAAAGACATGCAAATTAACTATTAATGATAAAAAAAGAAAAACACAAAAGGCCAGGCACCAGAAACCTCTGCAGCTATAAAAAACGAAGAACAGGATACACACAAAGCTGCTGAGAGTAGGCTCCAGAATCCACAATGAACTTGAAAAATATCAGGAAACGAATCTATGCAGAACTGCTTTATTACAACACACTAGCGCTTTCACAAAATGCTTCTTCAGGTGTAAAACTGATACAAAAAACCACACCTTAAATAGCCAGGTTGAATAATCACATGATGCACTCTAATTAACTTTTAAAAGGGAGACCTTAAAATCAGTTCAAAACATACATATACACTACATATACACTATTAATAAAACATACACCCTGCATAAAGAACAGATATATAACAATATATATATAAGCACATTCTAATGAGCATATAAGCATATTTAATAAACAATCTCGATTATTATAAAATAGAAAAATAAAAATATAAAAACAAATAAATAAATAAAAGACAGGAATTACCTATGTAGAGCTCTTTTACCAAGAACAGGCTTCAAAGGCACCTGTTCATTTAAACCATGACCATAATTGGCTCTAAGCATGACTATCCACCTAGCCTCTACTTCCTTAGTTCTAGCTCTAATATCACCCACTCTAACACTCTCATATGTCCTAGAGACAACCATAAACATGAACTTATGTTGTACACCCATATTTTGTACATGCTTAGCTAAAGCATTAGTATTACTCCCTTTACCTATATGGTAATAATGCTCTCTTATTCTATCCTTTAGAGAACGATCTGTCTTGCCAACATAGAAACATCTACAGGCAACACAGTTAGCTAAATAAATCACGTACATAGTTTCACAATCAGCCTGAACCCTGATGTCATACACTCTGCCTGTGTCAGGATGTGCAAAGAAAGGCTCTTTATTAATGTACTTGCACTGCGAGCATTTACCACATGATCTAGTACCAGGTACTGTCGGGGCATACTTTACTTCCTTAACATTACATAACCTTCTTCTTAAATTCTTCTTATTCTTAAAAGTGAACTGAGGTCTGGGGCCTATAATTTCACTTAATTGCGGATCAGTTAACAGAATATCCCAGTGTTGGCTAATAATTTCAGTATACCTCATAACATGTCTTGAGTAAGGAATACAAACCTTAATATTATTTGCTCTATTGGTATTGCCACCAGCTGACCTTTTTGAAAAATACGGTTTGGCCTTACTCTCTCTCAATTTAGAGACTTGAGTAGCATTATACTCTACCATCCCATAATCATAACCTCTCTCTGTAAGCTCATTAATGGTCTTATGTTTCTGCTCTTCAAATTCGCTATTCTTTGCACTCAATCTAGAAGCCCTATAGAATTGATTCTGGACTACATTTCTAAAGACATAGTGTGGATGCATGCTATCCCTAGATAGCAAACTATTAACGTGACATTCCTTTCTATATAGTCTAGTTGACATCACATTAGAACTGTCCTTTTCCACTATCACGTCCAGAAAATTTATACTAGCATCTGAATAGTTCAAAGTGAACCTCAAAAAGGGGGTGGTACTGTTAATGTACTCAACAAAACTCATTAGTTCTAAAACAGAGCCTCTCCACAAAATAAAAAGGTCATCTACAAACCTTCTATAACTATTCGAACAGGCACTACCCATCGCCACACCATTCTTATGCCAGTAAATCTGATCACTGAATAAAAACACATTATTCAGAAGAACAATAGACATAAAATGGCGATGGGTAGTGCCTGTTCGAATAGTTATGCGAACGCTGTTATGATGAAATGGGAGACAGATTTTTTAGAAGAAGGGCCTTTTAAAGATTTAATTATTTTTTATAGAAGGTTTGTAGATGACCTTTTTATTTTGTGGAGAGGCTCTGTTTTAGAACTAATGAGTTTTGTTGAGTACATTAACAGTACCACCCCCTTTTTGAGGTTCACTTTGAACTATTCAGATGCTAGTATAAATTTTCTGGATGTGATAGTGGAAAAGGACAGATCTAATGTGATGTCAACTAGACTATATAGAAAGGAATGTCACGTTAATAGTTTGCTATCTAGGGATAGCATGTATCCAGACTATGTCTTTAGAAATGTAGTCCAGAATCAATTCTATAGGGCTTCTAGACTGAGTGCAAAGAATAGCAAAGAATAGCGAATTTGAAGAGCAGAAACATAAGACCATTAATGAGCTTACAGAGAGAGGTTATGATTATGGGATGGTAGAGTATAATGCTACTCAAGTCTCTAAACTGAGAGAGAGTAGGGCCAAACCGTATTTTTCAAAAAGGTCAGCTGGTGGCAATACCAATAGAGCAAATAATATTAAAGTTTGTATTCTTTACTCAAGAGATGTTATGAGGTATACTGAAATTATTAGCCAACACTGTGATATTCTGTTAACTGATCCGCAAATAAGTGAAATTATAGGCCCAAGACCTCAGTTCACTTTTAAGAATAAGAAGAATTTAAGAAGAAGGTTATGTAATGTTAAGGAAGTAAAGAATGTCCCGACAGTACCTGGTACTAGATCATGTGGTAAATGCTCGCAGTGCAAGTACATTAATAAAGAGCCTTTCTTTGCACATCCTGACACAGGCAGAGTATATGACATCAGGGTTCAGGCTGATTGTGAAACTATGCACGTGATTTATTTAGCTAACTGTGTTGCCTGTAGATGTTTCTATGTTGGCAAGACAGATCGTTCTCTAAAGGATAGAATAAGAGAGCATTATTACCATATAGGTAAAGGGAGTAATACTAATGCTTTAGCTAAGCATGTACAAAATATGGGTGTACAACATAAGTTCATGTTTATGGTTGTCTCTAGGACATATGAGAGTGTTAGAGTGGGTGATATTAGAGCTAGAACTAAGGAAGTAGAGGCTAGGTGGATAGTCATGCTTAGAGCCAATTATGGTCATGGTTTAAATGAACAGGTGCCTTTGAAGCCTGTTCTTGGTAAAAGAGCTCTACATAGGTAATTCCTGTCTTTTATTTATTTATTTGATTTTTATATTTTTTATTTTTCTATTTTATAATAATCGTAGATTGTTTATTAAATATGCTTATATGCTCATTAGAATGTGCTTATATATATATTGTTATATATCTGTTCTTTATGCAGGGTGTATGTTTTGTTAATAGTGTATATGTAGTGTATATGTATGTTTTAAACTGATTTTAAGGTCTCCCTTTTAAAAGTTAATTAGAGTGCATCATGTGATTATTCAACCTGGCTATTTAAGGTGTGTTTTTTTGTATCAGTTTTACACCTGAAGAAGCATTTTGTGAAAGTGCTAGTGTGTTGTAATAAAGCAGTTCTGCATAGATTCGTTTCCTGGTATTTTTCAAGTTCATTGTGGATTCTGGAGCCTACTCTCAGCAGCTTTGTGTGTATCCTAACTATTAATGATGTCTTTCCTCATTGTGCTGATATGCCTCAAAATCGTATTTTCTCACATCATAGAAACAGTACCTTTTGGCCACAGTTTTTACCACCAGAAATGGTGTTCTTTCTAAATCCAAGGTCTATCTCTATAACACACTTCACTGTTATACATTTTTGAATTTCAATATAAGACTGGTTTAAACTGTTTACCTTTAATTCTTCACAATGAACCAACCTTTGGTTATTGTATTACCATTTTAGACACATTTCAGACCACTTATTTTTGAATCATTATATTATTAAAATAAAACAGATAAAAAATATTATGATATAAATATATTAGCTTGTGTTTTTCACTTAAACAGCTTTGCTGTTTTCATATATCATGACATCAAAAAATGTAATTTTATCAAATTACAACTTAAAGATTAAAACATTTGTGTTGCTATTAATATAAAAGATAAAGTTAAGTAACTCACACTCTGAACCTTTCCATAACAAAAATATTATTAATGAAGCAAACATAAAAGAAATGTCATCCATGAACACAACACTCAGTGGAAAAATATACCCTGGGATTCCATAAACTCCTTGCAAGAATACCAGTATTCTTGCACAAAGTGGTTCGTGTCCATATAGCACAGCAGCGGGCCTTGCATATTCATGAAGGTGCGCTGCTGTTCAGCTTATATGGACATGAACCGTCAATGAGTGCAGGGGGCATGTTCAAGTAGTGCACAGACATTGAACACACCCCTTGCACTCAGAAAGTGCCATACAGTACTTTTCAATAGAATCTGGCATAATATTGGAGAGTTATTCTAATATTATGCCAGTATTTCAGTGTCCGTGGACACTGAAATGAAATAAATGATTATTTCAGTGTCCGTGGACACTGAAATACACACAGCATCAGTAAAGCAATGCAAGGAGTGTCTGACAGGTTCTGTGACACACCCCTTGCATTGTAAAAGTGCCGTATGACACCTCCGCAACCTTCTAAAGCAGGAAATGTGTCCAAATGCATAAATAATAGGGGCTAAATTCCTGAAAATGGACACATCATAATTATTACCTTCACAAACTTAGAAAGTTGATAGAAAAAAGATCATGCATTAGCATGAATTACCGAAGGATAGAGGTCTGAAAGCAAATGTATGCCTATATTCTTTGACAGCAGTCCATGTAGACAAAGTCAGAAATAATGGGGGAAAAAACAATAAAATAGGAACATCTCTGAAAAATTGCCCTCACACAGTTAGAAAGTTGATAGAAAACAGGATATGTATTAGTAGGAATCTCTGAAGGATAGAACCTGAAAGCCAAATGTATGCCATTATTTCCCAATTGCAGTCCTCAATGACTTGTCAGAAAACCACAATACTCACTTAAATAACAGAATAATATAATAATAATATTATAATTTTTTTAGGTTAAGGAATGTTTAAGCATAGCTAAGCGGGTGTGCGTTTTATGGACCTCCGCTTACCATACCTTAAACATCCCATAGGAAATAAATACAAATATACAGGTAAAATTTCAAGTTGAAATAATGTAGTGGTTAGAGTCCCAGCTTTACATGCAGGAGTTCACAGTTCGACTACCAAGACAGGCAACATATTTTTAAATGGGAAAGTAGTGTTAAAATTATTTTTGTAAACCTAAATTATGTTGCAACTGTTTGTCAACCAGGGTGGTGTAGCTGATGTACAATGTAAGTGTGAGTGCATATAACATGTGAAACCACCCATGTACACATAAGTGCCCTGTATAAGTATAGTCACACTCCTTGACAGTGCAAGGAAAGCACATAGAGGGATGTCATGTAAAGTATATCATATAGACCTAATAAATGAAATCAGTCCTTAAAAGCGAGCAATGGCTAGTAATGGTCAGCTATGCTTAGCAGGTGTAACTGTTGCTAAGACGTGAATGCTAAGCAGCAGGTAGCTCAGCTAAGTGGATTTGTGCACAGTTAAACACTGCTCAACAACTTCCCCTTTAAGCAGTGTTAAAACCGGCTTAGCAGAGTTGTGCACTGCTTAGTGGAGCTTAAACTTTTCAAAATGGTCCAGTTACAGCAAAGGAAGGGAATATGGCACTATTTAAATGGCGCAGGTGGGAATACAGCCATAATCTGTTATAGTTCATCTGTGTAGATACAATGGCTGTTGTAGGAGAGGGAGTGTGCTTTCGGGTGCAATGCTGGAGCATTCAGGAGTCCAGGATCATGGCTGGACTCCTAGTTAAAAATCATGACAAGAGACTGCTGCAGAGTCAGTAACAGGGCTCCCAATACAAAGCGGAGGCCTGGGACCATCTTGCACATGAACTCACTAGTGCTACTGGCATCCCCTAGATGGGTGAGCAGGTACGGCACCACTATGCTGACCTAAAGCTCGGGAAGGGGGCACTCTTGGACCAGAAGATCCAATATGGACAGGCCCAGAGTGCTCCAGTAGTGTGTAAGTATCAATATCAAGTAGTTTGAAGGAAATACTAAACTGACAATGTGATCAACAGATAAGCATAATGTGTGTTTTTCTCTCCTACAGCTGCAGCAGAGACAGCTGTGAACATCGAAGCCCATGGTGACAGACTGCTGAGGCTGTACCAACAGACTGCTGAGTACAAATATATTTTGCAATATTTTGTAAAAATAGCTAAGAAGGAGTACATTGCTTACTGCTAGTAGGTATACTGTTACTGTGTGAACTGAATAAATAAAAAAGTATGACTGATGAATACTGAAGAACAATAAAGACTTTTATAAAAACTGTTGTATTTATTTTGGTATGTTGTTGTAGACATATATAGAATGTATACAGGTTCTTCACAGCAAATATGGCTATGACAGCCTACATTAGCTGAGGTGCATCTGAGAACAAGCTGTTAGGCGAAACCATAGATGTTGTAGCTGTAAAACGAGATACAAATGAAATGTGAAATATATACTGCACTAAGCTCTGACCCTGAATAGTAATATGTCAAGTATGAATGTGTGTACCATGCAGCATTGCCTTGTGTTAACCTTTGCTGTCCAGGTTGTAGTAATCCAAATGAGTAATGCACAGTACAATAACTATCTGTCATGCATGCAACACAGAATTACAAGTTCAGACTGTCTAACCAAGAGACTATTAGGCAGAAACCATTGAAATAAAGAACATCAGTTCCCCAGTAGCTCAGTGTGATGGGAAATAGCTTAGTTGTTTCTTTTACACACCCAGACACGGTTCGAATCCAGGGAGTGGTACTAAGATGTGTTCATATCTACACACAGGGAATCAGGAATAAATGTAAAAACAGTCAGGTAGTGTTCTCAGATACTTTCCCCACAGGTTTTACAGGTAAGCAAATGTTGCTAGTAGCTGTATGAAGGATATACTAATAAACTGTGTACAACTGTTCAATACTCCCAGCACATGCCTGCAAATGACAGCAGGGTAGGTACATACAATATGCACTTTTCCCGAATCATACCTCTCAACTGTACAGATATTCACTGAATGTCCAGATATTTGTCTCAGATTTGTGGTCCATTTTACATAAAGTAGTGGTGTCATGGCAAACCATTATAGACTGAAGTTAGAAAATAATGATAGACATACAAGTGTCAGATGTCATATTAATCAGAAAAGCCATGCCAATGCAAAACCTGTTATTTTATTGGCATTCTAAGTTTGTAAGTGCAATATCTAAAAATTGTCCATATTTAGGGGCTTGTGTCCCACTCTTATGTATGGCTTTGTCCATATCTCATGCTCTAAGAGGTTGAGAGGCATGTTTCCGATACATATCTCTCAAGTATCATGCTGTCATGGCTAGTGGTCACTGCTGCAAATAATCCTGGACACATTTAGGAAACCAGTTGATGTATGCCTGTAGCACATTCACATAACAGCAGTTCAAGTTACCCCTCCCATGACAGATATGTAACCCTGACATGTACAAGTCCCCTCTAGTCATGTACCCAGAGTTGTCACAGTTTGCCTCATACCATTCGAGGCTGACAGTTTAATAGGTATGTTTGTACTACAGAAGCTATGACCATAGGTAGATGTAAAGTGAGAGCAGACCCATAGAGTATTGAGAAGTACTGTTGTGGAAAATAGAAGAATAAACAGTTATTAATGGATTTTCTGCCCCCCATCTGCATCAATACTTATTACTCATATACTATGTGTATGTTGTGCTCCAACCCAATGCTGGGACTTGTGTCATATTATTGTTCGCCTGTCCCAACTCATCTGGCCATGGCACCAGGACCAAGCACATCTGAGACCCAACCCGGATCTCCCTCATCTGCTGGTTCTGCACCACTTTTGGGTGGAACCACCAGAGGGGATAGAGCTCATCCTCCCCGGGAGCGGGCACGGACAAGATGCCGTCACCAAAGATGCCGTCACCAGCAGTCAGGCCCGGGGTTTGGTGCACAGCACCCTTTGATCTGAGTTTGAAGAGCAGCTGTGCCAGACTGAGGGCCAACTGGTGCACCTCGAGGGGCAGGCCACCCCTCCTGTACAGCCCCTAGCACAGCCACCTATGGAGCCGTGAAGGAGCAGTGGTGACTGTCCATGGGTCGGGATCTCAGCCCCACTGTAACCATATGGGGGCCCATGGGCTTTGGATTCCCAACCACCTTCCCCATCAAATGTGTTTACCCCCCTCATGTGTCTTATACTGCCCTTGCCTGCTGCCTTGTCTGTTTTGTCTGTCTCCCTACCCAACCTACCTTCCCAGACATTCTTACAATCCTTCCTCAACATCCCACTCTCACCTTAAAAAAAAAAAAAAAAGAAAAGGGCATTTGTCCCCCCAAAGAAATATCGCCCCGTACATAGCTAACCATTTTGCACACATGTCCACTGGACACATGTAATCTTGTACAATTGGCTTGACAACACATTTCTGTTGTCTTCAGCCCTCTCTCTGGGGTTTGAGTGTCCAAATTCACCGCCAAATTCTGTACAAATGCACAGCTGTTGCTGTATAAGAAATGTTCAACTACGGACCTTCCCTACACCCATCCTGCACATCCCTAGCTAGCTTTCATATTGTTTTTCCATCTGTGTGCCCCTTTTTCACCACTTTCCTATCACCCCTTTTTCTTTACTTTTAAAGAAATTCACGCAGGTGTAAGTGGGAGTAAACGAGTTTTCATGATGCTAAGTGAAGCCAACACAGATTAAGCATCTGTACATTTAACTGTGTGTTGGCATCACTTAGCATCATGCAAACCCACTTACAACTGCTTAAAACTGCTTTAATCACTCTGTTTCCATCAGCCACTGTTCTGCCTAGCAACAAAATAACCAATCCTGTCAAGTTTCAAACCCAAGGACCTGTACACCATAGTCAGAACAATTTACCACTACACCATCGGAGTTGCAAGAGTGCTGATGCGTTTTTGAACATATCATGCAATATAGTCATTCAACAGTAGGGAAAGGTTTTGGTAGAATCAGTCAGGTTTTGTATATATACATATACACATGTATATATGTATGGAGATGCATATTTATGGACAAAATATATACACGATATAAATAGAGATATACATATAAAATATATATATATATATATATATATATATATATATATATATATATGTATGCTCATAACATGTAGTGAAGTCTTACCTCAGAACCATACCTCTCAACCCCTTAGTGCAAGAAATACGGCCAAAGGCTCTCCAAATGGGGGGACAATGGGCCAAAACTAGGGACATATTTTAAATATTGTTCCTATTAATGTAGAATGTTGCCAGAGTGACAGGGTTTGTTTCAGCATGCATGTTCTGAAGGATATGAGTTCTGAAACTGAAATGTATGCCATCATTTACTGACAGAAATCCCTAGATCATCATAGTGATGTACCAGGGAAATAAAAATAATGCATTTGTGGAACAGACAAGAAATATGAGCAATAAACCTGGACATTCTGAAGCAATACAGCCAGTCAAGAGGTAGGCTCAGAACCCCTTAGTGCAATGAATCTGAACCAAGTCTGAGAAGGTGTGGAGAGAAAGCCATGAAAATAGAGACATATCTGAAATACTGTAGTAGATAACTTGACACAGTTGCTGCAGTAACACCCTGCTGTCTGCCCTAACATATATTAACCAAAATAGCACAAGTCCAACACTCAATTACTCCTCACTAGTTAGTGACTTAAATCCTCACATCATCCCACTGATGAGTAAGAAATACACAACATGTACGGGGGGGGGGGTCAGGCAACAGTACATGCTACAAATATCTGGACATAACACCACATTAGGGAAACTACACTCAGCTGCTAATCATGTCACCATGCACTGTCCAAACTACAGTCAGACTGATGCAACCTTATCCTAAATCGACTATGGGGAATTACACACATATTTGTAAATATATCAGGCACTACAGGGATGTAACAGCACTGTAAAACAGACACCAGTGTGAAAGTGCATACCCACAACCAGTTCCACCACAGTCACAGTGACATACCAGTAAGCCAAATGAACAGTACAGTATAAGGACTGTGTGAACAAAAACATCTCAACATGTTTGCCACTCACACACTACCCCTACATATACTGGCCCAATTCACAGTGTAGTATGATGCCTGACCATGGCATGGGCATGTCTCAGTCTGCCCCTACAAACATATACAGCTGATAGACCACCTGAAACTGGAGCATCATGCACAGGCAGATAGAAAAGGACCCATATCACATACATCTACCCCCTCCCTACACAGGCCACATACCATTGACACACTACACTGCTACACAATCCTGACAGTCTGTTAACAATCGCCAGAAATACACAGACCTCTCAACTGTTCAGAGTCCAACAGAATGTCTAGGCTTAGTTCTCATAAATAAGGCCTATTACACATAACATGTCTGGCATTCTGATACATCACTGGGATGGTATCAGGAATGAAGGCACTAAATAATGATATACACTACCTATTAACCTCTTACTGCATGAAATCTGGACAAAGCCTGACATACTTGGGGGACTGAGGCCCAAAAACAGGGGTATATGTGAAATATTGCTGTTATAAACTGAGACAGTTGCTAGTGTAACAGGGTTTGTTGTAACATATCTTTTCTATGGAATATGAAGTCAGAAACACAAATGGATGATGCTATTTACTGACTGCAATCCCCACAGTATGCTACTGATTTTCCAAAGCCAAAAAATGTCTGAGGAAAACAGCAAACATGAGAGTCCAAAATTTAGCCATTATGTGGATAGCCCTACAGTTGAGAGTTATGTCAACCACATAACACTGTCAGACTTAAAATCATGCAAAAAAGCCATGTCCACTTAAACCCTGTTAAACTAGCATTAATTCAACTGTATTACAGCAATACTCTCATTCTGGCCCTATGTCTGAAACATTCTCCCCCAGTTTGTTGGGCTGTATCCACAGTTTTTGTTGTAAGAGGTATTTCCAACTACCCTCTTTGATGCTGTTGTTCACACATCTCCATGAAGTCCTCCTCACAGGCAAGGAAAAGGGGCAATGCCCACATGAAGTACTCAATTATAGGAGTGTGTTGCCATGCCATTGGCTATAGGAATCACACCACAGCTGTTGTGCATGCAATTAGCAAGTGGGGGACACCAATTGGGGCAGAGGCCATCAGCTGCTCATGAGCATCACCTACAAAAGCAAGCTACTGCCTATGCAAAACAGATGTATACTCTACATCTGGAAGAGAGAGACAGAGAGGGAGACAGACAAAGACACCAAACAACACATATTAGAATCAACCAACCATACTTGGAAAGAAAAAAGTATGTCAAACAAGTAAGCATGTAATAGAATGAGTTCTGAAACTGAAATGTATGCCATCATTTACTGACAGACTTGCTATACTGATATATTGCTGATCAGAACCTATGGCCATAGCATCTGGGGCTATCTGCAGTGACATAGATCACAGCTCAGGCCCCTGAGTCACCCCAGGAAAGGATGGCTCACATATGACTACTACTGGAGTGTGTGTTGAACAATAATGATTTTGACACTGCTAGGCCAGCTACTGGGATGTCGTAGATATCCATATGTTAATTGTGGATACAACTATGATATACATGTTTGTCTCAGAAATGTGAGAGACCTATACAGGGTATTTGCATAGTGAAATACTGTTGCAGATATGTGTGTTGAACTGCATGTGATATACTCAGTTCATACCATTCAACTGTCCAGTGTTATGCACACTGACCATATGTGTGCTTCATATTTGTAGTCATTTACTCATAGAGTTGTGTTATGTCTGGCAAATCATTGGCAACCTCTCAAGATTGACATTACAACATCTCCAACTTTTTCTTTTGGCTGTTCCCGTTAGGTGTCTCCACAGCAGATCATCTGTCCCCATTTCTTCCTGCCCTCTGCATCTTACTCTGTCACACCAACCACCTCCATGTCCTCTATCACCACATCAATGCACTTTTTATCTTAGGCCTTTCTCTTTTCCTCTTACCTGGCAGCTTCATCCTTACTATCCTTTTCCCAATATACTCAGCATCCCTCCTCAGCACATGTCCAAAACAAAATAACCCTGCTACTCCCTGGCTTTGTCTCTAAGTTGTCCAACCTGGGCTGACCCTCTAACATACATATCCCTAATCCTGTCAAGTCTTGTCACACCCAGTGCAAATCTTAACATCTTTAACTGTGTCACGTCCAGCTCTGACTCCTGCCTTTTTGTCAATGCCACTGTCTCCAACCCATATAACATAACTGGTCTCACTACCGTCTTCTAGACCTTCCCTCTCACTCTTAAAGGTATTTGTCTGTCACAAATCACTCCTGACAATCTTCTCCACCCTCCCCATCCTGCCTCTACTCTCTTCTTCACCTCTCCCCCACACTCATCATTACTCAGAACTATTGATCCCAAGTATTTAAACTCATCCACCTTTGCAAACTCTACTCCCTGCATCCTCACCATTCCTCTATCCTCCCTCCCATTCACACACATATATTCTGTCTTAGTCCTGCTGACTATCATTCCTCCCCTCTCTAGAGCATATTTCCACCTCTCCAGGGTCTCTGCAAACTTTTCCCTACTCTCACTACACATCACAATGTCATCTCCAAACATCACAGTCAACGGGGACTCCTGCCTGATCTTGTCTGTCAACCTATCCATTACCACTGCAAATAAGATAGGGCTCAGAGCTGATCCCTGATGTAATCCCACCTTCACCTTGATCGCACCTCTCACTCCCACCTCAGAACTCAACACTGTCACACTAACCTTGTACATATCCTGTAGTACTCTTGCAGATTCCTCTGCCACTCCTGACTTCCTCATACAATACCACAATTCCTCTCTAGGCATCCTGTCATATGCTTTATCTAAGTCCATAAAGACACACACAACTCCTTCCAACCTTCCCCGTACTTCTCCATCAACACTCTCAAAGCAAACATTGCATCTGTACTGACCTTTCCTGGCATGAAACCATACTGCTCATCACTAGTCCTCACTTCCCTTCTTATACTCATTCCATAACTTCATACTGTGACTGATCAATGTTATCCCTCTGTAGTCACTACAGGTCTGCACATCACCCTTATTCTTATAATTGGTACTCAAATACTTTTTCTCCACTCCTCAGGCATCCTCTCACTTTCCAAGATTACATTAAACAATCTGGTTAAAAGGACCACTGCCATTTCTCGTAAACACTCCATGCTTCTACAGGTATGTCATCTGGACCAACAGCCTTACCATTCTTAATCCTCTTCATAGCTTCATAGTTATCCTTAGTTCCTCCTTGATAATCTGTTGCACTTCCTGATTCACCATATCCACATCATCCAGACTTCACTCTCTCTCATTCTCTTCATTCAACAGCCCCTCAAAGTACTCTGTCCCTCTGCTCAACACACTCTCCTTGCTTGTGAGAACATTTCCCTCATTATTCTTTATCACCCTAATCTGCTGCACATCCTTCCTAGCTCAGTCCCTCTGTCGGTACAGGTCCTATTCTCCATCCTTGGTGTCCAGCCTTTCATACAACCATTCATATGCCACATCCTTAGCCTTTGCCACCTCTCTCTTTGCCATGCACCTCATCTCCTTACACTCCTGTCTACTTTCTTCAAAAATCCCACTTCTTCTTCGCCAACCTCTTTCTCTGTGTACTCCCCTGTACTTCCTCATTCCACCACCAGGTCTCCTTGTCCTCCTTCCTCTGTCCATATGTTACACCAAGCACCTTTCTAGTTGTCTCCCTTACTAGCTCTGCTGTAGTTACCCAGATATTCAGTAACTCTGCACTGCTACCCACTGCCTGTCTTAACCCTTTTTCAGTTTCCACCATTTGATCCTGGGTGCTGCTGTCACACTCTTCCTCCTCTTTTTGATCACCAGCGTCATCCCATAGACCAACATTCCACACTGCCTAACTACACTTTCCCCTGTCACCACTTTACAATTTCCAATCTCCTTCAAACAGGCCCTATTGCATAAGAGATGATCCACATGTGTGCATCTTCCTCCACTCTTGTATGTCACCCTATGCTCCTCTGTCTGGTTAAAATATGTATTCACCACAGCCATGTTCATCCTTTTTGAAAACTCCACCACCATCTCACCTTTGCTTAACACCATACCTGTCCATCACTTCCACATCCCCTCTGTTCCCTTCACCGACATGCCCATTGAAATCTGCTCCAATCACCACTCTCTCACCCTTGGGTACAGTCATCACCACTTCATCCAACTCACTCCAAACTTTCTCTGTCTCATCTATTGCACATGCAACTAGTGGATCATATGCACTAACAGTAGTCATCATTACACCATCAATTTCCAGCTTCATTAACATCACTCTATCCGACACTCTTTTCACTTCCAAAAACACTCTTGCCATACTCTTCCTTCAGGATATCTCCTACACCATTTCTCCTCCCATCCACACCATGATAGAACTATTTGGACCCAACTCCGATACACCTAGCCTTATGCCCCTTCCATCTGGTCTCGTGCACACACAATATATCAACCTTCCTTCTGTCCATCATATCAGCTAGCTCTGTCCCCATACCAGTCATACTGCCAACATTAAAAGTTCCTACCCTCACTACCACTACTAGTCTTTCTCCTCTCTTCATGCCATATGAGCATTGGACATCCTTCAGGGCATGTCTGTGAATGCAAAGGCTACTGTGCTATCAAATGACTTAAGTGTGTTACAGCAATATTAAGAAAGTGTCACTAATTTTGGCCCATCGCCACCCCATGTATGTGTGGCATCCTGCAGATGTCCTGCTCTAACAAGTTGACAAGAATGACTGAGCAGCAAGAGTGTAAATACAGTGTGCCATACTGACATAGAACAGAAATGTATATCAGGTATTACCTATGCACATCTATGCATGAGTATGTGTACCTGACTGCCTCATAACAACAGACATGGGATGCAAAATGTCAGGTAAATAAGCTGCACATGTTGTACAAGTGTGTGATCTCAGTTTCTGTGCATCCAACAGAGTTCAATTTCTACAGCTAATGGTTGTTGCGTTGCCCTGACACAGACATGGGTACTAGAATAAGCATGATTATCAGGTTGAAATTGCAGAAGTGTCCAACTGTGTTATGACCTTGTCTCCATGCCTACTAAAAACAGCCATATGACCACCAACATAGCTGTATGGACTCAGCAATACCTTACCTGTAAAACCTGTCTCCACCAAAGTAGAGTAATCCCCTTTGCTAGACAGCAGCAATAAACAAACCACATAATTGGTCGCTATATTGGCTGTACAGGTCAGAGTAGGAACAGGCACCAACTTGGCAGCAAGTCAACAGTTGTCTGAATGTATACAAGGTCACAGGTGGATTACTGTTAGGCTAACTATGACTACAAATTGGACACATCCACCAAGGGCAATCACAAGGCCATCTTCACATATGTCTGCAGTCTCAGAGCTGACAACCCAACCCATCCTGTAATGGTGGTCAATCACACCACATACACACACACCATAGCTATAGCCAACCTGCTGCAGACAGGTTTAGGGCAAACATCACCCCCTCTGGCTCACCATCAGTGTAGCTGGATATGCACAGCACCCGCACCTCTCCCCTCATCATCAGGGAGAAGGTGCATACTGCCTAATTAAAGTCAACAAAATCAAGTCTCCATGAGACCTGAGAACATTCCTGTCTGCATCCTACATGAACTCAGGCATATGCTTCCAGCTCCATTACACACTGTATGCAAGCAAATCCTGAACACCACTGACTTCCCATCTGCAAGGAAGATAGCCACTGTCATCCCTCTACACAAACATTAATGATGAATGGTGGTTTATGCAATGTACTGGCTCTCATGGGGGGAACATGACACATGAGGACCAGGAGTGCAATGCAGGTTCATACTGTGCTGATAGATGGCAGGGGTATGATGTGGTTGTAAGTGGTGGCTAATGATAGGCAATATTGATGTCCTGGCTCTGTAAATAAATCTGGGCCATGTCTGAGGTCCTGTGATGTGTTTCCCTGTTTATGTCTTCCAGGTGGCATGCAGCATCAGCCAACATACACTGCAGAGGAGACTGCAGCAGCTATTACTGAAGCAATAATACAGCACAATGAGGTGCTGTTCAGCCGGAGCCGATAAAATCTGCGGGAGAGGACTGCCCTGTGGGATGACCTTCTCCACAGAGTGAACACCTTGGGCCACCATGGCCGCACATACAATCAGTTCAGACATCGGGCAACTGACCTGATATGTCATGCTCGGCAAAGTGCTGCTGCTGCTGTGGCCAGGGACCACACTGCTACAGGCCCCACTTATGGCAACAGAGGAGCTCCTTTCTAACTTTGGGGCAGCCCCCACACAACACCTAACACATGAAACACCAGTCGTGGAGGTGAGTGGCACCCAGGAAAGGGGCGAGGAGCATCCAGGTAAGGCCACAGTGCACATCAGTTTAATCTTGTAGCAGTCATAATGTATTCAATAGAGTATCTAGATGTATATGTTAGTTCAAACTGCATTTGTGAGTGGGGTTTAGTAATGCACACAAGTGCACATCTATGATGAGGGACAGCAAATTGTGTACTGTCATAGCTTGTACTGTACCTGTGCAGACACATAGCATTCATCTTGTACCAATGCCAAATGTGAGTCTGCTGACAATACCTCTCCCCCACAACTATATAAGTCCCTCTGGTCTGCATGTGGGACAACAGCCTGAAGTCAGTGAGTATGGGATTTTCCTGTTGTGGCTCAGCACTACCCCAGACATGGTAAGGTCATGCATGTGACCATGCACACAACTGTTACTCTCAGCTATTTTGCAATATCTGCATGTTCACTTGTGGTGGGATTAACTGCATTGTATCACAGTGGTTATCACAGGGACCTATTTGCAGGAGATGCCACATATCTGTAGCATACCTCACAACCTGTCATTGCAAGAAATCTGGACAAAGACTGACAAAATGGGGGGATGAAGGCCAAAATCTAGGGACATATTTTATAAATTAGTGTTATACAGTGCACATAAATGGTGTGCACACACCTGTTAGAATGCCAGGTATTTGTAAAATACAAAAATGAGAGCACAGTAACACATTTCCAAACCCTTCCAACCTTTCATGTGACCTATAACCTGTACCATTCAATTGTAAAAGAAACAAATCTGTTAGGGGAACAATTATGGTACATAAAAAACGTACAAGAAGCTAGATGCATACATGTACACAGGCTGAAGCTAATATTGTGTTGAAGCAGCTTTCAATATTATTACATCATTACTTCTTTACTTCTTCTTGGGTAAACACCTGCCATTAATTACAGGGACTCTTTGATTACCAACAAATAACGGTCAGCTATCCTACCAAGAATATCCTACATTTACTCAGTTACCTGCTACAGCAACAGCCATAGTTCACATACAGCTTATGAAGCAGCAAAGGGATCTCATTTGTGAAAGATATCGGCCCAGAGAAGGGTACACACACATTTCCACAGCACTGCATATACCATGGCACACAGTGAAGACAGTCATCAAATGGTGGTGGAAATATGGCGCAACAGTGACATTGCAAAAACCTGGACATCCCTCCAAATGTGTGAAAAAGACATGACCCAAACTGGTCATGGAGGCTGTCAGGAGACTTACAGCAACACTACAGGAGTTGCAGGACTCACTGGCAAGTACCAGTTGTGTAGTACATGTGAAAACAATCTCCCGTATTATCCACATGTCTGGCCTATGGGGTAGGTTTGGAAGATGGAAGCATTCTCACAAACAGAACACATCCAGATCTGGTGAATTTCTCAAGAAAAATACATCAGGTACCCAAATAGCATATGGGGAAATGTGTTATGGTGTAATAAAACCAAGGTTGCACTTTTTGGCCACAATACCAAAAGTTTTTTTGGCACAAGAACAACACTGTGCATCACCAAAAGAACACCATCCCCATGGTGAAGCATTTTGATGGCAGTGTCCTGCTTTGGGGTTGCTGTTCATAAGTGGATAGTGGGCTTGTAGCCAAGGTAGAGGGGATTAGGAACAGTTTAAAGTACCAGTCCCCTTTGGCCCAAAATTGTCATGTGTCTGCTAAAAAGTTGTGAATGGAGAGGACTTACACCTTTCCACACAACACTGACCCATACCATGCATCAAAATCCATAAAAGAATGTCTTCACCAGAAGACAATCAACATTTTGGAATGGCCCAGCCACAGTCCACACATACATCCAATAGAGAATCTGTAGGGTTCCATGAAGAGGCCTGTGCATAAGCGATGCCCTCGCAATCTGACAGAGTTGGAGGGCTTTTGCAAGGGAAAGTGTACAAATATTGCTAAGATGAGATGTGCCATGCTGATACACACCTTCCCAAGAGGACTGACTGCTGTTATGAAATCAAAATGTGCTTTAACAAAGTACAGGTTATAAGTCACATTAAAGGTCGGAAATGTTATCACATGATTTCTGTGGTCTCATGTTATATATCAGACAAACCTGGTAGGTTAACAGGGGTGTCTACACTTATAATACCCACTGTAAGCTTAGAAGGTTGCTAATGTAACTGGTTCTATTGTAACATGCATGTACTGCAGGTTTTGAAGTGTGACTCAAAATGTGTCATTAAATAGTGAAACCAGTCCTCATATTATCTCAGTAATGTGTCAGACAAATACAGGATTCATGATGAACAGACCAGATATATGAGCCAGACATGTACACATTCAGTGTCACTCTGCACAGTTGAGAGGTATGCTCAGTAGGAGCTGCCACTGTGCTATACAGGTGAAAAGCAATTATGTGAACATGGGTGCAGTGTGTGATACTTGAAGGCCCATCACCTACTAACACTGCTCACATATCACAGTGGTGTATATAAGTTGTAACAGAAAGTGGAAAGGGCTACACTGCATGATGTTGAGGGCCTGTCTAGGGTGTGCATATAGTGGTCTGACTGTGTTGTGAATGTTACCAGTTGGCTATTGTGAGGTCTGTGTAATGCCTGTCTGCCACCTCACCCATATGTGTGTGTGTGCGATTGTACGTGCAAGTGTGTGCATGTGTCTGCGTGTGTGTGCAGCAGCAAACGGTATAGTGCAGGTATTAATTTACATATGTTGTCTTTCCCCCACAGGTGGTCATGGTGGTCGCGGTCCCTCCCACTCAATATCTGATGTTAGTGTCTCTGCAGACTCTGACAATGATGATGTCATATTCAGCCACAGGTGATGTTGTCAGGGGCTGAATTTGTGCCATCGGTTGGCATCCCACAGTCATCCACAATGTCCCCACACACAGTCACAATGCTCACACATGCCCCATCCCCAGCAGTCACAGATGATGGACAGTTGGCAGGTGGTGGCATGGAACAGGCTAGTGTGGTGACTATGGCAGGTGTGAGTGTAGACACTGTCCAAAACCAGACTGCAGGCGAGGTCTCGCACAGGGGGATGGACAGGGCTGCTCATAGGAGGACTGCTGCTCATTAAGCCACTGTTGCGAGTGCCACAGCAGGTGTCACCAGATGCATGTTTCAGGCTGTCATGGATGCACAGGCATGTGGTGAATGCAACACCAAACAATGCAACTCTTCCTGATTTACATGATGACATACATGACCTTGTTGAGGCCACACACCAAAACACTGAATTCATAAATAGATGGTGGGGTGAGACCTTGGCAATTCTCGACCATGGCATGTCTGTGCTAGAGTGTGTGGTGGGAGTTGGGCATCGGCCACACGAATGTAGGTCAGCACCAATATCAGCTGAGAGTCTATGGGGCCATGCACCTCTACACTCCCATAGTGGCAGTGACACCAACACCACTGAAGGGGGGGTTGCTGTACACATCACAATGGAACAGGCCATGGGCACGTGGTCCTGGTCAGTCCCATCAGGGACATTGATCCAACAGACAACAGTCACCATCAGGAAGCAGTACTGCATTTGGCCTTGAGCCTGGTGGTGCCAGTGAGACCCCTGGCAGGACCAGTTCACATGTCAGTGTCCAGAGATGATGAACTGGACACCCTGCCATTTATGGTCAACAGCTGTCCAACATACTCCTGTGTAGGGCAATCACATAGCATGACTATTTGCATACATGCACACACATCTGTATCACAGACAGGTCACCTCCAGACACACACAGCACCTCTGCATAGCCCATCTATAGCATACCCCTCCAAACACACACACATGGATGTCAACTCTATGGCCCAGCCTAGGCTTCTGGCAAACCCACACCCCACCCTGTGCATATGATGATACCTGTGCCACATCCCTGTCATCCATACATCAATGCAGGACAGGCTAATATGGGTCTGATGCACAAGGTGTATATAGTACAGTGTAGCTATGTAATACTGTGTAAGCTGCTGTCTGCTTGCATTTGGTATGGGTACGCATAAAGGTGTATGTACCTTATTAGCCAAAATGCATTATTGCTGTTAGTACCACTGACTGAATGGAGTCTGACATGATGTATTCTGTTTGTGTTCCAGGTGTCTGTGTGTCTGCAGGCTGTGTCCCTGCAGACATTACCAACGTGGAGTATGGCAGAGTGGAACTGCATCGACCATTTCATAGCCAAGGTACAGCTTTATCTGTATGTTTACCAGGTGTGTATGCATGCAACAGTGTGTGATGGACACTGTTGTTAGACAGTGTGACCTGGCGTACATACCCCTTGTCACAGACAGGTAGCCTTCAGACATGTCACCTCAGTGTTGTGTAGTACCACATGCTCATACATATGGAACAGATTACTGGAGTACTGTCAGTAGGTCCCTCACCATCTTAGCCATTAGACTGACTGCAACAGATTCATGTGTCAGCACCTGTTGCCCCTGTCATTTCTTTCCCAAACACTCAACCCTGATGCAGCTGGTGAAGGCATGCATGGTACTGTGTATGCCAGGTTTGTGTATGTATTTCTGAGTTCACAGGGTGGAACAGGGAGACAAAATAGTATATCCTTTGCATATACACAATAAAGACTGACACAGGGGTGTGCATACAGTAACACAAACACAGCTGGCAATGGACAGATTCTTAAACCTACATATCCACTTTAATGTACCATAGTGCTACATATTGTACACAACATTTCCCAGATAGATTATATGCATGGGACATAACCCACTACCTCTTAGTGTTGTGAATGTCTTCATGGATGGTGAGATAACCCACCAGAAATAGCAACTGGAGTAATCTATTGCTCCTACTAGCATGGGCAAGTGATAGGGTAACAGACATTGTATCAGCATGATGTTTCAGTCAGGTATGATATCTGATGCTGACGTGTGTTGGTACACCAACTGTGACCTATTTGGCAGCAATATCACATACATGGCCATTGTTAGGGGACACAGACCACATATGGGTTGCAAACATCTGCATGTGAGGCAGATGCCATTAACAAGCTATATAAAGTAATGCCAACACGAGGTGGTAAACTGGTGTGGATGGTACACACATCAAAACGGTATAACCAACCCAGGATATGATTCTCACCCAAACACACACAGTTGCCAGTATTGAGATTAGAACCCCTACCTATCTAGTTATGTCTACTATAGTGTTACGCAGTTATCACAGACGTGCCGACCACAGAGCAGGTACTTCTAAGGTGAATGACATCAGCAGGCCTTGTGATTCTCAACACATACACACACACACACACACACACACACACACACACACACACACACACACACACACACACACACACACACACACACACACTTACCTGCCTATGGAGCTTACTGGGATGACAACTGGCCAAAGGTGCTGATAAGGGGAATGACATCAGCAGGACTGATAAAGTGGGGCACTGGGTGGGAAACTTATTAAAATACTTCTTCTTACAAACATGCAAACTTACACACACACAGACATTTTCCGGATCTGAGAGTAGAACTCTTGCCTATCTAGTGATTTGTAATAAAGTGTCACACAGTTATCACATGCATTATGGAGCTTACTGGACTGAAAATTGGCCAGAGGTGCTGATAAGGGGAATGACATCAGCAGGACTGATAAAGTGGGGCACTGGGTGGGAAACATCAAAATAATTCTTCTTACAAACACACACACTTACACACATATTTGGCAGATCTGAGAGCAGAACCCCTACCTATCAAGTGATTTGTACTATAATGTCACACAGTTATCGCATGCACTATGGATTTTACTGGGCTGACAAATGGCCAAAGGTGCTGATAAGGGGAATGACATCAGCAGGACTGATAAAGTGGGGCACTGGGTGGGAAACTTATCAAAATACTTCTTTGTATAAACACACACACACACACACACACACACACACACACACACACACACACACACACACACACACACACACACACACACACACACACACATTTGCTGGATCTGAGAGTAGGACTCCTGCCTCTCTAGTGAATTGTACTATAGTGTCACACACTTATCGCAAGAGGCACAAAGCTTACTGGGCTGATAACGGGTCTAAAGTACTGAAAAGAGGAATGACATCCACAGGATTGATAAAGTGGGACACTAGATGGGAAACTTAACAAAATACGTCTTCTTCCAAACATCCACACTTACACACACATTTTCTGGATCTGAGAGTAGAAACCCTGTCTATCTAGTGATTTGTACTATAGTGTCACACAGTTATCACACATGGTCTGGAGCTTACTGGGCTGACAACATGCCAAAGGTGCTGATAAGGGAAATTATATCAACAGGACTGATAAAGTGGGGCACTGGGAAGTGTTGTGGGTGGGAATGGCCTAAAACTGTTTCACCTACAAACAAACAAACAAACACACACTACCTCAGTGTCACACACACACACACACACACACACACACACACACACACACACACACACACACACACACACACACACACACGCAGGTGATGTGATATTATAAACCCAACCTCAGTACTATTACACAATGGGTCTCATCTTTTATGCTGGCACGTGCAACTGTTTACAACTGGTATGCCACTGTCCACAGTAGGACATCACTGAATGCCATTCAGGGTATCTGTGTGTGTGACTCACTATGTCTGTGTCCCCTGTGTCTCTCTCGCTCTCTATTACTGTCTGTCTCTTACTTCTCTACATCTATGTGTGTGTATGCTTGACATATGCTTTTATCTGTTGCCCATATATATGTGTGTGTATCTCATGCAACAGATGCAGATATATCACATATGTGCCACCTACAGCTAACTGAGGATAATCCTGTCTGATGTGTGTGTGTGTGGAGACAGTTAAGATGTACATAGCTGTCTGTATGCTCAAACATATATACACAATAAAGACATATATTCTGATGTGGGTTCCAACATGTCCTGTGAGTCTCTAAGTGTAGGAGCATGCCCAATGTGACCTTCTACAATTAGAATAGGACTCCATTCCCAAAATAGGTGTACTCCAGTCCATGGTTTTGTGTGCTACAGCCATACCTCTTAGGAGTACACAGGACTTATCCCAGGGTACTTGGTTGGTTTAGCTGACATTTTCTGACATATCTGTAATTTGACACTGCTAGGTATTGTGTTATTACCTAGTACCAGCTATCCTCAGATCATCACAGTGCTTTACCAGAGGAATACTAGTTATATGATGCATAGACCAATATTATGAGGGCAGCTATGTACATTCTTGCCCAGCAAGGCCATTTGTGAGGTGTGGCTATGGCCAGTTGAGCGATGACATGCTGTATAAACAGTCCAGCAACCTGGTGATATACTGGCTGGGGATCTCCTGCTTGTGTGGTATCTTTCTAACCTGAGATGTCATATCCCTGTGTGGCCATACCTCTCGCCTGTACATTTTTTGTCAGGTTGTCCAGGTGTTTGGCTAGAGGTGTCATCCTGTCTACATAAACTTGTGTTTTTATGGCAAGTTAGTTACTTATAACTGAAGAGTGATGTTGCAAAATAATGACAGACACTACTGTTTCAGATTACATAACCTTCAGAAAATTCCTTCTACTGCAAACCCCTCACCCTACCAACTTTATCAGCATGTAAGGGTGATATTTACAACACATGCCTATCATTGCGCCTTTGTTCCACTTTTATTTCTGCCCTTGTCCAGACATCTTGCTGTCAGAGGTTGGGAGTTATGGGTGGGGGTACAGAGTGCATTCTACTGTGCAGGCATGTCCATTATATGTAAAAGCAAACATAAGAAAAAAGGATTATTGAGAATAACCACTGCCAACAGTACCAAAAAGCAGTTATATTCACAAAAGCCTTAGCACCTCAGCTACACATCCTTCAAGATGCCCATTATATGTGTAGTATATTCCACATAGCACTGTGACTTCCAGGTATGTCAGTGGCAGAGCAGTGGGTGTCACTGACATGCATAATAGTTGGCACTGCAGTTATCTGCACATGGCCCTGTCAAAGATGGCACTGTACCTGTGGCACTACAAGACGGCTGCCAGGAGAGCGTGCTGGCCAGATCCAGACAGTATTAACCACACATACACATAGCTCATTAACACCTGCATATTGTGGACAGGCAACATGTTTTCATGTGTATTGGTACACCATGCCAATGTGTGCTATGCTGCTATTTCCCTGGAAACATACATGTTACTGCATTTCTGTGGGTATATGGGGGCACACCTGTCAACTGTACACATTTGCACAGATTGTACTGATATTTGCTTTACATTTTGGTTCCATTTACCATAATATTGTGCCCTGTCTTGGGGACTAGAGTCATATCAATAAAGAGCACAAGTCAGATTGTAATGGCATATATTTGAGTTTCAGACTTCTTACCCTTCATATCCGTATTGCAATTGCGAGTCCTGCTGTGCTATCACTGTGTGAGTCTGTAGGGGGTAATTCAACATTGCCACCATTTGTGTGCCTTTACCATACATTTCTGTCTGGTTTTCTACAGCTGACTTGCTGTGTGGGTGTGAGGGGTGGGTATGGGACCCCCACTCTGACACCCATGCCTGTGACCTATGAACCCCCAGTTAGTTGTCCCCACACATATACTGCAGTGGGATTTGCCACCTTGGGTACTACTGCATAGTGTGTGGAGGCCAGTTTTGGCCAGACATTTCCTGGTGTCCCACATAGCTATTAGTTGTGTGCTGCTATCCCAGTAGGCCACCCCATTCCTTGCATGCATGCAGCATTACCATAGATATGCTAGCAAAACATGCTAAGCCATTCATTTATTGTTAAGATGACTGACTTACCTTGTGCCTGCAGCAGTTGTGAGGATGGTGCTTGAGAGTCACCTATGCTGGATGCACACAGAACACTGCCTATACATAGTAAGTTACAGGTTATGTGATGTGTGTGTGTCATCCATTTTACTGTGTGTGTGAGTCAGAAAGAAGTGTCAGTCCCTGGGGTCCCTACAGTGTCAGTTGTATCTCCAAACAGAAAATGTTATGTTTCAAAATTAGCTCCATGAACAGACACAAGTTGCTCTTTCTGTATTTGTAAAGCTCATGTTGTGTTAAAGAAAGTCTTAAGGGATACTTATTCTATTAAGGATGCAAGTTTGCCATATATACTTTATTTATGAATGGATATAAGCAGTGACAAGTAATATTTAAGCATCTTCCTTTGTCTCTTTTATTTCTCGCTTCCTATGAAAGTGATATAGCTAAGACTGTATTTCTAAAATATACTGTTTTATTCTTCATTCTAAATATATAGTCACATTCTTGTAATATGCACCCTTCTTAAAACAAAGGGCCTTAAATATACATTTAACCGTCTCCAATGAACTTCTGGCAAAGCAAATAAAATATGGAGTACTGGACGTTCCTCATAAAAATACTGCAATAAATCTAGACAAATGAATTGAGCTTTATTTTAGTTATTTATTTTTATTTTATTTTTATTTTACATTTGTTAACCAGGATGGTCCAACTGGACACAGGTCCATTTTCAGAGGAGGTCCGGGGAGAAAAGCTCGACAGTAAGTAACATTTTACACAATATGTTAAAATACAGTATATAGAGAATTTTCAAAAAAACAATATGTTAAAATACAGTATACAGCAGAAGACATAACAAGACCTATATATACAGGAAAAAATAGTTACACATGGTTAATAACAGAATAAGTATACAGATTCAATCAGCATTAGGAGAAGACCTAGACTGTAATATATATTACAGTAGGTATATTAGAAAGTGAGGTATATAAGTGGAATAATTTCAGGACTTATGTAATACATGGGCATAGCCACTTATTCTTTAAGTGTGTTCTAAGTGAGTTTTTAAAGTGAGAAGAGGTAAGGGCAGAAATCAGAGCAGGAGGGAGATTATTCCAGGTTCTAGCTATGGAGTGGGAGAACAGTGCTTTTCCTGCAGTATTGTTAGCCCTAGAGATACAGAGAAGGGGTTTGTTGGAAGATCGGAGAGAACAATTTGTATTATAGTGGGTGAGAAGTTGGCCTAGTGCAGGGTTTTTTTCTGGATGTGTTACCACATTGTAAGCAATGACTAATTGGTGATAGGTTAGTAGCTGGGGAAGTTCCAGCCAGTGCAATTCCCTTAGAGCCTGGCAATGGTGGGTTCTAAAGGTGGAGTTGTTTGCAAACTTGGCAATTCTATTATAACATGATTCAAGTCTGGCAAGGTCAAGTTTTCTAAGCTGGGTAAGAATTGGAGCAGCAAGACAAGGTAGACAAGAGGTGAGTTTGGGCTAGGATAATCAGTGCTTGTTCTGAGACATATTTCCTGTGCCTATATAGTGTTCCCATTTTTTATGGACTTTTTTTGATAGTTTGTGAAACGTGGACATTGAAGTGTAGATTTTTATCAATTTTAACACCTAGGAGTGTGGTATGGTCCGAGGGAGAGATAATAGTGCCATTTTTGGAGGAGATAGTGAAGGATAGAGGGGTGGAAATGGTTTTGTTGGGGGTGAAAAGTAGCAATTTGGTTTTATTAGAGTTTAGGTTAAGTTGGATCTGAGTTATCCAACTTTCCACAGAGCTAAAGGATTCCTGGGTGGGTTGTTGTAGGGTGGTAAGTGATGGAGCTGAACAGACAGGAGTTGAATCATCATTGTATTGTATAAGTGAAGCATGCTGTGTGGAGGTATGGAGATTATTGGTAAATATGGAGAAAATAAGTGGACCTAATATGGAGCCTTGTGCTGCACCTATGGTAGTTGGGAGTAAACGGGATAGTGCACTTTGCCATTGGACAGATTGTTGCCTATCTGACAGATAGCTTTTAAACCAGGTTATAGAGGAAGGAGCAAAGGATAGGGATGTCAGGGTGTCTAGTAGTAAGGAATGCGAAACCATGTCAAATGCTTTGGAGAGGTCTAGAAATATTGCAGATACAAAATTATTATTTCTATGTTGGTTGATCAGATTGGTGAAAGAGAGCAAAGCGGTGGTTGTGCTATGGTGTTGTTGGAAGCCATGCTGTGCAGGGGAGAGGAGATGGTGTGAGTTTAGGAATTATGTTACCTGAGAATGTATACATTTCTCTAGTATTTTAGATAAGGGGGATAGAATGGCAATGGGGTGATAATTTGAGTATTCGGAAGAGTTTCCACCTTTATGTAGTGGAATAATGTATGATACCTTCCATAGCTGTGGGACATATGCTTCTTGTATGGAGAAATTGATAAGAACAGAAATAGGGTAGGGTAAGGATTCAGCTGCTGTTTTTAGGAAGTTGGCTGGTAGATTGTCAGTAGCAATGGTGGTAGGTTTCAGATTTAGGAGGTGTTTTTTAATTGTTGAGGTGGGAATGGGTGAGAGCGTAAAGAATGGGATGTTATCAGGGCATTTGGTTGGGTTATATGTAGGGCTGTTTTTGGATAGTTGGGAGGATAGTGTAAAGATCATAGATGATAGTGCTAACATGATGCATTATAGGCTGAACAACATCAATAGAAGTGATTCTATAAGTGGGATTACCTGACAATCGCAGTTAGTGTTTCTTTACAATACTCTAAATGAAATGACCACATTACTGCTGTTACCTGCATTAGTGACATAAGTAGTATGTGCATTACTTAGAATTTTCCGATTTAATCTCCTTTAAGGACATATTATATATATTTTTGGAAGGCTTAGATAATTCACTTAACTGTTTTGCATTCTTTCAAAACCAGGACCAAAGCATTAGATCTGTTTATATATCATCCTTGCATATATGAAATCTGTTTATATATGATCCTTACATATAAAACTGTTGGCATTATTGCACTGTAAATTTTTAAACATTTGTTTCTTCATTCATTTTCCTGGTTACATTCTTAATCCAGTTTAGGGATATGATAGAGATGAGGCCTGTCCTGGTACTCAGTGCGTGCAAGGCACAGAAACAAATCTTGGAAGGGGGTGTTAGCCTATTATATAACACACAGAAACACACATACATATACAGATGTGCACACTCACTCACTCACACCATGTATTCCCATGGAGAATTTGGAGGATTACCTTTTCACCCACAGCACATATTTGGAATGGGGGGATACTGGACACCCAATAAAAATCTACCAGGAGACAGGGAGGATGCGCAGACTCCACATAGAAGGAATCCCAAACTAAGAACTGAACTGGAGAACCAAACACTATGAAGCACCAGTCTTAGCCACTGCACCAATGCACAACATTGACTTTTAGACTATAATTTAATAAAAATAAAAATATATGGTAAATAAGTTGGGTTATTGATTCCACCATATACATCGTTCTTGCTGGAAAAAAAAGACTGCTCTTTTTCGACATATGACTTCTTTATTAGCAAAAATCTGGGAAGATAAAGTCTGTACTTTATCTCTTCTGCCATGATTGTCATCCGCTCAGCTTGCTTCTCTGTTTCCAGCCAGAGCTGGATTTCTGTTTGCTGAAGCTTTAGAGAACAAGGAGATATTGCCTGCTGTACTCCATCATGAAAAATACAGAATTAAACTCTGGAGTAGAGACAAAGCTTATTAGCAGCTTATAGCATTAACCTTCTTCACTAATCTGTAAAAATTGCATGAGTAAGAGTTATTAATAACTGAAAATATACAGTGTGAATATGAGGTAACATAACAATATTTACCAGGGAACTTTTTGAGAGAGTGTGTGTACCTAATAATTTTGACTGAAAAACTTTGATAAGTATATTTATGCTTATTATATTTATTTATTTTAATTATTTACCATTTGTTAACTGGAATAGAGCACTGCTTCAAGTGAACCATTTTCAGATTTATACCAGGAAAAAGTGAATATAAAGTAATAATAAACAAGGAGGCAGTTTGCAGTATAGATGAAGAGTACAAATACAGTATTAAGGATGTTGTTGTGTCTTTTGGCTTTTCCCGGTTAGGGGTCGCCACAGCGGAACTCTGGTCCGCTAATGGTTGGCAGTTGATTTTTTACGTGCTGAGTTACCAGCCCTGACGCACAACCATCAACAAAGGTACGCCCATTCATGCATGTCTCCATGCAGAAGACGCTCTAGCTGAGAATCGAACTGGACAGCGTCTTACTGTGAGGCGACAACGCTACCGCAGCATGACCACCGCAACAGTATTAAGGATGTAAAAACATTAAAACAACATCATAGATGTCCCTGTAACATGGTGAGTCTGTCTAACATAATGTAATATACAGCATGAGAAAAACATTACAGCAAGTTAGAAGTCTGTCCAACAAAGTAGGAATCTAACCTATTAAGGTACATACAGTTTTATTGACAGAGTTATTGTGTCAAGGCCAGCCAGTTGGTGGTATAAATATTCGCTCTAGGTGATTTGGTCACATTGACTAACATTGGTGTGACACCCTGACCTGATGTAAAAATGGGGAACAAGAGGATGAGGATGATACTTATAAGTTAATCGGAGCTGTAGTGACAGATAAGATGATAACGTGGGTGGTATAGGGCAGGAAGAACAGTGAATTAAGTACAATAGAGGAAGCTTTATGCTGTAAGGGTGGGGAGGTGATGGAGAGTGGGACTGAAAGAAAGAGTGGAGGAAGCTCATAGAGAGGAGAGAGACAAAGATTAACTTAGCATGGATGTGTAAGCATTAGTTTATGAAGCAAATGCAGGGAGGTAGTGTAGAGTGAGCACAATGAAGTTATGGAGTTAAGTAATGGCTTGTGGAGAAAAGCACATACAAGCAGCTCAGCTGTTGTGAGTAAAAGATTCTTGAGCTGATGTCTAAAACTAGGGAGCAATTTGATGTCCTTTAGGTTTGTGAGGTGCAATTTCCATGTCTGAGGTGCCTTTACTAAAATGCTGTGGTTGATGGACTGGAGTTTTTTGAGTGAGGAATAGATAAAGACAGAGGATTGTGATCTACAGTTATAGGATTGACAGAGTTGGCTGGTAAGGGAATTGAAGGAGTCTTTGTATAAGAGTTTGTGGATTATGCAGTCTAGGATGAATTTGTATTTTTCACTTAGGAGGAGCCATTTTGCTTTAAAATAGATTGAGCTGTGGTATTCTCTTTGGGAGGGCTAATGTGATGAATCTATAAATTTGACTGAATACGGTGTGCCTAGTGAACATTGTTATATAAGTCATTGTTCTTTGTTTTGCATCATATTGCTTTGTGATATTCCTTCTTTTTTACTTCTAGATTTTGTTGGGTCTTTTCATTTATTTTGATGTTTATGATTTATCAGTATTGCATGTGTTCATGTGGGTGTTTTATCTGGCCAAATATGGCTATGTGATGTCATTATTTTATTAGGTTGATATGTACAATGGAGCATTAATAACTATTGGAAATGTTGGGACCTGTTATAGCAAGTTCCATAATGCTGAGACTGAATGGCTGAAGAAATGGACTTATATATGCTAAGTCTGAGATGGCTATTTCTTGGAATTTTCCTTTTTCTCTGAGGTATGGGAATCTTGAAGTTAGTATGTACTAAGTTCGGGGTGTGTGGGGGTCATGCCCCCCAAAAAATTAATTTAGAGGAGTAGAATGATGTTTGATATTCACTCTTCTGTAGTTTTGGTCTTTTGATTTTTTTGTTTTGGCATGTTGGGACTCAGTGTTATGAGTACTGACATTTCAACAGGAAGGTGAGGGTATTCCTAGCCTGATTAGTATACATGGAGAACTTCACCATTATGTTAGGATAGTTGGTGTATAGTTGGTGTGAAGTCAGTTGCATGTCAACATTTGTATACAGAATGAATTACTGTGCATTTGCATCAGTTTTATTTATCTTATCATTAAGTTAACTCCTTTGGAATTATGTTGTGAAGCCATAACTGATAAATTAGTAATATTGCACTGGTCCCATAATTTGACAGATAACTTACATTGCTTTGGTATCAGTAAAACAGTATGTCAGCATTTGTGATGTGGCAAAGTGGTATAAAATGCTTTTTACTAGAATGATTTGGACATATAACTGCATCTCAGTGTATATCGTATATTCTTGTTAAATGAGTTATTGGGATGTGTTATATGGTTAGGTGAGATAAACATTGTGTATTATATTTGGATAAATGTTGCCTTAATAAGAATTTTTGGTCCCCCACACTTGCCAAACATCTGACTGGTCACAGTGATTTTTCCCATGAGCTCCCTAACTGACCAAGTGCAGCCATCAAACAAGTAGCCGTGAGGACATTTTGTTGTGGTCCATAGCCACTCCCCCTCTTAGTTACATAAGCACTACATAGATAGGCATGTTATAAGTGCAGTGTTAGATTAACATCCACTTCTGTGAATAGCAATGTCTATCAGGTAACCCATGCCTCCTATTGAGTGAATGGTTCTCACTAGGTCTGCTTCTCACTAGGTCTGCATGTCCACTATAATACATTACTGAGAGACACTCCTCACAATATGTCCCTTAACCTTCTTACAAAGATAAGCAGGCTACACTTTTTCATATACCTCCCTTCAGGGATGGCTGCTAAAGTACCTGACCTGTTAAATGAACCCGAGTCAGTTGAGTCATAGTCAGGGCTCTAGTGTCTCACACCATGGAGTTAGTTCTGGTCTGCTGTTGTTACTGTGCAACCTTGATTTTCACATGAATACTGCAGTATGTAGATGGACTATTGGAAACTGGTCACTCATTTTGTTCATTAGGGATATTTGTAGAGCAGAATGGATGACAAATCCTGATTAATGTAACTATTTATTTAATTAATTTTATTTTTTATGCATGGTAGAGCGCTGTTCCATGTGGACCTTTTTCAGACTCAGCCCGGGAGCACTGAAGGAATTAAACCTTGGACTACAGGAAGCAGCTTGTTTGCAGTTATAAGGTAAATAACACATCTAAACTGTATTAAACAGATGCACACTTGGCAGAGGTGGTATTGGTTATGGCAGACCTACTTCTGCAAGAACCTGTGCTTTAGTGATTTAATCTGGGCAACTCTCTCAACAGAAGTTTGAAACATGCATGTTTACAGTACCTGTAGTTCTTTATGTGAAAATAAAAATTCAGGCAGTAACTTCAAGTCATGTGCACCAGCTTATTTCTAAAGCTTTTGATGCCTGACCGAAATAAAAAATGACAGCAGTGTCCACTCATGTAAACTGCGTGAGGAGGAGTTGCCAGTACAGCAGCAAGCCTGTGTGTTAAACTGTTCGCCGTATCCACTTAGCATTTAATGAGCACAACTATTTAATTTACCATTTAGAATGAGGTTAAGAAGGCACTGTGCACTTCCCACAACTTGAAGTCTGAAGAACAAATTCTCTATTTTCTTACTAGATTGAAAAGGGAACAATTAAGACATTTGCATCTGTAAAGCAATAACAGCCAGCTAGTATAATAACCTTAGTCTCCTAAATAATACATAATGTGTACCCATTATGTGGGTATTTTTTTTTTTTTTTTTTAGGGGAGCTTCCTATATATAGCCTAGATATATTTTTTTCACAACAAAAGCAGAGTACAGTGCTATATTCCATAATTTATGTTGCTGGTTGCCTTTTATTTTTTCCTTAATGAAATGTGTATAAAGCTATCATTAATGTGCAAACCATATCATTCTAGGAAGGAGAAGATGATATTCCCAGCACGTGCTCTAGTTTGCTTCTAGGTCGTTTTAACATATCATTAACTATTCAGAGGATGCTGTGTCTCCTGATACTAATCATGTGACAGTCAGCATATGTGACTCAGCTAATAATGTACCCTTAAGCGGAATACTGTACGCAGCACCTTACACAGGGCTTTAAAATGCAGAAAGCAAACTACATAAATAGAAAAAAAAACAGTTTATAAATCTAGCTGGAACAGCCCAGTAAACATGCATCTTCAAGAAAAGGAAAGCAGTTCCTATGCCTTAATACATCTAGCATTAACATGTTATTTGCTTACTGTTTTCCACAGGTTCATACATTTTTTTGTAGGTTACAATGAGTATAACAAGTTTAAGTGTAGAGCAGAGTAATGCAGACTCCATAAAAGAACCATGAAAAAGCAGGGTTCCTTATGTAAGTTAGAGCTAGGCTCACCCCCAGTGTAGAAAGTGTCACATAATGCAGGAGATATCGGCATCCTCATCTTGAGTCATACAGTGCTGGTCAAAGCAATGTCCTCATCTTGAGTATTGCAGTATTGGTCAAAGCAATGTCCTCATCTTGAGTCATGCAGTGTTGGTCAAAGCAATGTCCTCATCTTGTGTATTGCAATGCTGGTCAAAGTAATGTCCTCATCTTGAGTCATGCAGTGATGGGCAATCTAACGTCCTCATCTTAAGTCATGCAATGCAGGTCAGTGTTGGTCAAAACAGAAAAATAAGACATTCTGCAGAGCCACAAAACACAAACCCTGCACACTGCTGCACACACTAATAAACTTAAAAGCTAACTTCAACAACAATGCATTTCTTCCTGTGTTTTGTCTGAATTACTTTATGTTGCCTTATATGTCCCATGCTTTTCATAAACTCCACTATTTTTGCTACAAAAGTACTCCCAGAAATGATGATATATGTCATAAGAATTGTATGTGCTGCATGTATATAAGCTGGGTGTCTGTTCAAGGTGGCTGTTTGCTTTCACACTTTTCAGCAGTTAAGGTGACCCCAAACATGTGAAGATATATTCTCAAATCAAAGCTAAGACTACATCTTAGCCATAAAGTAAATCAATTGGTGTACTCACTTTTGCTGTTTTATGTCACCTGAAGTACTAGATTGCCCCACTAGCTTTGTAGTGTTGTCATGTCACTTAGGACATGTTTTCCTCAGATGTCTTTGTAAATTTCTTTATCACAGTGTTCCTAATTTGTACTGTAAACACAGTTTAGATAATTTATTCATGACCTCAGAAAATCACCTAAAGAACTTGTATTGTGATGATTCCGTTGAAAATATTTACTTTCATTGCCTCTTTTATCTGTGAAAAGAGACATACAGAAAGAACCCTGTTGTGGGATACTAACTGCTGAGGCCAAAAGTGTTTGTTTCTGCAGTTGCTGAAAATGCAATTCAGAGACATGTTTAGCCACAGTGACGAAAACTTCATTATTGGGTAATTTGCATGCCACTGAATCATGTGGTGTTACTGCTAGTGTTAATCCGTTCATTAATTTAGGAGAGTTTTGAGATATGGTATCCTCCCACACCCACAAACACACACATTCAGACTAAGATGCACGCACACACACATACACACACACACACGCACACACACACACACACACACACACACACACACACGCACACACGCACACACACGCACACACGCACACACACACACACACACACACACACACACACACACACACACACACACACACACACACACACACACACACACACACACACACACACACACACACACACACACACACACACACTTGCCCCTTGCTCTCTCTCTCTCTCACACACACACACACACACACACACACACACACACACACACACACACACACACACACACACACACACACACACACACACAGTCTATGTATTCACACACATCCTCACCCCCCTCACATGCGTGCACAGTCACCATAGAGCAGACACCCCCTCACCTGATGTCACTCATAGACACACTCACCCATTCACCCATGGATACACACACATGCACACACACACACACACACACACACACACACACACACACACACACACACACACACACACACACACACACACACACACACACACACACACACACACACACACACACAGATGCATGCACACAACCAAACAAACATACACACAAACACTGCCACACACATAAACGCACTCACTCACACATCCATTACCACTACCTCTCTGCAGATACTCACCTAATCTTACCTTTTGTATGACTACAATGAGAGATCGCTGCTTTTTCAGGCACATTCATTAACATGGCTGGCCATGCTACATTAAGCAGCTGAATAATTCTGTAAATGACTTCACTGCATAAATCCCTTACCATAGGCATTTCCAGGGAACCCCATGTTATTAATTAGCATAGATACTTTCCAGGAATGCCTCATTAGCATGTAGCATGGTTGTGGATATGGCCCACACTGCTGTGATCCTACAGACCATGTAGAATAACTGAGGTGGGCACATTCTGAATCAGAAAGGTCTGCTGTCAGTGGTCTCAGCCCATATTAGGGTGTGCTGCTGTCAGTGCCTCTTTCTAAATCTCAGGTTGTGCTTCTTTTAATAAATGACTTTGGCAAGTATGGCTAAGAATTTATGAGCATTTCCTGCAACGTAAACAGTTCAGGGTATTTCTTCTATGAAGTTTCATCTTCAGTGTATAGCTAATGCAGCTACTAAATACATTATTTCAAGGAAATCCATGGGACAGGAGATGGTTTTGTCTCTGGTTGTCTCTTGTCATCTCTGATAAACAGAAAAAAGTCTTTACAGCCTCAGATTAAAACAGAAAGAAGAACATTTCTTTTCAAGGATGTCAGTTGCCAGAATTTGGGTAACAATTAACATTCCATAATTGTGGCTCTGGAGATTCCAGTGTTGTTGTTGCTCCCTTTAAAAATTCCTTTCCAAAACTCATGGTGTGAGCACCTAATTAATAAGTCTTGGTTGGAAAGCCTTTACTCATAGGCAGAGGATGTCCATTCCCAGACACCAGGGATGTGGACATCCAAGAGTCATATGTTTGTCCCATGGAGATGAAATGCAACAGTGCAAAGCAAAGCAAAGAACTACTTTGATTGTGTACAAAAGGCTGTGTCTAAATTTGGGAAAGGAACAAAAATGAAGGAGGGAGCCCCTACCCCCATTTGTATTGCTTGAAGACCTACAAGCAAGCCCTTTTAAGATATGGCACTTGAGTGAAGCCTGATGTTAGCATCAGGACATGCTTACTTGGAGCTGAGTGAAACCTGTGCTACTGTTGCACCTGTTGAGAGAAGGAGCATTAGATGTCTTGTCCTGGCCATTTCTGATGTGAACTGACAAGAGTTCATTGGTTGCCTATTTCCGGCTTTAGTAGAAAGATCAGAAAGATCAACTAGTAGTGCAACTTAGAACTCAATTCTTCTGCACTTCTGGCCACTGTGCTACCTAGAACACTGCATGAGACAAGGAGAAGAGAAACGAACTACAAGCAACCACTTTTAACATTTGGGACATGAAACAGGCCTAAAGTCAGAGCTGTAACTATGATGGGAAGAAGGGGGTGGCTGTCCTGGGCACAAAGTGACAAGGGGAGGCAATCAGCAAGTGCCAATAGTGTAGGAGTGCAGTACTGACATGAATGCCGATACTAAATTTGCAGTTTTTTTTTGCTGAGCAGGACACAAGTTTGAGGCTCTGCAGAGCATGACAGAGGAGCTAGCTACAGCTCTGCCTGACATGACCACTGGGACCTGCTTGGTTCAGAGGTGGGACGCGTGCTGCTCTTTACTTTTGGTGAAAGACGAAACATTAGCCAGGTTGCCCTGACTGGGCAATAAATATGCCCAGTGTGCCCAGTGTCAACTTAGCTGTTGATCTCCAGATTGTAGTCACTGTGGGGCAATACCCAAATTTATGAAATGAGTCTGCCTGTTGCCAAAGACAATCTTTGCACCTTGCTGATGTCCAGTAATTAAATAAGAAACTATGCACAGGCATACAATACCAAACAAAACGAAAACTTGAGATGCTTTTACCAAGAGATAAGTAGATTTAAGGAAAATGAATATGTTTAGAATGATAGCTATTTGATTGTGCATCTCTTATTTTGGCACCAATGGGAAATCATAAACCTGATGAACAAGGAGTTTTTATTCCCAGCACTTCATACACTTAATAAGTTATAACTACAGCTTTGTCTAAGGGTTCATTCTCTTTGATTTTCACTAGTTTGAGTACCAAAATATATGCAGACTCCACAAAATTACAAAGCTAAAAATTTTTCCAGAAATGGAATGAAAGTTTATATATTTTTTATTGAATATTTGTCTGTTAATCAGGTAAACCCAGTATACATAAGGGCATCTTTTAAGAGTGACCTATGAGTATTGGCTGGTTAAGTGACTTGCTCACAGTCACATGAAGGGCAAATGTAGATTGAGGAAATCAAGTCTGTAACTGCAAGTTGAAGCTTGTCAATAACTCATTCTCTTCACACTCTTTTTACATTTAACTGCCAAACTTGCCTTTCAAAGTAATGAAGAAAGCATAGATTGCAAAATGTCTGCTTGCAGATGGAGATTAGCCTCCTTCCAATTTGTGTGAAAGAAATGTTGGCCTCCATTCCTCAGTATGGGGTGGTTCTATAGTGGGCTACATGCTCTAATTGTATTGCTTAGGCCAGATTTTTGATTAGGGAGTCAGGATATATATATATATATATATATATATATATATATATATATATATATATTTTTTTTTTTCTAGAACATTGAAACATTGATCAGAAAACAAACAATTATTAGGCGTAATCAAGTACCTATAATATCTGCCTACAATGTGACACAGAGATGGAGGGGATCAGTGGGGTCTACAACCATATTATTGCTTAGTCTATAAGGAGATATCACATATTTCTAAATATGGGAGTCCTAATTTTGCTGCCTCTGATAGGAAGCCAATGAGTTTAGCTGTTAATTGACTTTGTTTTCCATCCCAGATAAGTTTTTTTTTTTTTTTAATAATTTTAGGTATCAAGGAAAATTGTATGACATTAGAACATTACACTATGAGTAGAGCAGTGTTTGTAGGCAGAGCATTTTTAAAGCAGTGATTTTTGTCCAGAAGTGACAAATGTAATCTCCTCTAGGTGTGAGCCAGTATTAACAGCTTAGTGCAAAGCAGCTGCGGCAACATTAAAGTCACCTCCAATAATAATTAGTGAATCATTGGGATTACTGGCATTATGAGTAGAAAAATCCAAGGGCATTCTCATTTGGGCCACAAGCATTTCCTGATACACATGCTCTAGCTGGGGTATGAACTCTTTCTAAAATTCATCTGCATTCATTGTTATCTGTTTGCTTTGATACTCCAAGCCCTTTCTGTCTCAAGCTTGCAAACCACCCCATCTTTAAGATGAACTAGGTGAGGATGCTAAACACATTCTTGGCCACTCATAGAAAAGTAGCAATAGTAGACTTTCACAGTGTTTGTCTACAGGAAAAAACTGGGTCTGCTACATTCTTAAAAAAAAAAAAGACTAGAAAATGTTGTTTTAACTTTAGAATTTAAGCCTAAGATAGTAATTATTAACAGAACTGTAATGGCCTGAACTGGCAGTTTATTAACAGAACTGTAACTGCCTGAACTGGCAGTCTGGGTGGTCCTCTAGAATGTTGCCTATTCAACCTGAAGAGCATTATCTATGCCAGCTCAGAAATAGCCATACCTCTGAGCAAAGGTAATATTCTGTGAAATGGCCATCTTTGACTTGTTATATGTAAGTCCACTTTATTGGCTATTCAATCTCTGAGTTTCATGACTCTCTCTCTCTCTCTGATATCTTTCCTCTGGAAGGAATAAAGACATCTTGTTGATGTTTCAAGTAGTTTATTCAGTTAAATAGGTAGATGGGCAAGTGTTCTTGCTCTAACAATTTACATTCAACAGGTCAGTTATTTAAAGATAGTTATAGACAATGGTGGGAGGGTCTAGGGGAGTTGATTCTATCTGACAGATCAAGTTGAATGCCCACCAACACCCTGGGCTAAAATTGAACATTTCCATCAACAGTGTGCTTACATTCAGGAAACTAAACCAGAAAAAATGCAGCTAAAACACCAGTATTCTTTAAACTGGGATTTGGGCAAAACTGGTAATTAATTGTTGCTGCTAATATAAAGAAAAAGTCTATCAAGAAAGTAGATCAATAGATTGCTGTAGCTACCTTGGTACAGGATGTCTATTTTTAGTGATCTCGTGATGTGTACAAACCTAAACAGCAACTTTCAGATGTTTGAAAATGCTAGTACTACTCCATTGGCATTGGAACTTTGGTTTTCCTTTCACTATTAAGATTGAGAAAAGAGGACAAATTATAGCATCCTAGTTTGATTGACAGCCAACATCAACAGACTTGTTACATCTCCCTCTTACATCTCATAATCCTGCCACTGGCTTATGGTCCCATCCCCTCTCTCAGAAAATTGGTTAATTGCCATTCCCCCTGATCCCTCTCAGTTTCCAATATTTATCTAGCCAGGCACAGAGCTACCTAGCCCTCTTTTGTGCTGGCTTCGCTACCTGGAACATGAAGAGAAGAAGGATCTGAACAGAAGAGCTCTTTCTAACTAGACGCAGGAATAGGCTTGATAGTGAAGATACTGAATGGAACACCATAGATCAGTGCTCTGAGAACAGAGGCTCTCCCTCACTGCAGATACCCCACAACCATCAAGTACAGAATGTCTGGCCACTTAGTCTGTGTGTAACAACATTTCTGTAATTTGCAGTACAGTGAAAATTTGTTATCCCAGGGCTCCATTCTGCACTATACTCAAAGAAGATGTGAGCTGTTTATTTTTGTAAAGGTTTTGCATAGTTTGTAGTTTGCTACTTTGTGTATTGTTACTCTATAGGCACAAAAAGCCTATAGAAACGCAAAACTTCTGCATTCCTGAACTGCGCTTACATTTTCCTCCAAATTTGGACAAAGCCATGAGCTCACAAAAATGAGCACTGTGACTTATTTTCCTACTGTGGCTCTGAGTGACTACCTCCCCTGCATATAAAATGTTCTGTCTTTATTAGGAAGAAGAACAGGATCTGGTCACATTAATCATTTATATCATCCTGTTAAAAGCAGGCACTGTAATCCTTTTTGCCAAACAAGAGAAGATTAGCATTTCATAATGAATTTCAGGAAGCATTTGCTCTATAAAAAATTGGCACAGCTTCTCATATTACATGGGATACAATTGTTTTTAAAAACAAGCTGGACTGGAAAAAGATTTGTAATAAAATGTTCCTAATTTTATTCAAGGAATATGAGCTCCACAAAGTCAGACACATCCGCAGCCTTCCATATTATGTGATACAAACAGGTTAATAAAGTCTGCCAATAGCCTCATAAAAGCAGGCATTTCTATCATCAAACTGTAAACTACTCTACAAACTACTCTATTAGATGGACCTGATGAAATTCAAGTAAAGGCATTTTCTTAAATATAGTGCTATTGATTGGTCCTGGTGTTGATCATGATGTGTTGTCATGCTTAAATTCTCCTTTTTTGCGGTTGTTTAAAATAAAAATAAACCTTTTAACTAAGAATGAGGATCCACAGGCTGCTGGGCTTGTAAACCCTCATGGATCCTTCAGGAATATTCAATAAGGGATTAGTTTTTAATTCAGCTCTTTGTTTCTCGATTTCCTAGATTTTCCTCCAGTCAGCTACCTTGGACTCTTCCATCATTGTGTTACTATCTTTAAATCACTAACCCATTGAATGTAATCTACTAGAACAGGAACACTTGTCCATTTACATAATTAACTTATTAAACTAGTTGAAACTTCAACAAGACATTGTTATTCCTTCAGCAGGGAGGGCATCAGAAAGAGAGAGAGAGAGATTCTCCTAAATAGGCTAGCTAAAGTGATTTTATCTGGATTAATCCTTTATACTCTGTTTACATTAGGCAAGACTGAAGTGAAGTATCCATTCATTACCTCACTCCCTGTCCTCCACAAGTTCCTTCTGTCCTTAATCAGCCTGCCCAGGGCTGCACTTTCTTTCTTCCTTTCAGCAGCATATACAAACAGCTTTCTTCCTATTCACTTTTTTAATTTAAATCATTATCACATTTTTACAGATGTTAGCACATGGATACATACATGTGCATTCCTGTAGGGTGCATTAATGTTTTTTATTTTATTACTGAGTTTGTATACATAAAGTAACAAACACATACCAATAGGTGTTTATAGGTTCATAGGTATTTACTAGGCTAATGACCACAAAGGCCTTTTTAAGTCTAGCCAAACATCATACAATGACAATAATACTCCACCAACCAGACACATCAGTTGACTGAGGTCATATTTGGACACCCCATCTTGTGTAGGTATACAAACTTTATTCCATACAACGTAAGACTAAATTAAACAGAGTATAAAGGATTAGACCAGTGGTACCACCTACTAAACAAAATCGAATAAATAAGACATTCAAACAGAAACACTTATTGCTTTACATTTCTTTTACTGTGCACTTTATTCTTCTTTCATCCTTCTTTTTCTTTGAATGCTTCGCAGATTATTTTTTCCCTTTCTTCTCTGCATCTCTGGCATTTTTTGACACCGTTTCCATCCCCTCTACTTTTTTTCCCCTTTTCTTCTACATCTTGTTGAATCTCTGATTTAAGAACAAACTGATTTATTTTCTTATTTGCTCCTACTCCTTCTGCTTCTATTCTTCCCCTTTGCTGGGGTTTTCTTCCGTTATTATCTTTCTGAGGGTACCAAGTTTCTTCACTCTTGGAATTCATTATTTAATTTCTATCTTGCCTTTCTAATTGCATGCAACTAGTTATCAAAAGAATCAAAAGTATACTGCCTGTAAAGAGCAAATGCTCCTATCAAACCAGCCAAACACAAAAGTAAAAAATATATCAAAAGTTGTAGGAGCGAACCACAGTAGATAAACCACCAGTTCATATAAAGTCCTCAGAACATCAAAAGTCCCAGTATTCCAAAACGAATATCGCATGGACGAACCAAGACTTGTACAGTTCAAGGACAACTTTTAAAGAAGTAAAAACGAATACAAGTTAGCGCTTTCACCTTACGGCTTCTTCAGACCTATTAACATCCCAAAGCATCTCACAATTTAAATCTAGAAGTTGGTGGGAAACCCAACTACTCTTAAAGTGCCAACACAAAAAACAATACGAATAAACCACAAAAATCTCATGTCAATAAAATGCATAGAAGACATGTAAACCAATACAAAATATATACATATGTTTAAAAGCACTTACATACGTGAAACATCAATAGATGTATAAACTCAAAAGTGATGACTATCTATAAGAAATGATAATAAAAAAATAATAAAAATATGTATATAAAGATATACATCTATATATATATATATATATATATATATATATATAAAAGCAACCCTAGACATATGCATATATACTAATAAAGAGCGTATGAGTATTTACATATATATATTCTCACTATACAATAATAAAGATAAAAAATAAAAATGTATAACGAAAATATATCTAAAATATATCTAAAACCAACGTCAAGTATGTCAAGTGCTAAAAATATAATATATTTCTATACTATATATTTCAAGTTCTCAATCTCCTCATTTTGAGGAAAGGTTTAATCGAAACTTTCCCATTGAGACCAGGATGTGAATCAGATCTCAGTCTCATGATCCATGTGGCTTCTCTAGCTTCAGTGTATGTCCTAATATCACCCCCTCTAAACCCTATATTAATCTTCTCAATAATCTTAAATCTAAATGTATGGGATGCTCCATACTCTGTCACATGTTTTGCTAGGGCATTAACCCTTGAAGCTATCCTGATGTAATACATATGCTCACGCATTCTACCTCTTAAACTCCTATTGGTCTTCCCTATATAGAATGTGTGGCATGCTTCACAACATGCCAAGTAAACCACATCCGTAGACAAACAATTCCCTCTTACCCTAAATGTATATGATTTCAAATTAAAGGGGTGTATAAAAAAGGGATCAGAGTCAATCAAGTGGCAAAAATTGCAGTGGCCGCAGGCAATTGTGCCATAAGATGACGTCATATCAGGTTATTGAGAAGATTAATATAGGGTTTAGAGGGGGTGATATTAGGACATACACGGAAGCTAGAGAAGCCACATGGATCATGAGACTGAGATCTGATTCACATCCTGGTCTCAATGGGAAAGTTTCAATTAAACCTTTCCTCAAAATGAGGAGATTGAGAACTTGAAATATATATTATAGAAATATATTATATTTTTAGCACTTGACATACTTGACGTTGGTTTTAGATATATTTTAGATATATTTTCATTATACATTTTTATTTTTTATCTTTATTATTGTATAGTGAGAATATATATATGTAAATACTCATACGCTCTTTATTAGTATATATGCATATGTCTAGGGTTGCTTTTATATATATATATATATATATATATATATATATATATATATATATGTATAGATGTATATCTTTATATACATATTTTTATTATTTTTTATTATCATTCCTTATAGATAGTCATGCAATTTTGAGTTTATACATCTATTGATGTTTCATATATGTAAGTGCTTTTAAACATATGTATATATTTTGTATTGGTTTACATGTCTTCTATGCATTTTATTGACATGATATTTTTGTGGTTTATTCATGTTGTTTTTTGTGTTGGCACTTTAAGAGTAGTTGGGTTTCCCGCTAACTTCTAGATTTAAATTGTGAGATGCTTTGGGATGTTAATAGGTCTGAAGAAGCCGTAAGGTGAAAGCGCTAACCTGTATTCATTTTTACTTCATTAAAAGTTGTCCTTGAACTGAACGAGTCTTGGTTCGTCTATATGATATTCGTTTTGGAATACTGGGACTTTGATGTTCTGAGGACTTTGTATGAACTGGTGGTTTATCTACTGTGGTTCGCTCCTACAACTTTTGATATATTTTGTAGTTATCAAAAGAGTAGGGCTGCTTTATTTACAAAATTCTTAAAATTATACTATATTTTACATTATTTTATTTCTACTTTCACATTCAAAATATTTACATTTTCAGTTTCAAATAATATTTATACTTTTCATATTGCCAAAAATCACAATGCCATCATATCAATAATAGTCTCTTATTTCTTTTACCTTTTACCCTCCCATCTATCCCATCTCTATTCTTTCATAACCATCTTTTTATTTCACCCAACACATCTTTAGCTTCTATCACAATAGTCTACCACATCTTCTTTTCCATAATACCCTTATTGCTACAAACAATATTTTTCCCATTTGATAATTTCACATTTTCTTCCTTTCTCATAAAATATAATATCCATATCTATATTTATATTTCCAAATCCTTCTCATTTATAACATTTTTTAGACTTTCTCCAAAACATTTCATTTTTTTTGCATTCTGTAAACAATATTTTGTTGTTTTTTTCCCCTCTTTACATTCATGACATTTTCTTTCCTCTGTTACTTTATATTTTATATTACCCTTTTCTTGGTAATGCATCTAGCACAATTCTCCGCAGAAAAATTCCTATCTCATAAAAGATCTCAAGCATTTCCTTCTATTTTTACAGCATTCTTTGCCTCTTCCTGTAATTCATTCTATGGATAAACAAAGTAATATTTTTCCATGACCATATTATAATGATCATTTCTCTTCCTGAATACTTTATTAGATTTTAACTTCCATAGCTTAACTTTATTTTCATATTCTTTCCCTCCTTTTCCTGCTTACTTCTTTTTTTCCATCGTTCATTTGTCCATACTTATTCATATTTCACATATAATATAATTTTCCTATAATTTTTGTTTCTCACTCTCTTTTACATCCCTCATAATCCAAATCAGATGCATGGATGGTAAATAGAGTACATTTTTTTTTAAATTCAAACTTCCTTCTTTTTATAATATAGCATACCTGTTTTAATAGAGTTCAATCTTGAACCCCAAATACAATTTTAAAATACATCTAACAAGTCTTTCTCTGGCTTAGCTGGAAGCAAACATCACCACAAAGGTATGCTTTCTTTTTCTTACCTGAAAACATAGATAAAACCAAAGGATGATAGCTTTTACAATATTTAAGTTTTTAACATATATACCTTTTGTCTTAAGTGGTAAATAAAAGCTTTCCCAGAAAACCCAATAACTTTTTAACTTCTTCTGTTATTTCTCTTCATTATCTTCTTATACTTTCATACTCTCTAAATTTATCTTGCTATACACTTATTTCTTTTCTTATATAATATATACCATTCATTCTCTTAATTTCACCAAACCACTTAGTCTTCAATTTAATGGTAATCCAGACTTTTTCTAACATTTTTTTATCCTTACCACAATTGTATGCATCAACACCATATTTAGCCACAGCAAGCAAATCAGATGAATGCAAACAACACATAGATGTTTCATTTCATTTCTCCATATCCCATCTTGCTCCTGATATCCTGCAAGTGCAGATTTGTATTATTGCAATCAGCACTAATACAAAAAGATGCATGCTCAAGGAACAGTCTTGTTTAGCTCTTCTTTTAATTCTTATTTTTCTTTCCACCAGTCTGTTTACTGTAACTTTCACCCATGATTTTTCATAATACTTTCTTATTACATTCACTCATTTTTCCCAATCATATATGCCTCCAATATCTTCCATATTGCCTCATGGCCTATTCTGTCACATGCTTTTTTATACATCATGTCACTAATCTTACTTCCTTGTTTTCTTTCAAAGGCATATCTACCAATTGTTTTACTATTGCTAACATTTCTTTCACCTTTCTTCATTTTACACACAAAACCCAATTCTCTATAACTTCATCCAATACTTTTTGTACAACGTTTGATGCATTTTCATAAAAAATTGTAATCTCCATTTTTTACATCTTTTCTTTCATCTTTTTCCATATACATTTTTTCACCCCATCACATATCTCTTCTTGTTTTATACCTTTCTATAATCACTCATTTAATATTTAATGAACATTCTTTTTTTAATTTCCATCCATTTCTTTTTGCTAACTTCACCAGTTAACCTTTTGTATTCCTTTACTTCCATTCCTTTCTCTCCTCATCATCTGCTATCCTAGCCCATGCTGCCCTGTGATATGAAAATTCAGCCATTTTCATTCTCCATCCCTTCCTGCCTATATTTTGAATGGATGGCATAAATCTATTTCAGTTTTAAAATATCCTCTGTTGTATATCCAGTCCCTATTTTCAACTCTCCACATTTTAACTCTTGCGTTACCTTATCATTGTTTGCTATTGTTCTTCTTCCCCCCTTAATTTGCAATTAAAGTCTCCCACCATAACTACTGATATATTTACCATTGCATACCTATTTATTTCTTCACACATCTTTCTCCTTGTAGCTAATATTTGTAAATGCATATATCATTGTTAGTCTGATAATATTTCCTTTCTTTTCATAGCATACATTACCACCCTTCCAGTTTTTACTACTGTCACATTTAATATTTTTAATTCCTCACTTCTTCTCAGAATCCTTACCCTTGAATGTTTCATTTTCCAATGACCATAAAATCTTCCTTACCATATTTCCTAAATCATTTGTCTGTTTTTTCAAGTACCTTGCATCCAACAAACATATCACGTCCATACTTAATTTCTTACAGCAGTCAGTCACTAACCAACTCTTAATATATACTTTTGTATAGTATTTCATTTAATTAATTAATTAATTAATTAATTAATTTATTTATTTTACATTTGTTGACCGGGCTAGTCTAACTGGATATATGTCCATTTTCAGTAGAGACCCAAGGAGAAAAGCTCAGAGAAATAAATATACATAGAGTCCACAAAAACAGTGGAAAAACAAAAAAAAAAAACAATTTACAAAATTATTGGAACTGCCTAGCAAAAATATGTACAAATCAGTTATAAGGTTACACATAGAAGACAGATTGTTATTTTACAGATGTTTTAAAAGAAAAATATAACAAAAACATTCACAGTACAAGAGTTTCCTTAGGACAGTAGGGCAGTCAAACATACAGTCAAATAGAGAGTTTTTGATTCAAGACAGAGTAGAGCATAGAGAAATTTCAGAAAAAAAAAGTTCTTTAGTTGGAAGTATGAAGACAAATTGGATAATTAGTATCAGTCAGGATTAGAGCAGGGGCAGAGCCATTGGTTTTTAATGAAGATTTTCAATTTGTTCTTGAAAAGGTTGGTGGAAGTCAGGGATGTTACTTCTCTAGGATGTTTGTTCCAAGTATTGCCAACAGCATTTGAGAACAGACAGCCCCCGGATTTGTTGTTGGATTTTATGGTGGCTACTTGTAGCTTTTTTGCCGATCTTTGGGTTGGTAGATTTTTATAGGAGTTAAAGAGGTTACAGAGTATGGGAGTATTAGTAGGATGGTGTATGATCTTGTGGATAAAAATGAGCTGCTGGAAAGTATTTGGTTGTGAACTTCCAACCATTCGAGAAGTTTAAGATTATGGCAATGGTAGGTATGAAAGGGGGCACCAGTGGCAAATTTGGCTATGTTGTTGTAGGATGTTGCTAGTTTATTCAGGTTGCTTTTGGATAAGTTAGTATAGATAGGGGAGGCATAGAGAAGGGTGGAAATGAGGTGGGTCTGAGCAATGGAAATCTTAGCAGAGGCTGTGAGAAAGGGCTTGATCCTATAAAAGAATCCACATTTTCTATTAACTGATTTAATAATTACATTAATGTGTGTGTTAAAGTTGAGATTGTTGTCAGTTGTTACACCCAGGAGTTTGATCGTGGTGTTGGGAGCAATTTCTGTGCCATTATTTGATGTAACTATGAAATTTATAGGGGGGGATTTCTGAGTGGGAGTAAAAAGTAATAATTTAGTTTTTTTGGGTTGAGGAGGAGACATCTTTGATGGAACCAGTTTTCTACTAAGGTAAAGACTGTTTGTGTATTGGATTGTAGTTCTGCTAGAGAAGATGCAGCACATAGAGTTGAATCATCGGCAGATTGTATGCATGTATCTTGGGGAAGGGAAGTTTTCAGATCATTAATGAAAATAGTAAAAAGGAGTGGTCCAAGAATTGAGCCTTGTGGAACTCCAAGGGTGACTGGAAGCTGAGATGATAGTTTCCTGTCCCACAGGACTGTTTGTTTTCTGTTTTCCAGGTAGGATTGGAACCATTGTACTAATTTAGAATCAAGAGAAAGTGATTTAAGTATCCCTATCAATAGTTGGTTAACCATATCGAAGGCCTTGGAGAGGTCTATGAAAAGAGCAGAAGATAGCATATTTGTATTTCTATTTTTATTAATGCAATCTGTAAAGGATAGAAGAGCAGTTGTAGTACTTTGGTAAGGTCTGAAACCATGTTGGCAGTCTGCTAATAAGTCATTTTGGAGGGTATGATGCAGTAATTGATGGTGGATACAGCTCTCCATAATATTTGCTAAAGGAGAGAGAAGGGCTATGAGGTGGAAGTTTGATAGGTCATTATAGGTACCTCCCTTATATAAAGGGCTAATATGTGAGACTTTCCAGATGGATGGGACATAGGATTCTGAAATGGTTCTGTTTATTAAGATAGAAATGCCAGTATTCTTATATCATCCTTTTCCTTTCTTTGCATCCTTCTTACTTCCAGTTTTATATTTTTTCTCTTTCTTTTTTCTCCTAACCCTTCCCAATTCTTTTTTCAACATTTTGTTTGTGTTTTCTTATATCGCCAACTCTCTCCCCTGCTTCATCATTTTCTAATACATCATACTTTTTTAAATTGTATTTGTTGCCTCTTTATCTGCAGACCATCTCCCTCTTCATTTACCCCATCTTTTTCTGTATTTTCTACATTATCTTCTTCAATTATTTCTCCATAATAAATTCTTCTTCACAAATATTTTCAGTAACATTTTCAACTAGTTGTCCCTCTTCTCTACTATTTTATCTTCATTTTCCCTTATTGTTTTAACAAAGGAAAGTTAAATCAGAAATGTCCACTTCCTTGCACTTTTTAATACTTGTTTACAATTCCTGGTAGTATGTCCCATATTAAAATAGGACATCACCAAGATAGATGAAGAACTTTGCGTGCTAATGAGAGATTTCCATTCAGATGGTGTGTTTGATCAACTACTTAAAGAAGTTGAATACATGAAGTTGAAGTTATTGAGCGTAAGCATAACAAACTTTTGAGGGATGTGAATGCCTGCAAAGAAGGTACTGCTTATAATAATTTTGTTCCAGGGACAAAACACAATAAAAACAAGAGTGATAAGTCTGGTCTTATTAACGAAAATACCCCTGGTTTTCATAAGAAACGTGGATGGGTCCATGAGAACAGTTCAAATAGACCGCGCTGGGCTAAAAGCCAAGTTAACCAATCACAGTCCTCCAATTTGGCTACAAGTTTTTTTAGGGCAGAGAAATCAAACATTATTCATTCAGAGAATGAAAATGAGGCAGATACTGGAGAAATCTCAGTTACCAATGAAGCAACAAGTAATACAGCTTCTTCCAATGTAAATGTTGCTGGTGCACGTTCTAAAACCTCATTTGTTTTTGCTGAAATGAGAGAACAGAACTGTGAGGACTTGGAACATGAAGGTGAGAGGTTTAACCACCTCAGAATTGACAAACATTGGACAATAAGCTCCTTTGACAATAAATTTAGCATTATTAACTTATCAGGTGTTCGTTTTGATGACCACCAATTAAACGTATTAGGTTATGGTTTTAACTTCATTCCTACAAAAAAAGTGGACTTTTCAAGAACTGTTATTGATTTCAAACAGTTTGTTCATAAACTTAATTTGAATTATTTGCTACATCATATTGAATTGTGTAACTCTAGGTTATGTAAACCATCTTGTTATACCCCGACTTTGAATCAAACCCTTAAAGTGTTTGAGGAAGTTTGTATTCAAGATATTAATTGTTTTTTGAATAGTTAAAAGTCTGGTAATAGATGGTATGACAATTTAACTCAACCTGAGCGTAAAAGTTTAATAGAGTTGGTTAATAGAAATAACCTGAGATACATGAAAAGTGATAAGGGGGCAACATTGTGATTATGACAGTGGAACAATATAATGTTGCCATGCTCGAATTACTTAGTAATCCTGAAGAATATACAGAAGTAAATGTTAGGGAAATTCACTGTAGTTTTCACTATATTAGACCATTTTTATATGAAGCACTTATGAATCAAAGTTTAGATCTTAACACATATAATTTCTGTTTGGTGGAATCACCTAAGGTTGAGACACTTTTTGGCATTCCCAAAACTCATAAGTCTTTAGACCATCCTCCTTTTAGACCGATAGTTTTGGCACCACATTCAGCCACAGAGGTCTTAGCTTTGCTCATAGATTCCTTCTTAAATCCTGTTGTACAAGGGTTAGGGTCCTATTTGAAGGACTCTTGGGCCTTCCTAGATAAATTTAGGGAGTTTGTCTCTACTTTTTCTTATTTGTGTGACAGACATATTATTTTTAGAGTAGACCTAGTTTCATTGTCTACTTGTATTCCACACCAGACAGGAGTGGAAGTGGTTAGGGAATTTCTCTCTTTGAATTCTAACCTTGAGGTTGAACAAATTGGTTTGGTGTGTAGTTTTTTTGAGATAGTATTGGAACATATTTTTTTTACCTTCAATGGTCATTTCTTCAAACAATGCAAGGGGGTAGCCATGGAGTCCTCTGCTGCCTTCTCATATGCAAATATTGTCATGGCATGGTGGGAGGTCAATGTTCTCTCCAATTTGAGATTTTTATATAATGTACATTTTTATACCAGGTTTGTAGATGACCTGATTTTCATTCTAAAAGGTAATAATGATGTTTGTGAGCAATTTCTTTATGACCTTAATTCAAGGTCTGTCTTTTTGCAATTTGTTAAGAGTGGATGTGGACATCAGATTAATTTCTTAGATGTAAGTCTTGGCTGGAATGTTGTATCTAGATGTTTTGATGGTAAGATCTATAGAAAGGAAACCTTTATGAATGGTTGCTTACATTTTAAAAGTAACAATCCTTTCTTTATTAAAAAGAATATCCCTAAGGGTCATTACATTTGAGCTTGCCAGATGACCAATTCCCCATCAGACTTGCAAGAAGCGTTTTCTAGAATTACCTCTATGTTTTTAGATAAGGGTTATGACAGGGATTACCTTAACGGCTTGCAACTTGACATTGTGGACAAAAGGGATAGGTTTTATCCAGCTATACTTAAACATCCTTTTGTCAGTAAACAAGTTAATGGAACCAATAGATCTACTTATAGTTCTGTCTGTAATTTGGATATGAATGTGGACTGTAAAGTTATAAGGGATATTGTGCAGAAAAATTGGAAGATTGTGGAGGGTAGTAGTGACTTACTTATCACCTTAGGCCCTAAACCTAATTTTGTGTACAGAAATACAAATTGTCTTAGAAATGTTCTTGAAAGGAGCAGTAGTAAGACAAATAAGCACATTGGGAATATTAAAATGAGGATGTTTAAATGTGGTCATTGTAATTTTTGTAGGTTTATTTCAGAAGGACCGTATATTTCTCTACCACATTTGGAATATACTATACAAGTGCCTGGTCATTTTTCTTGTGGAAGTAGGGGAGTTCTGTACATTGGGTTATGTAGTGGCTGTAATTCATATTATGTGGGGATGACCACTCGTACTTTAAAGGAACGTATTAGAGAACATGTATAAAATATTAAGAGCAAGGATCAAAATAATATAAACTAACATAAAAGGCACAGTAGTGATGCAGGCAGTAAACACAGCTCTAACCAAAATGCAGGAAACAAAGCTGAAAAATACTCTGCTTCTTGAACTTTAAAATTCGGATTTATTGTGATACAAACAGGAGACGTGGTAAGCGCTTTCACCTGGATAGGCTTCTTCAGACCAAAAGACCCCCCCCCCCTGTTGTACACCCTTATATGGCAAAAAAGGTGCCAAAAAACAGATAAACCATTAAAGGCACAGTACAACTATCATGGTATACAACATAAACGAAGTGCTTACTCTAAAATACATTAACCATAGTAAAATAAAAACACCTATACCACTCATAAAACATGAATAGAGATGTATAAAAACAAAAAACTGCATAAATTCATACTAATTGCACAACACTAACAATAAATCCTCTCATAAAAATGCTCTCATAAAAATGCTCTCATAATATATGTAAAAAGCACAGTCATACATATCACTTCAATCTCCTGGACTTCAGGAAAGGTCTCAATGGTACTTTCTCATTCAGTCCAGGAAAAACATCTGCTCTGAGTCTAACAATCCATTTAGATTTAACACTCGCAGTTCTACCCCTCACATCCACCCCTAAAACTAGTGTGTGTAAGATCTAGTACTTTAAAACGAAAAAGATGTGTGGAATCATTAGACAAGACATGTTTGGACAGAGTATTGACAGTGGAATGAATCCTGATCTGGTAGAAATGTTCCCTTATTCTGTCCCTCAGCCTTCTGTCCATCTTGCCTACATAAAATGCAGCACAGGCTCCACAGGAGGCCAAATAAACAACATGTGTAGATTCACAGTTTGCATGAACTCTAACTTCATGGTTAGTGCCATAGACAGAGTGATAGAAATGAACATCAGTGTCTATGGAACAACAATAGTTGCAACTACCACAGGGTACAGTACCAGCAACCCTATCACCTCCACCATCCATAACAGTATAACACAGCAATTTATTTAGATTAGATCTATTCTTATAGACAAAACATGGGGCAACACCCACAATTTCCTTCACATTCGGGTCCAGTGTTAACACACCCCAGTGTGATCTAATCAAATCCTTCAACCTACCTACATCCTTAGTATAATATAAGGGCACTCTGAAACCATGGTTTCTACTCCCTACCAGAACACCCTGGGAGGGACCATCATGGTCCACTACAGTCTCAGAGAAAAAGGGTGCAGCAGCTTGTTCCCTCAAATTAGTGAGGTCTGCCAATCCTCTCTCCATATCAGATGTCTGATATTCCCTGCTCTTAAACCTCTCACATAAATCCCTAACATCTGCCTCAAAACCATCATGACTGGGAATATACCGTGACGTCGTATATACCTGACCCCTCACAATATTACCAAAGATGTAATCTGGATGCATACTGCATCTATGGAGATAGGAATTGTGTTGACACTCCTTTCTATACACTCCTGTGTTCAATAGGCCACTTTCCAAACTCTGAATGTAGATATCCAAAAAGGAAATCCAATTCTGAGAAACCTCATGGGTAAATTTCAGATACTGCATTAGACTATTAACTCTCTCCAAGAAGAGCGATAACTCATCTTTCGTGCCCTTCCAAATGAAAAACACATCATCTACAAAATGCCTATAAAATATCACGTTCCTAGAAAAATCACCTATACCAAACAAGAACTTGGTCTCCCATGCAGCCATAAAGAGGTTGGCATAGCTATCAGCACAAGAAGTGCCCATAGCCATGCCATCCATCTGTAAATAGCACTGAGAGCCAAAACAAAAAAATGTTGTTCTCTAACACAACTTCCAAAAACAAAGCTAACAGATCCACTGCATCACTACCTAATCCAGATTTGTCCTTCAAGTAATCAGACACCAACTGCACCCCATCTCTGTTTGGTATCACAGTGAATAGGGACTGAACATCCATCGTGATTAAGTAATATGGGAGATCAACAGGGACAGATCTCACAGACTCATACAAATCCAACAGGAACTGTTTTGTGTCCCTTAAAATATAAACATTTGCGTCAACCACTGGGCGCAGGAACCTCTCCACATACAACGAAAATGGTTCTGTGATCCACCCCCTGCCCGCAACAATGGGCCTCATGGGTGGACACACACTGTCCTTATGGATCTTAGGAAGACCCTGTATCACTGGCAGGAGGGGATCACTAACAAACAAATATGCATACAACTCATTTGTAATAACATTGGTCTTAATCAAATCATCCAAAACCATCTGTATTCTATGGACATGTATATCCACCATCTTATGTTCCACCAAACTGTAAAACCTTTGGTCTGATAACATAAACCTCATTGCCTCATCATAGAACTCAGAGTCCATAACTACCAGGGCACCCCCCACTCTTGTCGGCAGGTCTAATGACAAGGGAGGGATCACTCCTCAGTCGTTGTAAGGCTCTCCTCTGTGCATAAGTTAAATTGCCCTTTCGTTTATTAGACTTACCCACTCTCTTTTCCATGTCATACAGATCATTCTCAACTAGTTTACTGAAGGCAGCTACTAGCGGTGGTACCATTGGCATGTACACATTAGGCTTCTTAAATGATTTCCCATGTAACACCTGTATTGTATCCTTAAACTCCAATCTAAGGTGCAGATTCCTAATAAATAACTTAAACTGTACTAGGGTATCAACATAATTACTGTCACAACTAGGTATAAAAGTCAATCCCTTTGATAGTACTCCTAACTCATCTGACGTGAGTGGGCGGGAGGAGATGTTATGCACTAACATCTCCCTGTTTTCTCCTACATTTTCTTGAGGTTTTGGTTCACCTGGGCAACTGCTGACAACTTCCTCTTTGTCCTGCCCCTGCTCATAGATCTCAATCTCCCCCCTCCCCTGTGAACTACATTGATGGGGAATGGGCGATTGACAATCACAGTGCCAACATTGTCATGACTAGAACTATGTGCAGCATGCATAGTATGATTGGAATCCTGCCTCCTAACCACCGGTTCCAAATTCGGATTTATTTGAGCCACACACCCCAATGGGTCAGTACTAATGACAGATTGGCCCACTGGGGGGGCAGCAGTAGAACCCACCCCCATTGCAGTCGAACCTTCGGGCTCTGACTCAGCAGAAACAACTGCATTAGAAAAAGCCCTATCACGGACATTCGAACCCTGGGACACATTACTCATAGAAAATACATTACTAGAGCCATCACTCATACTTGCATTGACAACAGTTACACTCTTAGGCATATTAGCATCCACATTAGTATCATGAATTTGTCCTTTAGGTGCATTAGTCCATTGAGTAGAAACAGCGGCATTAGGTCCATGCACATTGCTATATGTCCTCGGCCAAGAGAAGACCTGGCCTAACCTAAAATCATCTATGTCCCTCTTGAGCTTGTGCTGTTTTTGTGCCAGTAAGCACTTTTCATATAACTGCAAAGTATTCAGTGTAGAATCAATAAGTCTATCAACAACATCAGCTGGAAAATGACAATACAGCTCCTTCTGTTGTTCTCTAATACTTTCTCTTAACTCAGATTCTTTTTCATTTTAAAGTAATAGATCTTATACAGACTAGTTTAAGGGGGGGATGTGAGGGGTAGAACTGAGAGTATTGAATCTAAATGGATTGTTAGACTTAGAGCAGATGTTTTTCCTGGACTGAATGAGAAAGTACCATTGAGACCTTTCCTGAAGTCCAGGAGATTGAAGTGATATGTATGACTGTGCTTTTTACATATATTATGAGAGCGTTTTTATGAGAGGATTTATTGTTATTGTTGTGCAATTAGTATGAATTTATGCAGTTTTTTGTTTTTATACATCTCTATTCATGTTTTATGAGTGGTATAGGTGTTTTTATTTTACTATGGTTAATGTATTTTAGAGTAAGCACTTCATTTATGTTGTATACCATGACAGTTGTACTGTGCCTTTAATGGTTTATCTGTTTTTGGCACCTTTTTTGCCATATAAGGGTGTACAAGAGGTGGGGTTATTTTGGTCTGAAGAAGCCTATCCAGGTGAAAGAGCTTACCACGTCTCCTGTTTGTATCACAATAAATCCGAATTTTAAAGTTCACGAAGCAGAGTTTTTTTCAGCTTTGTTTCCTGCATTTTGGTTAGTGCTGTGTTTACTGCCTGCATCGCTACTGTGCCTTTTATGTTAGGTTATGTGCTTGGACTGAGTTTGGCACAGGTAGTGTTAGTCCTGTGGGGAGGGATATTTCTTGGACTTATTTTTACGTATTGCTGTTTTCACCCCCCTGGGAGCATGGCAGGTGTTGCTGAGCAACAAGTAGAATTGCCTTATGTACCAGAACGAGGTACTCCTACGAACATTGATCATTTCTCTGTATGTGTATCAGGTACTGTGAATCCCTTGATGTTGTTTGAAGGAGTCAGAGAAGAGGGTTTTGTGATCTCTGCTGAGCCGTTTGATAGGGTCAAGTTGCGAGCAACAGTTGCGAGAATGGAGGCTGATTTTATGAAGTTGAAATGACTACAGACCCAACGGCAGCATTTTGAAATTTGCATCAAAAGGAGAATTGTATCGAGGGGATTAAGAGTGCTGAAGTTGCCCACCACGGGTAATTCATACCCGGACTTGCTCTATAAGTGGCAGCAGGCTAACATAGAGGTAAGCCTAAAGTATATGTCACTTTTGAATAAATTCTTCTTACCGGAACAATCTGAGTTAAGAGAAAGTATTAGAGAACAACAGAAGGAGCTGTTTTGTCATTTACCGGCTGATGTTGTTGATAGACATTGATTCTACACTGGATACTGTGCAGTTATATGAAAAGTGCTTACTGGCACAAAAACAGCACAAGCTCAAGAGGGACATAGGTTACTTTAGGTTAGGCCAGGTCTTCTCTTGGCCGAGGACGTACAGTAATGTGCATGGACCTAATGCCGCTGTTTCTACTCAATGGACTAATGCACCTAAAGGACAAATTCATGATACTAATGTGGATGCTAATATGCCTGAGTGTAACTGTTGTTAATGCAAGTATGAGTGATGGCTCTAGTAATGCATTTTCTATGAGTAACGTGCCCCAGGGTTCAAATGTCATTGATAGGGCTTTTTCTAATGCGGTTGTTTCTGCTGAGTCAGAGCTCGAGGGTTCGACTGCGATGGGGGTGGGTTCTACTGCTGCCCCCCCGTGGGCCAATCTGTCATTAGTACTGACCCATTGGGGTATATGGCTCAAATAAATCCAAATTTGGAACCGGTGGTTAGGAGGCAGGATTCCATTCATACTATGCATGCTGCACATAGTTCTAGTCATGATAATGTTGGCACTGCGATTGTCAATCGCCCTTTCCCCATCAATGTAGTCCATAGAGGAGGGGGGAGATCGAGATCTATGAGCAGGGGCAGGATGAAGAGGAAGTTGTCAGCAGATGAGCAGGTGAACCAAAACCTCAAGAAAATGTGGGAGAAAACTGGGAGATGTTAGTGCATAACATTTCCTCCCGCCCACTCACGTCAGATGAGTTACGGGTATTATCAAAGGGATTGACTTTTATACCTAGTTGTGACAGTAATTATGTTGATACCCTAGTACAGTTTAAGTTATTTATTAGGAATCTGTGCGTTAGATTGGAGTTTAAGGATACAATACAGGTGTTAGATGGGAAATCGTTTAAGAAGCCTAGTGTGTACATGCCAATGGTACCACCGCTAGTAGCTGCCTTCAGTAAACTAGTTGAGAATGATCTGTATGACATGGAAAAGAGAGTGAGTAAGTCTAGTAAACAAAAGGGTGATTTAACTTATGCACAGAGGAGAGTCCTTCAACAACTGAGGAGTGATCCCTCCCTTGTCATTAGACCTGCTGACAAGGGGGGGGGGTGCCCTGGTAGTTATGGACTCTGAGTTCTATGATGAGGCAATGAGGTTTATGTTATCAAACCAAAGGTTTTACAGTTTGGTGGAACATAAGATGGTGGATATACATGTCCATAGAATACATATGGTTTTGGATGATTTTATTAAGACCAATGTTATTACGAATGAGTTGTATGAATATTTGTTTGTTAGTGATCCCCTCCTGCCAGTGATACAGGGTCTTCCTAAGATCCATAAGGACAGTGTGTGTCCACCCATGAGGCCCGCTGTTGTGGGCAGGGGGTGGATCATGGTAGCATTTTTGTTGTATGTGGAGAGGTTCCTGCGCCCAGTGGTTGACACAAATGTTTATATTTTAAGTGACACGAAACAGTTCTTGTTGGATTTGTATGAGTCTGTGAGATCTGTCCCTGTTGATCTCCCATATTACTTTGTCACAATGGATGTTCAGTCCTTATTCACTGTAATACCAAACAGAGATGGGGTGCAGTTGGTGTCTGATTACTTGAAGGACAAATCTGGATTAGGTAGTGATGCAGTGGATCTGTTAGCTTTGTTTTTGGAAGTTGTGTTAGAGAACAACATTTTTTTGTTTTGGCTCTCAGTGCTATTTACAGATGGATGGCATGGCTATGGGCACTTCTTGTGCCGATAGCTATGCCAACCTCTTTATGGCTGCATGGGAGACCAAGTTCTTGTTTGCTATAGATGATTTTTTGAGGAACGTGATGTTTTATAGGTGTTTTATAGATGATGTGTTTTTCATTTGGAAGGGCACAAAAGATGAGTTATCTCTCTTCTTGGAGAGAGTTAATGGTCTAACGCAATATCTGAAATTTACCCATGAGGTTACTGAGAATTGGATTTCCTTTTTGGATATCTACATTCAGAGTTTGGAAAGTGGCCTATTGAACACAGGAGTGTATAGAAAGGAGTGTCAACACAATTCCTATCTCCATAGATGCAGTATGCATCCAGATTACATCTTTGGTAATATTGTGAGGGGTCAGGTATATACGACGTCACGGTATATTCCCAGTCATGATGGTTTTGAGGCAGATGTTAGGGATTTATGTGAGAGGTTTAAGAGCAGGGAATATCAGACATCTGATATGGAGAGAGGATTGGCAGACCTCACTAATTTGAGGGAACAAGCTGCTGCACCCTTTTTCTCTGAGACTGTAGTGGACCATGATGGTCCCTCCCAGGGTGTTCTGGTAGGGAGTAGAAACCATGGTTTCAGAGTGCCCTTATATTATACTAAGGATGTAGGTAGGTTGAAGGATGTGATTAGATCACACTGGGGTGTGTTAACACTGGACCTGAATGTGAGGGAAATTGTGGGTGTTGCCCCATGTTTTGTCTATAAGAATAGATCAAATCTAAAGAAATTGCTGTGTTATCCTGTTATGGATGGTGGAGGTGATAGGGTTGCTGGTACTGTACCCTGTGTTAGTTGCAACTAGTGTTGTTCCATAGACACTGATGTCGATTTCTATCACCCTGTCTATGGCACTAGCTATAAAGTTAGAGTTCATGCAAACTGTGAATCTATACATGTTGTTTATTTGGCCTCCTGTGGAGCCTGTGCTGCGTTTTATGTAGGCAAGACAGACAGGAGGCTGAGGGACAGAATAAGGGAACATCTCTACAAGATCAGGATTCATTCCACTGTCAATGGTCTGTACAAACATGTATTGTCTGATTATTTCACACATCTTTTTCATTTTAAAGTACTAGATCTTACACACACTAGTTTTGGGGGGGTGTGAGGGGTAGAACTGAGAGTATTGTATCTAAATGGATTGTTAGACTTAGAGCAGATGTTTTTCCTGGACTGAATGAGAAAGTACTATTGAAACCTTTCTTGAAGTCCAGGAGATTGAAGTGATATGTATGACTGTGCTTTTTACATATATTATGAGAGCATTTTTATGAGAGGATTTATTGTTAGTGTTGTGCAATTAGTATGAATTTACACAGTTTTTTGTTTTTATACATCTCTATTCATGTTTTACGAGTGGTATACGTATTTTTATTTTACTATGGTTAATGTATTTTAGAGTAAGCACTTTATTTTTGTTGTGTACCATGATAGTTGTACTGTGCCTTTAATGGTTTTTCTGTTTTTGGCACCTTTGTTGCCGTATAAGGGTGTACAAGAGGCGGGGTTATTTTGGTCTGAAGAAGCCTATCCAGGTGAAAGCGCTTACCACGTCTCCTGTTTGTATCACGATAAATCCGAATTTTAAAGTTCATGAAGCAGCGTTTTTTTCAGCTTTGTTTCCTGCATTTTGGTTAGTGCTGTGTTTACTGCCTGCATCGCTACTGTGCCTTTTATGTTAGTTTATGTGCTTGGACTGAGTTTGGCACAGGTAGCGTTAGTCCTGTGGGGAGTAATATTTCTTGGATATATAAGGATCTCAATAATGCCTTATATAAACATACTACAAAATGTATAAACTACAAAAAAAATTATTTTCTGTTTTGGAAGAAGTACCCGTTGATCCCAGAGGTGGTGATTATAAGAATATTGTGGAAGAAAAAGAAACTGCTTGGCAAATTAAATTATGGGCTGATAAAAAGCCCAGTTTGAATGATGCAATTAACATCAAATGTTTTTTAAAATATAGGAAACTCAGTATTAAGAAGTCCTAATCAATTTTCTATGGTTCCCTGTTAGTCCTATTTTACTATGATGGTTGCTTTAAAATTTAAGTGTGGTTTTAATTAATTAATTGTTTAAGACTTTTTTTATTGGTCTACATCATTTTGCATCTAGTATATTACTGGGGTTGCTTTGATTTGGTTTTTATTGCTTGTTCTGAAGAAGTCTTGCTGAGACAAAAGTGTGGAATACAGATTTTATACGTTAAGCCACCTACTTTTCAGTCTTCATTGACATTAGTACCATTGTCTGCTGTTTTTTGGTGTGTTTCTGGACTTTGGTTACACGCTTTACTAGTAGACATGCTGTATTTTACCTTCATCATATTCACTGTAACCTATACTTTCCACCCTCATGTCCAAACCATTCTTTCATCATACACTTTCTTAACTGTATATGCTTTACTACAGATTGGACAAGGTTCTTAACATGCATTTTTCTTCTGCCAATGTTCTGAACTCTACATTTAATTTTTTTTAATTACTTTCTTAAATTCTGAAACAGAAAGTCTTTTCCACAGTGACAATGTACTTTTGTCTTTGCTTCATTCATAAAGCTTTCTGCCAACAAATACATTTCAAATGCCACTTTATAAAGATGAATTAATACTATTGTGGGTTTTAAATAAAACAAATCCAGTGGTAACATATTAGCCATAATGTCATACCTGTTAATGGCTTTGTTGTTTGTTGTTCTGATTCTTATCGCCAGCCGCTTTCTCTGCACATTCAGTCCTGCAGTGCGCCTTTTCACTCCTGTGCTTCTGCCTTCCTTCCTGCTTCTTCTGCCTCGCCTTGACTTATAATTTATTTATATGTCTTGGTAGTTCTTCTTTCAGTATTTGTATCAATCCTTCTCACTTTACCCTCTTGCAGGTGCATATTCTTAAAACTGGCTTCTCTAGCAGCCAAACATACACCCAAATTTATACCATCATCTCTAAAATTTGTTTGTTTCTCTTCAATCTCCTTACCAGCATTTTCAGAAAATTTCTGTTCCGATAGTATATTTATTCTACCACTGTATTCTGCACAGTCTCATCTAGATCCTTCACCTCTTCTTCCTGGATTAAATACATTAAGACTTGTGCTTCAAATCCTTTACCATCAAAATGGTCACAACTGACCCCTGCAATCTCCCTTTATCAGGCTTTACAAGCCCCGCTGCTCTCTCAGCTCTGTGACTGCTATCTTTTACCATAATGGAAGTATCTGAGTACAATAGCAGCCCTCTGTCACCACCTAGTTGCTCAGACTGAAAAGAGTAGGGGAATTTCTCTGGTACCCTGGCCACATTTCCCCTAGTCAATATAAATATCACTCCAGGTCCCCCTAAAAAGAGGCTGCTAGCCTACTGGAATTTAACTGGCCAACAAAGTGCAAATAAATACATAAATAAATAAATAATACATTTTTAAAAGATACTTACCCAGACTACCTCTATTATAGGTTCATTCTGGAGTAAAACAGGTAACATCTATCAGTCTGCATATGAACAAATGATGACCCATTTGATCCACAGTTGAGGTGAGGGTAAAAGCGAGAGCTGATAGGCCAACAAATGCCCTTCTGTGACCAGAAACACCTGACCCCACACCTAATAGTTTGTTAATGTTGATTGGAGACTCAGTTATTTGTTACATTACTCTGTAAATACTAGTAATATAACATGTAGAATTACATAGAAATGTATCTAATCTCCATGGAAGCAAGAACAGCATCTGAAAAAACTTGTACCAACTGCTCAAAACACTGCTTTAAACTTTAACCCAAGTATCACATACAGTGTATCAAGCATTAATTTAATCATCAGTCCATCATGATGCACCCCAGCAAGTTAAGGTAAATTATAATCCTTGCAAAGAAAATTGTAACTTGGTCTGTTAATTAATTTCTTCATACCTCTTACAGATGAGCACTTAAATTATGTTTAACAATAACCTTACAGTAACTTTCATAATAAAACATGATGTTCATTTTATCTAAATTAGCTTGCCACATTTACAGTAAAATAAAAATAAAAGTGAATCCACAATCCATTTGCCAATTTAGCTTTAACTATCACATTATTAAATATATTTCTTAATTATTAAGCACTGTCACTAGAACAAAATACATATACATTGTTTTGCTCAAGCACAGCCTGCTAGTATCAAAGATATATTATACTCTAATTACACATTTCCTCTGATAACAAGACATTTGATAATTACTCACCATAACAGAATATTAATGTAGAGAATTGCAGAGTAGTTCTATACAGTACTCAAAAGTCCACTAACACAACTTTGTTTTCTTTTGAACCAGTTCCCATTACTTACATCAACTCTCTACTTCTCAAGCTAAAACCTTGCTCTCCTTACACTGACAATCTATCTCCTACATTCCTCAAACTTGCTGCTGATTTAATTGCCTATCCTGTATCTATACTAATTAATTGATCTATTCTGGAATCAACTGTCCCCACCCTTTGGAAATCTTTCTTCACTATCCCTCTTCATAAAGGTGGAAACTCCACTGACCCCTCAAACTACCGACCCATTGCCATTCTGTCCCCCCTCTCCAAGATATTAGAAAAATGTTTTCACTCACAGCTTCTCAATCACCTCCTCACCCACCACTTACTTACCCCTACCCAACATGGATTTCGTCCTCACCACAGCATCACCACTGCCCTCCTCTCCTTCACTCATATCATTCAGAGGCCCTAGACAACAATAAACTCATTTCCTGTCTCTTCCTAGATCTCTCCAAAGCCTTCGCTACTGTCTCTCATCCTCTACTACTATCCAAACTCACAAATCTCCACCTATCCCCCTCCACACTTGCCTGGTTTAATAGTTACCTATCTGGCAGGGAACAATCTGTCAAATGGCTCTCATCCTCCTCACCTTTCCTTCCCATCTCCACTGGTGTTCCCCAAGGCTCCATCTTGGGACCCCTTTTGCTTAACATCTTCACCAATGATCTTTACACCTCATGCAAAGAATCCTCCCTTATTCAGTATGTCGATGACTCCACACTTATATCCATCTCAAATAACATTCCTGAACTACACTCCCTGACCCAACAGGCCCTACTATCCACTGAGCAATGGCTCTCTCACAACCTATTGATCCTAAATCCCAAAAAGACCAAACTCCTACTTTTTCTTTCCCGTTCTCTTTCTCATCACAAAACCTCCTTTTATTACATCTTCTAATAATACAAATATCCAACCTGACACCCACACAAAACACCTAGGTCTCATTATTGATGACAAATTCAAGTTCAACCTACACATACTCCAATGTATAAAAAAAAAAAAAACAGAAACTAGGTCTGTTATATCGGAACAAAAAATTCCTAACCCCTGAATCTAGACTTACCCTGGGCCAGGCACTTCCCCTCCCCTCCCTCTTATACGCCACCCCAGTTCTTACCAATATGCAGGCCTCCACTCTAAACAAACTGCAACAGACTTACCATAAAATAGCCAGATTCATTACTAACTCCCCATACAACTCACACCACTGCATTTCTTTAAACTCTCTTCAATGACTTGAACTTCCCCAGTTTCTGCTATCTTATCAATTTCATATGCTACATTCTATTCTTTATAAACCCTCCTTCTGTCCATCTCTATCTTCCTTAGTCTCCATTTACATTCCATCCCGGACCCTCCGTACTTCTAACCAACAATTACTTGATATCTACCACCCAAAAAGGTCAGTAGGCAAACTACTCTACAAACACTCCCTTGCCAATGGTTGGAACAAACTTCCCCTTGACTTATGTTCAATCTCCCACACCTCACACTTTAAAAATGAACTAAAAGCTTATTTTCTCAATTCAAGAACCTGCCCTTGCCATGACCCTACCTAGTCTTCCTTCCCTTTATGTACCCTCAAAAGGATCATACTTAGCACCTCATTACACCTCTCTCTCCAATGTGTCTACTGTGCATTTGCACAATTTTATACAAACAAAAAATGTTCATTGTTGACCTATTGAACTACATCAATGTGAAATTATTACTTAGCTTCTTTTTAATGCAACTTTAACTTTATACATGTATCCCAACATATGTGAATCGTTTTGCTATAACTTCTATTATATCAATATTGTTTAAAATTGTACTTCTTTTAAAATCTATTACTGGAGCTTTTCTTCTCGGGTCTCCACTGAAAATGGGCCACAAGCCCAGTTGGACAAACCCGGTTAACAAATGTCAATAAATAAATAAATAAACAAATAAAATAAATAAAATTTCTTCATTGTCTTTACTATTCCAGAAACAAAGATTCCTATAAAAGTTGAGTATTGATTCCTTGCTAAGGACTGAGGGAGGTCTTTCTATATCAATAATAAAACAAAATCCTTCAATCTACTCCCATCAAGGCAGGGACAAAAACATTTAGGATGCTAGCTGACTGTCTAAGGATCCAAACAAAGGGAATGCTGATCAGAGGGAAGAGTTCTTTAAAACTCACATATCAAGACATTGCTGACAAATGAAGGGATCTCTCTAGACAGATGATGTTATAATTACTGTTTAAGAAATCAGTCTCCATCAGAACAGAAACACATCATTTCCTGACTATTAGGCAATTAGTGCAGCTGTCTCCAAAAAAGGGTGTGGATTTCTCAAGTGGATAAAACCCATACATAGCAATCCTTCTTGTTCTTCATATTAACATGTCTCCTCCTAATGAACTGAACTCAACATGTTATGTATACTCCAGTACTACCACCATTGAGTAATAACATAAGCTCATTAAATCAAACAAAAAAACATTACCACCGCTTCTTCTTCCACTTAAAACACCATATACAGCCAGTTCCATCCAATAAAACATCAACTAGATAAGATCCATTATTATATAAAGTCAGCATTCAGACTTGTAGAAAAAATATTGCACAAAAAAGTTAAATGATTTTTAAAAATCATTTGCCAAAACAAAATACGTCTTTTCTTTCTTGTATGTGCAGTACAACTACTATATTTCCTTGATATAGCCATAAAATAGAGTAATAAAATACAATTGTACACCAAGAATAGGTAATATAGAACTGTAAGTACAGTATGTCATGCACTTACTTTTTTATCAAGTGAAATATATAAAAATGTTTGGTAAACAAATGCGAATTAAAAAAAAATAATAATTTCAATATCCTATAGCAGGTCTGGGTTTTCCAGACAGAACTAACAATAGTCCATTCATTCATCTTCTGTCATAACATATTGTAGGACTGATATTTTAGTGTTCCTCCATTGCATTCATATAGTATACCACTGCTCACATTTAGAGCTACATACTAACCAGACCTGCATCTACAAACAAGTGTACTCCAGTAAGAAATAAAACCTTTATCAAACTTAAAAGTTTTTTTTTTAATTTATACACATGCACAATCTCATGAAATTGCAGCTGTTGTTTAGCTGATTGGACAATATGTTCTCTCTTCTTTGGATGGCACAGTGGTGTAGCGGTTGCATTGTAACCTCAGAGCAAGAGGTTCTCCGGTTCAATTTACAAAGACATATATCTGGAGCATTTCTCCCTGGGTCTCTACTGAAAATTTGCTTCATTCCAAGTCAGACTTTTCTAGTAAACAAATGTTAATAAATAAATACATTCTTTCCCAGATAACAGGCCTGGCCATCCTGTACATGAGACAAAATCTGCTCTTTGATATACCAAAACTGCAACTGCATCAAAATTATTTTGAAGCTGACCAGTCAGTAGTCCTGATACAAGATACCAGTGAATGTACTATGTTGATCCTATAAAAGTTAATATAATTTGCCTGACAAACAAATCACTCACAATTCTACCCTTTACATAAACTATGCAATGCAATATATATATGCCTTCTTCAGAAGATCAGTTGTACACAGTCTTCTCTTTTACCATATCCTCATAATTAACCAGCTTTTAAGTGACTTTCTTCCACTTCTGGAAATTAGTAATTTGTTTTTTTATTACTTATTTTTTATTTTGTAAAAACAAAATATCAACTGTGCCATCATAAAACAAAATATTCACACAGTATCACTCATACTTTCCAACAATAAAATTAACAAGTTTCTTTTGGTCTTTTACAGTTCACAATTTAGTACTATGCTAAGTGTACTTGTGGGTCATTTTAAGTCTAGGCAATTATCCTGTCTAAAAATTAAACTTTGCATCTTGTGTCTATAAGGTAAACGCCTTAACCATTATGCCAACTCAACCAAGCAATGCAATTGTAAATGCATGTACTTGCATTACCTAGAGCTATACCCCTCAGGTAAATTAAAGTTCATGGGGGGGACTAGGCCCTTGTAGACCATTTTAAATGTGGCCAAATTCCTTTTCAAAGGTGAGAACAAAACCTTGTACCTTGTGACTGCAAAGTAAACACCTTAAACATTATACCAGCTCCCAGTCATGGATTCAGGACTATTTCAGCTAACACAGTGTCAAAAGAAACCACCGCCAGTTCTACAACTATGATAGCATGCAGATTCTCATCTGCACTAAGAGTCAAGGATATCAAGTGGATGATTTGTCAGAATGTTAAAAATTCCCAAGTAATCCCACTTTAGCACAAATCTCAGTTCAAAACATTTTTAAAAGTTAAGCTCACTGCAGTATCGCTTTGTAAAATTAAAAATTTTAATCACAGATTAAAGAACAGTAAACACAGAGTGGTTTTAAAATATGATCTTCTTAGCAATGTATAGCAAGATCTTAGCTAAGGGACTCAAAATTATGTACACTATTTCTGCTACCCCGTATATACCCTCTGCCAGGTATATGCAGTTGTTTGCAAAGAGTAGGAATCGAATGCTCTTCCCCTCTATCTCCTGTTGCTCTCTAGCTCCATTCTTATTCCTCTTCTCAGTACTTAAATAGCTATGATAAAAACATGGTAAGAGGAGAAAGCCTTGCCTGGTCTTGCTTTAAATTTATATAGTATCTTTGTTATCTTTGCTCACAATTATATTAGATGTAGGGTTTCTGCACATAACTATAACCAAAAAATGCAGCTCTGCACTCCACCAGATGGAATTTTTCTCTACACTACCCTGACAAAAAGATCATTTAACTAAATTTACTCAAACAAGATTAAGTGCTTTCATCCAGTTTAGGACTTCATCAGAATCAAACAACTCTTTTCAGACAAATGTTTAATTAGTACATATGATTCAATCATGACCTTAAAACCATGATGTGTGATTTAAATAACAGAAACACCTACTAAACCCATCTACTAATATCAAAAATACAGCATGATGAGTTACTAATCAGTTAAAAACTTTTTTATAAAATATTTTAAAATCTTTTTAAGCTTTGCTGCTCTAATATTGAGTAGAATAGAAACATATAATTGTTTAATTAATCCTAGGGTATCTATTCCATCTTATCAAAGCACTGCATTTTCTGGTTATAGTTCATTTTTTGGAGTGTGGCACTCATGGTTTTGGTTTCCATGCATAGCTCTTGAGTAGCTCCAGAATGTTTCTCTTACCCTTCTACTCCTTCATGTTCCTTAATAGAAACTTTCATATCAGGAAACTGATTGTCTTTTTTGATATCAAACAGTAAGAGGCCTGCTTACTCATTTTCATGGTTTGCCTCTTCTTGAATCCTAACATCTCCCATCAGGTGTTTGCTGGGACATTCTCTTTTACAAACCACAACTGCACTTCTTGTATATATACCTTACTAGTACTCTATTTTTTTTTTTGCTGCTGTGATTTTGCTCGGTATTTTCCACGCATATTTATTAATGAAGTGGTGCTAGGGCATCTACATCTATAATGTTACCCTTCTCTCATTTGTTTACGGCAGTGACTCTTTCTCCCATTTCAGGTTATAAATCCTTGCTTTTTTTCTCTTCTAAGAATCCCACAATGTCTTGCAGATTTCAATTAAATAGCCTTCTTTCCTATCTGCTTTTCTCTCTTTGTTGTCCCTTATTGCTGGTCTCCCATCTTCCTTTTGTATTGGCCTACCTTTTCCAATAGTCTTCCTCTCTTTAGATAATCCCCTTCTCTCCTGTTTTCTTCCCTCTTCTTGCCTTCCTTTTCTGCCATTGTTCCACCTGTCTTCTTAAGTCTTCCTATATTATTTTCTTACCACCTTTCCTTCTTCTCGCTGCCATTTCCTTTTCAAATTTGATAATTTCCAGTCTTTCCAAGTATTCTTTCTTCTTCTAATTCTGACTCCGTCCCCATTCTGTCTATTTGCTTTTGTAATTCTCTTAACAGACTTTCCCATAATTTACTGGTGTTCTTTCTCTCTCTTCATTTTCCATGCTTCCCTACTTCTTGTATTGACCATCTCTTGTTGCTCAAAATCCGGGACAGTACTGCACAAAAAACAACTATTAACCATAAAAAGTAAAAAAACAGGAAACAACCAAGGAAAGACCAAAAGATTTTAAAATGTTAGTCCAAATATTAAGTGATTTTGTCCTCAAACACACAGGACCTCATCAGAATGAATGTTAAATGTTCCCAAAGTCTTTAAATAACCCACCCAATCACCACCAATAATTTTTTCAAAGAGTTGCAACATGAAAATAGCAAAGTCAGTGCATTTAATCAGCATAATATAAAATAATCTCATCCATGTAAATACAAAGTAAATAAAAACATAGCACTGAATTTCAATTTCATTAGAAATAATTCTATAATTTAGCAGATCTCATTTTAAGAAGGGGTGCAACAGAAACTGCTCTATTAATACCTGGATAGTTATAGGCTTTTAAACAAAACTGCCAAAGGACGTCTTTATATTCAAAAGGAGGATCCCATGCACCGCCTCTAGCATCTCTAGGCACAACTTTTAAAATGCCAAAAATTGATTTTTTTAAAAAGATAAATAACTTACGGAATGTTAATACAGTACATTTTTAGGGTTAGCCTTGGTGATATCATGTAAATGCTCATACATTATTTTTGTCAGGGGACGTTCAGTCTTTCCTACATAAAATGCAGTACATACTGAGCATTTTGCTACATAAAGAATGCTTGAAGTACTGCAGTGCCTATGTTGAAAAAAATTTTAAAAATGTTGTCTAGGGTTAGGTTAGTGGTATTTATTATGTATGAACATTGTGTAGATCTCCTGCACTAAACTGTACCAAGCTTTGGCTTGCGAATGTCAGTTGTAACTTCCTATTTTTTAACAGATGTTTAAAATTACTATTTAACTTAAAAATAAATGGAAGGTTTGTCACCAAGGTTACTACAAATAGCTTCATTACCTTTAAAAAGGATCCAATTTAATTGTACAGTACTTTTTTATTTTCTCAAATCCATCACTAAATGGTAACACAAAATCTCTACTAAAAACTTAGGGATTGTTTATACAGTGCATTCCAAAATTACTGCATTTTACATAGAAAAGACTGAACATCCACTCATTACTAGTGGCTTGTGGTCTGTTACTGCCCTTTCTTAAACTTGTACCTTTACTACCTTATCCTTGCATACCCTTCTTCCCATAAACCAATTTTACCTACTTCCCTGATTTGCCTCCCTCCTTGAGAATGCATATTACCTTTCCATGTTTTACCTTTCTTTACAAACATCTGTCCAACCTTCTATTTCATTTCTATTCTTAAATCTCTTTGCCTTCTGCTTTCTTTCTCTTACTTTCTTTCTTCCTTCCTTCCCTGATGAGCTGTGGTTTTATTGCCATCTTATAGTCAGCCCATATGCATTCCAGTGAGCTGCCTGCTTTTGTTTTCCCCTAATGGTTGCAAACTCTGTCAGTCATCACCATCTCCACTTGGTATGTATCTATTTAATATTTTCTATCTTTCTCCCTTTATCCTCCCATTCCAAATTACCTATCTTCCTTTCTTGTTTATGCACATTCTGTTCTCTTTAACAGACAATTAATTTTTAAATGAAATTAAATTCTGTCTATCTCTTTCCCCTTACCTATAGAGGATCTGTTGATCCATCTGGCTATTACTTAACTGTTATTTTTTTCTGCTCCTTTACATTTAATTTTATTTCTTGTACTAGGCATGTGCCCTTTTCCTTTTATTTACAATTCCACGTGATCCTGTTTATCTTTATTGGATTCAGCAGCCCCCTCCCCTCATATTCCCTGTCATTAATTTTAACCTCTCTTTTACTCTTCCCACAATTTAACATTGTAAGCTGGATGACCCACCTCTCCCTCAGGCACATTTGATTACCTTCAGTACCTATGCCCATTCTGTTTTACCACTTCTCTTCCTTTTGGGCATCTTCCAGTTTTTTGTGACCTCTTTTCTTCTGTGGACCTGTCCTAATTCCTTTATTCTGTCCAGCCTCTCCTAGGGTCATTTTCATCAATGCTTGTCCTCCTCTTTCCTATGCCTCCTCTGTTGCATCTTCTCCACCCCTTAGCATCTTTTCATTCTATTATTTTATTATCTTTATTAATTTCTTTTACTTCTTGAATTGCTCTCTACCCCTTGGTATAACTTTTTCTTTGTTTTGTGATTGCTTGATATGCCAGGTATTTCCTTTTGATATATCTCATCGTTTGATGTCTTGTGTCCATTGCACCTTTTTGCTACTCTTCTTTGTTCTTGTTCCATCGCTCATCTGATGTCCCCATTCTGATCCTATTAGAAAACTTTCTCCTCTCCCACTTATTAGTCATCTTTTCAGCTTTACTACTCATTTTTGGCACTTGTATTCCCTTTCAAACTATGGTGCTATATTAGTATTGCCCCAGACTTTAAGCACGTATCTTGCGTGTCTCTGCATGTTGTTCCTGCTGGTTGTTTCTCTGCTTCTGCAAATCTTTGTGTCATTTAGTAGCCGATTTAAGCTCATTTCATACTTTCATAGTCTCCTTCTGAACACTCCTCTCTTTGTAATACATTGTTCTGCTGTCTAATGCAGTTTGTTTACATTTTGCTTTATATGCTTAGGTAAGCAACACATTATTAATCAGTACAAAGTTTCCAATAATACTAAATTAGGAGAAAAAAGGTAAACAATAAATATAAAAAACAAAAATTAGAACAGTATTATGAACATAGCCAGTTATTTAGACAGAGGTATTTCAGGTCTATCTAAATGCAGTTTTCAAATCATGTACACTAGCGTTGCTTCTGTATAGTTTGGTCAGCTTTCATTTGCTGTCTGCCTCTTTTCCCAGTGCAATTAACTTCCACAATTGTACTTCTCATTCCCATCTTTACCTTGTGTCACTTCCACTTTGATCCTCTGTTCTCAGCTGCTGCTTCCCTCTCATATGTGCTACTAAAACTGATTCACGTTTGTTTTTCTGCTCTGGTAACAATATTTACATATTGCATCAATTGTCTGTGGGATTATCTACCTTCTGTGATTACTCTATGAATTTGTTCTGTTTTATTTTATTTCTTTTTGTGAATTGCTTCACCCGGGCTGTGCCTACAAATGGTCTGTTGTGATCAGCATATTACCCTGGTAAACAAACAAAAAATAAACAAACAGACAAATAAATAAATACCTGTCTGTGATTTCTAACTCTTCCTCTTCCCATTTGGGCATTCCACTCTTCACAATGTATCATTCTTACTTCTTTTTCAATTTTTCTGCTATGTTTAATTAGACAACTTTTCAGGAATAGTTATAAATAAGAAATAAAAAGATAAACAGTAAAAGAACAAGTAAGCAAATACATAGAAATATAATTAAAAAATCAAGAACAATAACAGAAACATGCCCAGTCAGTTGGATTGAGGTCTTTCAGTTCTGCTTTGACTTTAATGCAGTTTGCAATCTGTGTGCACTAGCACTGTCTCTGTTTTAGTTTTTGTTCACTTATGGATGTCCTCTGCTTCCTTCACTAGTGATTAACTTTTTCGGCTCTCATAGTCATTCTCTCCAGCCTTTATGCTTCTGTGACTAATTTATCCAACTTACCTCTGTGTATTGTGGTACCTTAATATGAGAACACTACTTCATTATTCCTCAGTTTTAAGTCCTTTCCATCTTGGGTACTTTTCCGTTAAACCCCTACCACTTGCCGCTGGTCTGGTTCTGGCATATTTCTTCACTATAAAATCTGAGTTAAAAGCAGAGACATCTCTGACAGGTATGCATGTGTGGGACAAAAGTTAAAATCAGAAATAGTACAGATTCAATCCACAGTAACATACAGTTAGAAATTATAATGCTGCTTAAGTATTATCACAACCAGATTTTTGTGTTCGCGGAAATCGCATAGTTCAAGGAAATGAGTACAGGTAAGACTTGAAGGAGTTTGAACAGCACTTTCAAGCCTTACATGTACAGTCTGGTTTTGAATGAGTACATGTAAAACCCACGATCAAACCAAGAGTCAGACTGTACAACTGTTGTGAAAAGGGTATGTTATAAGGTCTGGCATGTTTCTACTTCTGGACTATACACCTTGCAACGTGCCCTTTCTACAGACAAAGAACTACGCAGAAACGTTACAAAAAACAAGTCCAATTACATGTGAGAACTGCTATGTACTAAAATAAAACTGCACACAATATGTACTACATTCAGTGACTGCAAGTAGGAGGGGAAATGTCGGAAATAGGAATCTGTACTCATCCTAAAAAACTCGCCAAACCAACAGTGTTTACAGTTCATGACTTGGAACTGTATACATCTTACAGAGTGAAGTGAAAGTGTTTTAAGAGCATTGCCATTGCAATGCTAACATCGGGAGAGGTATAAAACATACAATCAAAGCAACAGTCACAGTTACATGTGGAAACATCATCCGAAGTTGCCGTACACTAAGCAATGCAATGAACTTGACATTGGACAAGGCAGACTGTGAAAGTACCCAGATATTTTGGCCTTGGGAAAGTACTCACTGTAACATAAGTTACGCCAGAGTGGTGATTCACAGTCTTCCTTTTAATTCCAATTGTAGGCCAGTGACCAGCAGCAAACGGTAGGGGTTTAACGGAAAAGTTCCCCATCTTGTTTATGTGACTGTTTGACTCTGCAGTCAGTTGTTGTTTTGGGTTTCAGTTTACCTTGTTATTGTATGTCTTCTCTCATGCAATCTCTGCCATTCCTTCTCTATTACTTTAATATATTGATCTGTAAGCATATCTTACCCAGGCTACCTTATTTTTTTAGAAGCTGTACTCTACTCAGCTCATAGTCTCTTCCCTTTCTTGTTCTCCCCAGATTCATTGTTCTCTCTTGCTTCTGATGTTGTTGTTACCACCTACAGTCTTGCTGCAGTATATAGACATCTCCAGGTGACATGTTTTTTTAAGTTTTCAAAAGGGACTTACCAACTGGCTTCCCCTTCTCTGTCCCATTTAACTCATTCATTTCTTCTAAGGGTGACAGTCAGGTATTCATGGAATGGATGCGACCATTCATTCTCATCTGGGGCGCCATATCAGCTCATTTGTTCTCTTAGAACTTGAAAGTTGGGTATTAGGGAGTGGGTAAGATGCTGGTCCTGTGCAGCTCCTTGCCCTTCCCAGGAAGTCATTTGCAGACTTGCAAAGGCTGCCTGGTTGAGGAGAGAAACATGTGTTTTCACATAGGCCAACCTCCTTATCACAGTGGCACTCCTACTACGTTTAACAGCATAAGTCTGCCTAGTCTTCTCTGCAAGTGGTCATTTACCCATTGGTAGGTATCACTGATGTGTTGGGTCTAGGGGCTCTTCCTCTTGCTAGTACGGGCAAGCTGTCATCAGCCACTCTACCTCATCTTCTCTTGCCTCACCCCTCCAGAATCCATACAGGTAGTCAAACACAGGTCACCTGGGTCATAATCAGGACTTCATCACTATGCCAAAGGGCCAAACTGGGTCACATCTTCCTTTCCCTGGATCACTGTCCTTGCTGGAGCACTATAGCTCTTCATGCTGTTCTTGATTTCAGTTCATCCTTTCTGTTTTGATCACTAGGCTTCCTTCTGGCTCCCAAGTGCAGTATCTCCACATCTGATCACTGTTATGCTCACTTTGCCTTTCTAGTACTTGTCATTATTTTTCCTTTTCAGAGGCTCTTCATTTATACTTTGCTTCTCTATGAGCTTCCTCTCCATCTTAGTAAAGTTTGCTGCCCTGCCACATATATCATTAACTATGATATAAATGTGTCTTGGAAATCACTCCTTTCCCATTTATTATTTCACAGATAATGATGTGTTCTCATCTTTTCGCATGCAGTTTTTCTGCACAGTCTGTATTTTCTTAGTTCTCTGTTTTCTGGACTTGTGAAATCTTTTTTTTTTTTTTTTTAGTGTTGCAGAAATGGAACTTGCAAAACGTATACCTCAGATGACACCTGTAACCTTATCTTTCTGTATCATGTGCAGTCTATCCACTTCTGGGTCTGAGTTTTCTGCGCATTCAGTTAATTTTTCTATTAAGTTAATAACTTCCTCCTCTGGAATTCTTTCAGTTATCCCACTGGCTTTCAGTTTCTCACTTCTGGTGCTGTTTTCCTACATACACTGGTTCAATTTTTTAGTTTTTCTGTCTTCTACCAAGATTTTATGTCTGCACATGCAGTTTGCTAATTATTTGTCAGTATTCTGGACCTTTACCTTGTTCATAGGATCATAGGAGTTTACTAGGCTATCGACTTGGAGGTCATTTGAAACCTAGCTGATTCATCCCAATATAATACCTTAGTTATGCTAATCAATACCTGGGATTGCATTTAGTAAAGACTGACCATGTCCAGGAGGGCTGTGGGCGCTATGCCTGGAAATTACTGTGCCCCGTCCACTCACCCAGGTTCTTCTTGAACAGTGTCATAGAGGTACTCTGCTTTACATGAATTGGCAGCTTATTCCAAAGATGCGGCAGTCACTGGGAGACAAATCTGTCCATCCAGCTTGTCCTATTTAAGTCACAGGCCATATTTGGATCCCTGGAATGGGTAGCTCTAGTCCCATTTGATTTACGAATATGCAGCAAGTTCATTAGGTTTGGGTCTGAGATTGCTCTGTAAGCCAGAAATGAGTCTTGCCTAAGAAATCTATATGATACAGACTATAGTGATGGGGACTTTAGTTGGTCTGTGTATGGCACATACTAGAGTCGCTTGATCTTATTTGTTAGAAACCTCTGAGGTCCCTCCAATTTCTGCAGGTGCTTTGTACAGTGCATGCCAAACACGGTATTATACTCAATTATGGGTCAGATTGGTGCCGAATATAGAGGGGTTATAATCTCTTTTGCTCTTAAGGCAATGCTTTTACTAACCATGTGTGCTATGTAGAAAGCCTTCCTTACTACAGCAGACACATGGTGGTTGAAGTTAAGGTCACAGTCTACTTGTGATCCCAGATCCCTTACCACTTTGTGGGTACTTATTGTATTGTTGTTGATTTGATAGTATGAAGGGACATTGTCTTTGCTGTAAAGTTCCATTTTCTCTTGGTATGTTACAATGGAAAGACAAGCTGTGTTTAAACCACATAGAACAATTAATGTTCACATCACACACATCCAGTGTTAAAGCTTCAGGTGTTCTCATATACTCATTAACAGGAGAACTACAGTGATTCACATTACCATTTTGTCCAGGGGAAGGTAGGTAGCTTGACAGCCAGTCACAGATTTGTATCCTATGCGAACAGCCATGTCAGACACTCGCTGGGTAAGTTGCTGAACCAGCTGAATTAATGTCCCAGCTTGTTCTAGTAATACTTCCAGTCCACCAGGTACCTAAGAATTGATTCCAACACCAGAATTAACTGCAGACGTAGTAAAACAAACTGGTGAACCAAACAAAAAACACAATCCAGGCTGGAAACAACCACACAGGAAACAAGATGAACCAGATTTTAATGTCAGTTTTAGCACTTTCGTCTGTATGTAGCACAAGACTTTTTCAGAAACATTATAATAATACAAAAAAATTCATTAAGTACCCTACTTTCCCCTCCCCTAAAAAACACATGTACTGCCAGAACCAATGAAATGCACACTCCAATTAAAATACCTTACAAATTCTTGACAATTAAAGACTTGGTACCAAGCATTAAAATCACACATTCTTAAAGACACATGTGCTTTGAAAAACACACATTTGGTATATACGAGAACTTCATACTATATAGAAAAAACGGTTCAAAATGCTGGCAATAGATATAGTTTCATTGATTCCAGGTGGAAAACAAGCATTAAACCTAACTTGCCACCTTAACTCTTTATATTCAATGGTATCAGCACAAGGACCAGCTCTTACATTTTTATTAATTACCTCAAGACACAAAAATCCAAATTCATGACCAGGGTTTTCAACCACATGCTTAGAAAGTGAATTGTTGGGGTTCCCTTTCTTAATAGCATTGATGTGCTCATATATATGATTCTTAAACCTTCTCTGGGTCTTTCCTATATAGAACCCCTTACATTGCTTACAGAGCCAGGTAGACAATCCCAACGGTATTACAGTTGCAGAAATTTTTTTTTTAATTGGATTTAAATACCATTAACAGTGGTCTCATCACCTTCTATGATGCATTTACATAGGCCACAAAAACACATTTACGGGTACCAGTTCTCCCATTGATCTTGTTTGAAACACCACCCTCTCCATTTTCTAAGATTTCCTTGATATTCCTCCCCGTTTTGTAAATAATTTTGACACTACCCCCAATCAACTTTTGAATTTCATGAAAACATGAAAAAACATTCCAGTTCTTTTTCAAAATTTCATAAATATGATTACTATTGGAAGAATAGGTGGTGATAAAAGTTAGTTTATAACCAAAATTGTCTCCATCTGTTATTTGGGCCAAAAGTGTCACTATCAACATTTAATAGAGGGGGGAAAAAACTTTTCTTCTTTTCTCATCTACCTCATCTCTTATGTTTTGTACCAGTTCCTGGGGGTGACCTCTAGACATTTATATCTTCATCTAGAGGGGTATAGTTTGCTTGAAGAAATACTTTAGTTTGATTTTGCCCTTTGTGGGTTCTGGTGTTATTGCCAGCTTGAAGGTGACTGATTTGTGGTCAGATTAACTAATGAGGGTCTGGCACAGTGCAAAGATTTTTCTACCATCTATTGGTGGACTTCTATTGTTTCCCTCAGGAAGTCTGTCTTTGGAAACTTTTTCTTTCATCTGGATTAATCTTCCTGTAACCCCCATCAGATTATCTTCTATTTTATCTGTATTGCTTTTATGTTTTGATGGCGAATTTCTTAGATTATTTGTTCCTTTTGTACACTATTTCTTTGGATTTCCAGATTTTTTTTAAATTATAATCTGGGTCAGAATTTATGATTAAATAGTCACCTTAGTTTAGCTCCTTTAGGAAGTCCAGCATTTGTTCTTGCTCTTGATCCCCAGCTGCCAATTCCTTTTGTCTTTTGCCTTTGATGCCCTCACCATCTTTATTGCTCTTCCTCACTCTGTTTTCAAGTCTTCAATACTTCTGTTCTGCCCTAATATCTTTGCCTAGAGGAAGTGCTCCATCCCTGACTAATTCCCATAATTTTTCACTCCATTGTTTTACCCCACTCTGCTAATTCATCTCTCACCCTCTTCCTGGGTCAGCATAATCCAGTCCCCTAAAATCTGTCATTACTGTCTTCACCTCTGGTTTCTTACCCTACCATATCTTGCACCAAACACTGACCTGATCACTGATGACTAATAGTACCTCCACTTAAACATCTCTTGACCCCAACTGCATTAATAAGGATAATATCCATACCAACTGGCTGAATATCTTGTGCTCGAAGATGGCAAAAGATGTCAGACAACCCCATTTGCTTTGTATCCTATAGATTAAAATGTCTCATACATTCAGATCCCCCCAAAATATAACATTCCTCAACCTCCTACTCCACTCCTTTTTCTCATCCCAGTCTTTCATCCCCCTCTACTGATATGTCCAGGGGCTCATACTCTGTATTTATCTATCAACATCCCCCATTCTTCTTCACTGATCACTAGGACACTTACCACAAATTCTGACATTCTCTGTTCTGTAATCTTGTTTTCCTCTGACCTCACATCTGATGCTGTCCCTTACAGGGATAACTTCTCCCCTTCCTTGCCTCTTTTCTCTGTTATTTATAAACAATGTATAGGCTGGCATTTCCATTTTCTATCCTCATTTTTCAATGATCAGTGTTTCTGTAACATTATCACCTTGTCTCCTACAACACTAGTTGCAGCTCCCCATGTTCCCAGACAGACAACTTAGATAGCATAGTAACATGACCCAGGTGTGCTACAAGTCATCTTTGTTCCTCTGCTATGCATACCTCTGAGCTGTCCAGATTTTCGCAGAATACCCAGATTTTTTGGTTCATATTTTTTGGTCTATTTATCATAAAATTGTGTTTCTGGCAAATCACTGGCAAACCTTTGAGGACTGAAGTCAGAAAATAATGTCAGGCATTTGAGTTTCAGACTTCATATCCTTCAGAAAATCCATTCTAATGCAAAACTTGTTGTTCTATCAACTTTCTAAGTTTGTAACAGCAATATTTACAAAGTGTTCCTAGGTTTGGTCCTTTGTCCCCCCTACACCCATTATTTGTGGCTTTGTCCAGATTTCTTGCTCTAAAAGGTTGACAGGTATGCTGTTATGTTGTTTATTCTCTCACTGTGTCTCTCTCCCCCCTGCTCTTTCGCTCTCTTTTTAACTGGTGTTTCATTAACTACCCCTCTGTTTTGCTTGTTTGACATTTTTCTCCATTCTTTTTCAAGTTAAAGAAACATTCACAGTGCAGTACCTTTCCAGTTCAGCTGCGCAAATCATTGCTCAGTCTGGGTTAAATAGAGCTTGTTCTCTTCTTCCCACCAAAACAATCCCATGCCTTTGTCATTATACTCCATAATCCTCTTATTCTTCAGTGTGTTGGATGCTAGCATACATAGCACTTCTAAGAATGCCACTAACATCCTAAACTAGTATTGCACTGCCCCCTACAGGAACCTGATTTACCACCTCATCTCTCTCTTCTGATTTGGCAATATTTCCTATATGCATCCTAGCATGCATTCAACCTGTAGAACATGGAGTACATGTTTTAAATGCTAATGAAATAGATACAGAAAGCCATATGCCAGGGGATACATTATGGTACTCTTGATTCTATATTGTCAGTCTAAGTAAAGCTCTCATAGGTTCATAAATTCAAAGGTTCATAGGTAAGTACAAGGCTAGCTGTCCTTGTGGGCCATTTTATGCCTAGCCAGCTTCTCTTTTTGTGCTCAGAATAACCTATCCCATTAAGTTATAGAATGGTATCCCCATCCCCTTATATATTACCCCTAATAAGAATAACTGGGATCATACCATAGGTAATTTGAGGGGGAACTGCCTCTGTCAATTAGTAGGACAGGGAGCAGTCGTGCAGTAAATGTTCTATCTTCAATCCATAGATCTAACCTGCACTTGAAAATAGACATGGATGAACTTTGTCTTATGTAGTTGGGGAGTCTCATGGAGGTTAATCACATCCTCAGTGTTTCTGTCTTATTTACTTGTCATTCAGACATCACATTACCAACCATCTTGATTGTTTAATGTATTAATTTATTTATTTTACAGATTAGTGACATGAAAGAAAATTATATTTTTATTCAGTTACAACCAGTTGCATTATATCACAATTATACAATGAATGGTTACTAATATTTAAAATGTGTATGCTGATTTGACAGAGCAACAAGTGTACCTGTTGTAAATCCACCACTACCCATAATGAGTCCAAGCAGCTGTAGCGATTAAAAAAACTAGCTACAGCAACCATGCTGCCTGTTCTGCAAAGCAGAAAAAACAAAATATTAACACACACATGCACACACACACACACACACACACACACACACACACACACACACACACACACACACACACACACACACACACACAAACACACACACACACACACATACAAGACACTGGGAGCTTGCAATCACCCTTATGCAAACCGTACCTTTCTTCTTTTTAGTACAAGAAATCTGGACAAAGCCCAACAAAAAGGGGGGGGGGGCCCAAAATAGGGACATTACTTAGATATTGCTCTTTTAAACTTAGAACATTTCTAGAGTAATAGGGCTTGTTTTACCATGCATTTTCTGATGTATGCCATTATTTAGTGACTTTAATCTTCAGATCATGACAGTGATTTGTCAAAAAACCACAAATTTTATGAGGAACAGACCAAAAATATCAGCCAAAAATCTGTGCAGTCTGCGAAAATCTGGACAGTTGAGAGGTATGATGCAAACGGTAGGCTGCATATAGACTCCTGTGTCCAAAACTGAAAAAATAAAAAGGTGTCAGAAACTGTATTCTGCCTAGTGCACTGTGCAAATGTTGTAATACATGTCTAACACATGTGCAACATACTAGGAAGCCATCCTCAGTCAGAGAAGGTGGTAGAAAAACACTAAAGCATCAAAAAGTTCTGAGATACAAGTCCCTAGGCAGCGACAGACCTTTCTGTTGAAATCCAATGGGAAACCATATATGTAACTTATCATAAGTGGGTTAAATGGAGGAAAAACCTTCCTACTTTATATGTAGGGAGGCAATCCTCCAGTACCCATTCATTAATAATAACATCCTCTAAGGTCACATCACCTCAGGGGGAATGTTATACTTTTAACAATATGGTCACTTGCTGTACAGAGACTCAAAATTGCAATAGAGATTCAATGTCAATCTGCAATATGCATTACATCATTTTACTCCAAATGGCCGTCATGCAGTGCCATGTCATTTTTCAGAAGTTATTAAAAAATTGTATGCGTAATAAAAGGTATGTATCCTTTACTGTTATATTTTTAGGATGAAGTATATCTTGGCAGTCTTATTGCTTCAAACATTCTTAAGCAGGTGGAAGTTAATTATACACAGGAGAAACACACATTGTGTGATTCACATGCTACAAAAAGCTGACACTCAACAGCTGTCAAGTAGCCTAGCTGACCCTTATTTTTTGATAGACAGATAAACCCCATTGAGCAAAAGCCCAGATAAGAGTGTTATCTAGTTAAGTGATCTGCTCTGGGTCCAAGAACTGGAAATGGAGACTGAAGGACTCAAACCCAGAAGTATGGAAGAAGCACATTAAACTCATCCTCTTAATGCTCTAGGTTAAATTCTAGGCTAAATTCCAAAAGCCTTGCTGAAGCAATAGCTTCCAAAATTGGCAAGTGATGCTGTAATTTCTTTCAGTGTTCCAGGTCCAATTATTCTCAAACAAGTAGTGAATTTATATTTTGAAAATCATTAGTTCTTTTTGTCAGACATGTACTTAAATGAAAATTAACCAAATAACTGTGCAGTTAGAGAATGAATAAGTATACAGTAAAATACATAATGCAGGAACATCAAGAGCACATCCTACTTGCTTGTACTGCCTATAAACTCAATATCCAGAGATAAGCTAGCCATATAACAAGTACCTTGTGTGACTAACTCAAATGCAGTACCCCAGTCTTTTACCACCAATTATCCTTCTCTGCTACCTTTCCAGCAGCTTCAGTGAGTTTCTTTGTACTGAAGCCTGTACTTAGGGAAGGACAGCTAAGTTCTGTCATAAACATCTAGTTCCTGTTGGAATGAACACGGAGACATGCAGATTAACTACTTTGTAGTTCCATGAGCCAGAAAATACAGTAATTTCAGTCATACACATGGCTGCACATTCTGTGGAAAAGCAACCATTGATCTTTCCCTGAGGTAAAAAGTTCTGACTAAACATGACACTATATACACATAGTACCAGCCAGGCTGGCAATTCTTCAAGTAACTGCGGTTTCTAGACTAGCGTGCAGCTTGTGCAAAATTTCCAAAGAACCTATTCAACCTGTAGTTAGTTTTGTAGTAGTTATAGCTTTTGGCTGCATATACCTGCAGCATTCCAAACCAATTATCAACCAGAGGTGGAATAGTTAACCAACAAATAAAACAATGCAGAAAAACTGCCTGAAAAGCAGGCATAGCTGGGAAGAAAGGACTGCCTTGCCATGGAGATTAAAAACAATGTTAGATTTCTTTGACTGGACAGCAAAGGCAGAAAATGAGGTTAAGGGAATCACTATAGATTTTACTTTCCATACAGTCACATGCATCTCACATAGAACAATGGCATATGATGGCTGCATAAGCTTAGAAATTAGCTGATGGACAACATGGAAAGGCGAGAGGTAAACTGAAACCAAAAGATGAAAGATTAGTACTGTTGGCCCAAGACAGTGGGCTAAATATACACTGGTTTACAAGTCCATTGAAAAGGTAGGAAAAACAGACTAATGCAAGCTCTGTAAAACAGAACTGGAAATAGTCTCACATCTTGTTGTTGGCTGTGATACACTCATGGCAGAGAGTCTATATACTGAACGTTGCAATAATGTTACAAGACTGCTGCATTGGGGATTGTGCAAATACTACATTATATAAGTAACTGAGAAGAATTCAAAACTTGAAACACAAAGCATTAGAAAGAATGATGAAGTTACTATTCCATCAACCATTACCAACAGTTCAAAAAATAGATGCAAGAAAAACAGATATAGCAGTACATGAAAAAAAGTAACATTGATCAATCAAAGTGCTACACCCTGTGATTACAGTGTCTTATGTACTGAGAGACACAAAGTCCAGAAATGGCAGGATTTGCAAGGAGAAATGAGAGTGATAAGGAAGAAAGATACCCAGACAGTTCAAACAGTAGAAAGAACAACACGTCTAATAAAAATGAATTTAGGCTCATACTTAAATATCCCATCATTGCCCGCAACCTTGTATGAATTACAAAAAGATGCATTTCTGGGCATGTTATGGGTGCTTAAAAGAGCACTTTTGGCTAACATCAAGGACGGAAACAATATTAATTTCATGATCTCTAATCATACTCTGACTTAGGAAAGGGGTCCATTCCCATCATGGTATTAGAAAAATAAATAAATTCAGAGAAATGGAACAGGGAATAGAAAGAAGAAGTCTTGATCCATTGTAATACAGCAGCATTAACAGTTTGTTGAACTCCATCTTGCAAAGTGGTTGTACCATTTAGCTGGAGGCTGCTCATTCAAAGAAACTCTTATGTACCTGCTGATGGAACAATAAGGCTGAGCTCATAAAAGTGGACAAAGGGAGGTAGTAGGGGTTAGGATTGACACATTGGCAGCAATATGACAGGGTTCTGAATCTCCTCACTGGCTCCAGATGTGGGGTCTGGTGGAGCACAGGATGCCATGCTGGATCCAGTAGACTTGAAGAATGAGGAGAGTAAGTGGTGGCAGCTGAAGGTCAGTTGCAGGGAAGGGGGAACAGAAGAAATCAAGTTAAAAATACTCTTGTATCCAATATGCAGATAAGCTGAGATCATACACATTTCTGCTGTATTTGCAGAAAACCAGAGTGTATTTATTAACAGTTTGTTAACCAGGTTAGTTCCACTAGGATAGTGATCTCTTTCCAGAGGAGACTTGAAGCGGTACTTATATTACTAGGTATGATCTGGCCAGGACATCAAAGAACTTTCCCTGCTTGTCATTGTTGCGAGTGAGACCAATTTTGCAGGATCGCTTCCTGCTTTTGTTCCAGGCTCAGATGCAGCCCAGAGAACTAGGGAACAGATGGAGAGAGAAGCAGATGATGAAAGGGTGAGAAAAATGGAGGAGAAATCAAATAGTGACATCAGAGAATATGTGCATGATTCTGAGGAGATGTTTCAAAGAAATGAATTTGTTGGAAATGAGTCAGCAAGTGATGGATGTATAACTGGAACTCTTCACTTAGGAGGGTTACAGGATGATTTACTTAAAGATATGGTGATGTAGAGTGAGCCAGAAAATGAAGAACATATTTCCTTGGTGACATTATGGAGAAAATACAAAAGGATGGTGCAGAGACAATCCTGAAGAATAGTTTTGAGATGGAAAAGAAAACATATGCAGAGAAAGTAGAAGAAAGTAGAAGGGGGGTAGCAGAAAAGAAGGCTGAAGGAAATGAAAAAAGGAAGTATGTGGTAAGGATTCAAAGTAAAGAAGACAACAAAATAGACAGGTATGAAGAGTGGAACAATTTAGTAACTCCTTTGGGTGTAAAAGCACATGAGGTAAGAGTATTTATTCTTATTAACAAAGAGACATTTTGTGACATTGTATTTGAGACTCTTTTTTCACTGGAAATTTTTCTTGGAGAATATGAAAAAAGAAAGACTGTCACCCATGGAATCTTTAGGTGATAAATCATTTAACAGGGAAACACACACAAAAAAATCATGTACAACTTTGAAAAGAAAGAAAAACTTTGAAAAACTTTGAAAGGACATTTAAAAACTTTATGTAAAAAAGTATTGGACATTGCAAAGGTTTATGACAAAAGGGACTTATGGACTGGTAGCTGAGATTGTAATATTGTGTTAAAAATAGAAAATGAAAAATATACTTATACCAAGCATGATAAATGTGAAGGGGACTATTGATGTGTTGAACACTAGAGACAACCCAAAACATGTTTTTTTTTATAGAAAAGAAGGACATTTGACAAGTAACTGTGACAAAAAATGTTATATGTATGGGGGAATGGGACATGATGCAAAACATTTGAACTGAAATGTTATAAATTAAAAAAAATGGACATATATGAATGGATTGCAAAAATGAAAATACGAGTAAGGAAAAAGAATAATGAGAAGTAATTTTAGAAGTAGTGGTAATAGAAGAAAAATAGATGAGAAAAATAATAAAGAGGACATAAAAGAAGGTTCTGAAATAAGTAATGAAAATGACATACATTGGGAGGTAGTAAAAAAAAGAATTATATTAACAAAAGGGTAAAAGGCAGAAAAAGAAAATGTAAAGGGATAAGTACAAAAGAAAAAAAAAGAAAGGTAATGGATGAAAAAGAACACCTACAGCTAATGCCTGGGGTTTGGCATAATGGTTAAGGTGTTTGACTCACAGACACAAGATGGAGTGCTTGAGTCTTACCTTTGGGGGGAATTAGCTAGGCTTGGAATGGCCTATTAAGAAAGCTAGCATAGTAATTAGCTATAAACTTATGAAACCATGGATCAAAGGAAAATAAGAATATATTAAGAAGAATAGGGATTTTGGAGTGGTATAATACATGTGACATAGATGTAATTATATTAGAAGACACACAATTTTTAACAAATGAAGAAAGATTACAAATAGAGAAACTATGAGGAGGAAAGATAATCTGGAATTTGGTAAATGACAGATATTTTGAAAAACTTTAGTCTGTAGAAGTACAGTAAATACATTAGATTTAACTTTAGCAGAAATGGGAAGATTAACCATTGTATTTTTAAAATAGAAAGTACAAGTATATAGAATTATAACATTATATGTTTATTCTAATTGTAAAGAAGGGGAAATCTTATTTTACCATATTTTAGACTATGCAGTGATAAAAATAAAAATATTATAATAACAGGAGACTAACTGTGATTTAAGAGGCAAGAGCAAAAAGAAAGGAAATGAGATAAGAAAAAAATGTTAGAAGTTTTAAGATGTGGTAAGTTAAAACTTTGGGACAAAAATTCATGGACTTACAAAAGAGGTGTGTTTACAACTTTAAATATATTATTTTATAGTATCAGAAGGTTTAGTTATAGGAAAAGGGGAGGTAGTTGTAACAGGATTTTCTGATCATCTTGTAATATGGCTGGAAATAAACGAAAACAAGGAATATATAAATATAGGCAAAGGAATAAAAAGCATAAATGAAAAAGCATGGAATGAAGAAGAAAAGAGATTATTAATACAGTTATGGAAGATTATTATTACTATGAGAACATTGTGTAAAAATAGGTCTGACTGGTGGATATTTAAGGAAAAATATAAAACAGTTTTTGACAGTTGCACTATCAAAGATTTAGAAAATAATGATAGAAAGTACTTTGACAAAGAAAAGAATTATATGAAAGAAATCAAGAAAAAATACAAGAACTGTTATAAAAGCAAAGATAGTTTTTACAAGGAAAAAGAGAAGAAGCATTGAGTTACTTAAGCAGATTAGTAAAGGAAGATGTTACTGTAATGAGAGAAATAAAAAATATATATATAAAAGGAGAAATAGAAAGAATTCAGGAAAAGACTATGAATGTTGTAGTACAAAATGTACAAGAAATATTTAAAGAAAAAAGAAAGGAGTGAAAAAAATGAAAAGTAAAAAAAGTTAACAGAAAAAAGAGAATAAAGATTTGGAAAATGAGATTTCTTTAAATAAGCAAGATAAAGTATTAGGACAAGTAAATACAGATTTGGTTGCAAGACCAAATGGAGTAGAGTATGGGCAGAATTCACAAAGGCTTGCACGGAGTCTAAGAGTAGTGTAAGATTCCATGCAGCCTTCGTGATCCAGGAACAGCCCAAAGTCCGTGTAAGAGACCAGCTAAAACGTCTCTTACACGGAGTGGGCGTGGATAAGCTAATCACCTTACTTGCAGCCGAATAGGATGCAAAAGAGGTTGATTAGTGATCCAGGAAGCCCAAAACAGCCCATGTAAGAGCGGTTTTAGCTGCAGAAATGTACTCAGTTGACAACTGAGTATGTTTCTGCAAAAACCACAATGGAGCCATGTCAGCTCCAAATAAAGGGTGCATATGTGTCAGGCAGCATGCCAATGGCCAAATATGTGGCCATTGGCATGGTAACCTGATGCAAAAGTAATAAAATATAATTTTTTTTTCGGTGATCGCCGATGTTTAAACCCAGCGCAGCCCCACGCAAATGGGCTGCGCTGTATAAAACATAAAAATGAAGGTTATAAACCCACAAATGTGGGTTTTATGCAATACATGGATTTACAATGCAGGCACCAGCAGACCAAAAACAACATGGCCACCGTTTAGTGGTTGCTAAGGGGGGAAGCTGAGTCTAAGACATTTAACTAAGCATTAGTAGGCAATCTGATGCAAATGAGTGTTAGGATACTGAATTCCACTGTCACATAGCAAATGAGCACATTCTGAGTAGTGTAAGAGTTACAGAAGGGGGAGGAACAGAGTAGGAGATAGGTGACATCACAGGGGGGAATGGCAGAAAGAAATGCAGTTCATTGGAGGTCAAAGTTACATGACAGATGTCAGACACATATCATGGAAAGAGGAGTGTCACAACATAAGCATGGGAAAGTCAAGAAATGGAAGGTGTACACTGTTGCCTACACCAAAGTTTCTTGCTGGGCGTGCATGCACACGTGTGCGCACCATGAAGCGCGAGTAAGACAGTGTGCACACGTGTAAGGCAGACTGAGCATGTGGGAGCGTGTTGGTAGATGTTTGACACTGTTTGCGTGGGTGTGCGCGCGTGTAGGGCAGACTTAGCATGTAGAAGCCTGTTGCCAGACCTGTAACACTGTTTGAGCTGGTGTGCGCGCGTTTTAACCCGAATAAGCAGATTCTGAACCGTGTAAGCATGTGTGCATGCATGTAAGCCACTGTGAGCGTGTTTCTGCTGGTATACACGCTGCTCCCCCCTGAGGAAATAGAAAGGAAAAAAGGAAGCAACAGAATTAGTAGGAAGCTAGCAGGGAATACTGCTGGAGCTAGCAGGTGAAAACAATTAGAAGCAGGCAATTACACAGGCAGAATAGTAGCTCAGCCCAACACTTAAAAATCTGCAAACAGCAGTGCAAGATGTTTCTCTCAAGAGACACTGCAAGACAAGAGTAAGCTATTAGAAGTGAAAACTGAAAAAGCTGAACTCAGAGCAGAAATGTTAGGGGCTGCCATAGCTGTCATAATGAGACATAGGTGACTTGCTGAGGGTGATGACAATGCAGATGGTGCCAGACAACCCACAGTGAGGAGATAGAGAAGAGTGTACAGGCCCGGGGTCACCTACCACGGGTTACATGAGCTGGAGATAGTAGAGCACTATAGAGTGGACAGAGACCTCCTGCAGCAAATAGTGGAGCTGTTCAGGCCACGCCTCACACACAGAACCAACAGAGGAGAACCTATCCCAGTGGAAACCAAGGTATGTGTTGGCCTAAGAATACTAGCAACAGGTACCTTCCAGAGACCAACTGGTGATATGATGGGGATATCACAGGCATCAGCCTCCAGGGTACTGCACCAGTTCCTGGATGCCATGTCAGCACATGTCGGTGATTATGTATATTTCCCCAATGCCCGTGAGGTATTGGCCAGCAATATCCGTCTCTTCCAGCAAAAAGCAGAATACCCTGAGGTAGTGGGTGCAATAGACTGCACGCACATACGCATCAAAGCACCAGCCGGTGAGCAGGGTAGGGCCTACATTAACCGCAAGGGCTTCCCCTCCATCAACTGCCAGGTCATGTGTGATGCCCAGGGCATAATAATGAATGTGTGTGCTGGCTGCCCTGGGAGCTACCATGATTCCCACATCTGGCATTTGACGCAGCTGTACCAGACATTTGCCAATGAGGACATCCCAAACAGACACCTAGTGGGGGATGGAGGTTATGCACTGGAGCCATGGCTGATGACACGCATCAGAAACGCACACACACCTGAACAGGAACACCATAATGAGGCACACGCACAAACATGTAATGTAATAGAGCATGTGTTTGGGCTGCTCAAGTCACGGTTCCGGTGTCTGGACACATCTGGTGGAGCCTTGCAGTACACACCAACTACATGTACCCAAATTGTCATGGTATGTGCTATGCTACATAATATGATCTTGCGAAAACAGCTGCAGCAGGATCAGCATAGGGCTGGGCCAAACAGCCCCCCACCATTGCCAAGGCCATCACAGGCAGAGCGTGACTTGGAGGAGGAACAACCTGAGCCTGCCCCAGTAGGCAGAAGGAGACGTGCCCAGTATGCCATGGCCTTGGCAAAGAGGCAACGCATAGCACATACACTGGCTCAGTAGGAACCCTGGGAATGATACCCCCTCTGACTCACTCAAATAATAACAGGGATGCCTAAAATGACATGACCTGCTCACAAACATGTACAGGGAGTGTAATATGTGCATCCGACAGAGGCAGCCCTGCAGCACCACCTGAGGCATGAATGCCATGTGTTAAGTAATGTAACACCATGTACTATATGCACACCTGAGGACCCTGACTAACATCCTACCCTCACCAAGCATCATGCCACAATATGACAATGAGATTATCAAGTGCAATAATTGGCTGAAGTATCGCAGTTAGTCAAAGGGGATCCAATGTGTGCCAGCCTGGGATGACATGCTGAGCATGACATGATGGTCCACCTGCTAGGACTGGCGTGCACCTATCAGTGCAGGCTGTATGGATACTGGCAAAGGCTGTTGTTACCCACAGCGTGCCCGGAATAGGTAAGGCTCAAAACACAAACCTACCTCCATAGGTATCAGAAGGGATAAGAACCTAGATGTAATGCTACCCAATGCCAGAAGTCGAAACAGCAAGATGCATGCAGTCTAAACTCACCCAGTGTGGAGAATGTTGATATCTGTGCTGTAACAGAAAACTGGGTCAAGGCTCACAACAGCACCCTAACACTACCAGGTTACACCTCATACTGTGCTGTACAGCCTCAAAACATGGAACAAGCTACAAAAGGAGGGTGACTAGCAATAATTGTAAAGGATAACCACACCCCCATGTTGGTACTACAACAAGAAGCAGCATGGACTAGCCATGGTCAAGTAACAGTGGCTAAAACTGCCCTCCAGTTTATAGCCTGCTACAGACTACTGTCCCAACACCAGGAACTGCACCTGGCCTATGCTGGAATACATGAATATATCAAGTCCTCCAAACCACATTATATTGGGTGACTGAAAATACCCAGACATAGACTGGGAGCATTATACTAGCCCCAACACTGTAGGACAAAAGTTCATAGAATCCATAAACCAAAATGCCCAGGAACAACGTACCACTCCCACAAGAGGGGTAAGCATACTGGATGTGATAATCAGCAACATGGGTACTGGATGGCAAGACAATAAGTGTATTGCTCACTGGTAAAACCAGACCATAGAGTAATCACACTGGATATACAAATCCTGACCACAGTCCCTGGACAGAAAACCACAGTGAAAAACATGTGTAAAGCAATATTTGCACTCCTCCAAACTGATGTGGAATCCATTAAAGGTCCTGTGCAGGTGCAAAATATGGGCCACATCTCAGAACCTGTAATACAGCCATTCCATGAACACTGCCAGGAATGCTTGGATTATGCAATCCTAAATTAAAACAAGACACAATGCCATACACGCAGGCATCTGTCATGGTGGACACCAGCCATAACCAAACCATGCAAGAGAATGAGGAAGCTACTACATGATAGAGCAAACATAAAAAATAAAGTAATCACTGATCAGTAGTATGGCAATAAAATATGTCCACACATGGTTCCCTATCAGAAGCCTGAAACACTATAAGCTTGAAAATTAAAATCCTGAAACCAAAAGCCTGAAAATTCAAAATCCTGAAAACCCAAAATCCTGAAACTCAAAATCCTGAAAACACAAAATGGACATACTGACATCATTGTGGCTTTGCTATTGTTAGCCCTGTGGTGTTAGGTCATGCATTGGGTTCAGGTCAGTGTGCGGTTGGTTTTATGTTAGGGGTGGTTTAAGTGAGTTAGGGTTAGGGCGCAGGTTAGGCATGTATGCAATAGTGACAAATATTGGGGTTAGGGGCGGTTTAAGTGAGTTAGGGTTAGGCTGGTCAGGTGAGTGTGCGATAGTGACGGACCTTAGGGTTAGGGTTAGGGTCAGGGTCAGTTGGTAGATATTAGTGTCTTTATAGTGACATATTAGCATTATTTGTGTTTTCAGGATTTTGAGTTTCAGGATTTTGGGTTTTTGGGATTTTGAATTTTCAGGCTTTTGGTTTCAGGATTTTGATTTTCAAGCTTATAGTGTTTCAGGCTTCTGATAGGGAACCCCACACATACAATCCACTAAGGCCAGCCACAACAAGTTGAATCTGTGAATCTTGAGGCAATGTTACACCTGCCCCAAGTACACAGACAACCCCCAACTCCCCCCAAGAAATACAAATATATGTGAGAGATGCAACCATCTATCCAAACTGGAGGCTGAGCTCCCTCAACTCAGTACTCCCAAAACTAGTCAGGAGGAGAAGGTAACCACACACACCACAAACCCAGTCCCACATAGACCTATCACAACTGCAAACCAAAGACATAAACACAGAAAAACATTCCCGGAGGCCCGCATTACAAACACACCACACCAACAGAGGCCTCCAAAGCAGACACCCAATCAAACAACCTCCAAACATAGCACATGCAACACATAGTACACAAAGCTGGTGTGCCAAACAGTCATAGGCCAGAAGGAGAAACAACATGCCTGATACAGTTGTAATAGGTGACTCCATAGCGAGACACACTGCTGTCCCGCACACCAGACTGAACAAGGGAAAGGGTACAGTAAGCTGCCTGTAGGCTGCCACAATACACCACATAACACAAGTATGCAGGTCACCCCAAAGCAAGTAGAAATATGATGCAGTCATAGTCCATGCTGGTGTGAATGACCTGAGATGTACCTCCCCGGACTACATGAAAAGAGACATAGATGACCTCTCTGATTATGTAGTCCAGGCCGTTATGACACTGACCGTTTGCAGCATCCTACCCTCACCAAGAATGATTCCACAGTACAAACACGGAATGATCAGTTATAACAAGTGGCACAATTACTGGTGTCATTCCAAGGGGATCCAATGTCTGTCTGCTTGGGATGTCATGCTTGACAAGCCACACAGCTGTTCCAGGGATGGCTTGCACCTGTTACCTCTGGGCGTCTGGATATTGGATAAGGCTTTTGCCACCTCCATAAAGCCTTTCGTAGGCAAGGCTGAAAAGACTAACCCGCCACCCTACAAAACATAAGTGGAAAGAAACATAAGGGTAATGCTGACCAATGCCAGATGTGTATACCCCAATATGCATGCTCCCGAGGCCATCCCCAGTATGGAGAACATCAATGTCTGTGCAGTGACAGAAACCTGCTGCAAGCCTCCTGACAGCACACCAGCACTACCAGGTTATACCACATATCATGCGTCATGGCCCCAAAACCTGGAACAAAACATAAAAGGAGGGTGAGTATCCATATTCAGCACAGACACCCATATGTCCAGGTAACTGACAATGCACAAGGCATTGGAGTCCACCCATGTGCAACTAACCGTAGGCAAGACTGCTGTACAGTCTGTAGCATGCTACAGACCACACTCTCACACACAGGAACCCCACCCAGCCGTCCTGAAGACACTGGACAGTATGAATGTCCCACCAAATACCAAACAAGGTACTCACAAATTACCACATAGGTGGTAAACCATTATGTATGGAAGGAGTAATGAGGGACCTAGGGACACAAGTGGACAGTAACCTGTTATGTGACACTCACATTGCCAATATGGCTAGGAAGACTGTCTCCATTGGACACCGTATCATGAAAGGATTCACATCTACGTCAACAGAGGTCATTGTGCCCCTATACTGTTCTCTTATCACACCCATAATCTAGTACAATGCCTCATATGGGATGTACCTTACCTGACACCTGCAGCAGTTAGAAAGACCTCAAAGTTACCTCACCAAAAGGATAAAGGGTCTCAAATATATGTCATATGCTGCCTGGCTGTAGACACGCCAGCTGAATGCAGTCACATACTGCCTACACTGAGGCATTGCATGCCTGTTGTACAAGGCCATGTCCAACACAGGAGTAATGGACATGCTCCACCCCAGAAAACTCAAAGCCATCGGAGCTGTGAGAGTGAGAGATGTCAACCTCAACACATAATGAAATAGGATGTGCTGGAGGGACAGATACATAACCCAGAGGCTCCCCACACCCTGGAACAGAATCCCACTCCATGTTAGGCAGAGCCCCTCACTGACACTCTTCAACAGGAATCATGCCAAGTGGATGGACAATCGTAGAGTTACACTGGGGGTCTTCACTGTGTCACGTCCAGACAGAGGCACAGCAAAGCAAATCATAAATGGCCGTAATATTCACATAGCAAGGGGTGGCGAAAGCCACACACACTCTGGCTAGGCTAACAAATGCCCTAGGGTGGATAGCCTAGTATGAACCTATGAACCCATGAAGATACAAATTGCACAGGACACTAAGGATAATCCCAAGGCTTCCACAACTGATGGTAGGAACCGTGTTGGGAATTCACAGATATGCTCTGAATCACACAAATATCACAAACAACATACCAAACACACACACATATTTACAACATACATCCTGACAGGTGCAGTGCAACCCCCCCCCCCCCAGAATGCAAAATATCTATCCCAGCAGACTGCTGGCCCTCTGACATTGCAGATGCTGAGGTAACAGCCAGCATCTACAAAGCAAAACACACAGCAGCCATGGTATGAGATGGTGACCTGGGCTGAGTCCAACATGGACTCCAAGACGAATGGAATGCCAAGTCACACTACTGCTCAATGTCAGCCTTACCACAGGATATGTACCCAAAGAGCAGTGTACAACAACAGTGGTCCTTCTCAACAAAGGTGTTGACTGAATGGATACTGAAAACTACCACCCCAGTATCCTGAGAAGCTCGGTCTGCGCAGCTATGGAAAGGATCAGCATGTACCGCAGACATAAAGATATTGGGGACCTACTGACACCGGACCCTACCCAGTGTGGCTTTCTTAAGTGCAGATCCTGCCCCTAAACATGTTTGACTCATTTGAAACAGTCATTAAGGTCATTGATGAGGGCAATGTGGTCCACACAGCATAGCTGGACCTTGCAAAGGCTTCTATACAATACCCTATGTGTTCATTATAGATATGCTCACCAGCTTAAATATAAACCCCTATGTCAGTAGAGGGGTTGCAAACCAGACCAAGGACAGAACAGACATGGTCAGACATGCTGCAGCCATGTCAGACTACAAACCAGATATAACTGGCATCCCACAAGGCTTGGTCCTGGGATCTCCCTCGTCTGGTATATATGTTCCATAGGTACAGGCCAACATGGAAGGACTGTGACTGAACAATGTTTGCAGAGGACTACAAACTGCTCACCATATATGACCCTCCAGCTGACACAAGCATCCCACAAAAGGGCCACATAGAAACAGATAACTGGTGCCATAGCCATGTCAGCAAGCTAATTGCAGAAAAGTGTATAGTCAACCCCCGTGGATATACAGTAAGTGCCCACCAATTACCACATAGGTGTTAACCCATTATGTACTTAACATGTAATGAGAGACCTGGGGACACAAGGTGATAGATATCCTGCATTGGACAAACATGTGGCTGTAGTGTTCACAGAAAGATACCATATACCCACCTAATCATGAAGGTTGTCAGATCTAGATAAGGGGAGGTCATTGTGGCTCTGCAGTCATCCTTCATCAGCATTACAATTGACTACAATAGCCCCTGTGGGATGTACCTCAGCAGACACCTCCATCAACTGTAAAGTCCCCAACAGTACCTCACCAGGAGTATCAAAGAGCTTGCACAGATGCCATGTGTTGCCTGATTAAACAAACTGCAGCTACACACACTGCCATACTGCCCACCCAGAGGCAAGCTGTGCCTGATGTATAAAGCCATGTCCAAGCTGGTATCAATAAACATGCTGCACCTTGTACAATCTGAATGGCAGTGAGCTATGCACACGAGAGACCTGAACCCCAGCACTGACTTACATAGGACAAGCTGTACTGCATGATCCATAACACAGAAGCCACCCCCACCCATGAGTAAACTCCCAGTACAGGCTATCCATAGAGTCACTCATCGATTCTCCTCAAGAGGAATCTTGATGAGTGGATGGGAGATGGTAGCTTTACCCTGGGTATCACTGTTATGTCACAGGTAGACAGAGGCACAGTATACTAACCATGACATATGTCATGGCAAACTCCACTTACAATGTGTGTCGAAGGACAAACATACTCTCCGACTAGCATTAGAAATGGCCTAGGGCACATCACTAGTGTTTGAAAATATACACCTATGTTGTGGAATACACTACCAATGTTGGACAAGCCTGGTTTAAGTAGTTCATATCTGAACATAATGCAACATGGTCAGATGTGCACAACTGGCCCCTAACCAGGCTGTTGTGCTCACTATGGAAATGTAAAGCAGTGATAGGACTAACGCCCAGGATACTGTCCACCACAGTCAAAGTACTGAACCAGTACACTATACAGTACTACAGTGTTAGGTCAGTGTGAAAGGATGTTGACAACTGTATGCAAAGTATCCCATGCAAACCCTGCAGGGTTGTGTTCACACACAAAGCAGTTGGACAGTAACTACACAACATGACACACAACACACAACCATAAACGGGAGATATTTGTTGAAGTTCACACTCATCCACAAATGTGGTGGGCTGCAGAGTTCAAGATATGGAAAGCTCACACTGGGCTTGCTCACACACTTTGATAAATGAGACATATGTCAGACAACATGCCATGGGAAGGCTGAACTGGGCATGCTCACACACTTAGGCCAAATCTCAGTTTAGCAGTTGGCCACACATATCTGGTATTTGTACGTGTTATTCCAGGAACCAACCACATTACAGCAATCTGCCAGTGCACACAGTTAAATGACTACAGAGACATACGTGATATAGTGGATCCCTCCCATATGCAAACATCTTCCACAGATACACAAGTTGTTCATACAAACAGGGAATGCTATGGCAATAAAGACCTACAAACAGTCTATCAGCAACAAATAATGTGCATTTGACAATTAAACATATGGGTGTAGAGGTCAACACTAGGCTGTTTGCCCTAGGGAATGACAGCTTAGCCAGAGTGTGCTTGGCGTCTGCCTCCCCACAGGATGCACATTCCCCTTTCTAAACACTGATGATGTCAGCACCCTATAAGTACAGCAGGAGAAGGAAAACCTTCCATTAATGCAAATAGCGCGCTCTGCTAATGCGTCTGTCTCAAGTGTCGTAACATATTCAGGTAGGGGTTTGAATCCTGCAAATGGCAAGTGTGTGAGTGGGGTTGGTGTGTGTGCAAGTCTTTGTGAAGGAAATGTCTCTTTTGGCAACTGGAAAAACACACTACAGGATGCACATTCCCCTTTCTAAACACTGATGATGTCAGCACCCTATAAGTACAGCAGGAGAAAGGAATCCTCCCAATAATGTGAATAGCGTGCTCTGTTAATGCGTCCAGCTCAAGTGTCATAACATAGTTAGATAGGGGTTTGAATGGTGCAAATGCTCAGTGTGTGTGCAAGTCTGTGTGAGGGAAATGTCCCTTTTGGCAACTGGGAAAACACAATACAGGATGCACATTCCCCTTTCTAAACACTGATGATGTCAGCACCCTATAAGTACAGCAGGAGAAAGAGAACCTCCCAATAATGCAAATAGCGTGCTCCGCTAATGCATCAGTGTCATAACATAATCAGGTAGGAGTTTAAATCCTGCAAATGGCAAGTGTGTGTGTGTTTGGATGAGGGGGGTTAGTGTGTGTGCAATTGTGTGTGAGGGAAATGTCCCTTTTGGCAACTAGGAGAACAGACTACAGGATGCACATTACCCTTTCTAAACACTGATGATGTCAGCACCCTATAAGTACAGCAGGAGAAGGGAAACCTCCCAGTAAAGTAAATAGTGCACTCTGCTAATGTGTCCATCTCGAGTGTCATAACATAATTATGTAGGGGTTTGAATCTAGCAAATGCTCCATGTGAGTGAGGTTGGTCTGTGTGAGAGGAATGTCCCTCTTGGCAACTGGGAAAACACAATACAGGATGCACATTCCCCTTTCTAAACACTGATGATGTCAGCACCCTACAAGTACAGCAGGAGAAGGTATGTGGCATGGGCAATGACTGAGTCATATGTGTCCATGCCTCTGACTGACCTGTATGCTTGTGTTATGTGGTGGACCATAGTGCCCCATGGGCATATCACTGTGACCTTCACCTTGTCCAGCCTGGTGAGCATGACCACACTGTACCGGACAATAAAGGTAGCTAACACAACTGTGGCAGGTGTGTTGTCTAGCCGTACAGGCCGTGACTGTTTGGCACACAGGATTTGTGTGCTATGTGTTATGTGTTATGTGTGATGTGTTCAGGCATAACGTATGCATGTGTGCCAGCTGCAGAGGTGTGTGCCGCTCAGGCAGGATGCTATTCTAAGGCTCCATGAATGGCCCAGTGTGTACACGTGCTTGTATTGCTGTCAGTGTAGGTCTACATCAGACTGGTATTGTAGTCACTGTAGTATTGCATGCCACCTGACAGGTTATGCCAGTACTGGGTTCAGAGTGCTTAGTCCCCAGTTTGGCTATGTGGTTCCATCTCATACATGTGTTGTACGTCCATGTGTAGGGCAGAGGGTTGACTGTGTACATGTGGCAGCTGTGACATTGACATATGACCCACATATTCCACAACTGTACCATAGAGGTGACTGACAACTGACCTTTGCACATGCTACCATAGTATTGTGATTGCCATGGTGATTAACAGCACATAGGGCCAATGGGGAACAAGGTACATAGATTCATAGGTTCATAGCTTCATACTAGGCTATCTGCCCTAGGGCATTTAAGAACCTAGCCAGAATGTGTTTGGCTGTCGCCATCCATTGTAAATATATCTTGCCATGCCCTTTTCCGAGGTTAGTATACTGTGCCTCTGTCTAACAGTGACACAGAAGTGATACTCGGGGTAAAGCGACAATGTCCCATCCACTCATCAAGCTTCCTCTTGAAGAGAGTCAATGAGGGACTCTGCCTAACCTGGGCTGGGATTTTATTCCATAGTGAAGTGAGCCTCTGGGTTATGAATCTGTCCCTCCAGCATGTCCTATTTATTTCAATGCTGAGGTTCAGGTCTCTCAAGCGTGTAGCCCGATGGGATTTGGATATTCTCAGGTGCAGCATGCCCATTAATTCTGGGTTTGACATGGTGTTACACATTAGGCACAGATCGCCTCTGAACAGGCTGTATGCCACTGAGTAGAGCTGGGGATTCTTTAACCGGTCAGCATATGGCATCTGTTTGAGCCCTTTGATCCTCTTGGTGAGGTACTTGTGAGGTCTTTCCAGTTGCTACAGGTGTCTGGTAAGGTACATCCCAACAGGGGGATTGTACTCAATTATGGGCCTGATGAGGGATGAGTAAAGAGGCACGATGTCCTCCCCTGATGTAGATGTGAATCCCTTCATGATGGGGTGGGCTATATACAATGCCTTTCTAACCACTTTGGCCACGTGTTTGTCAAATGAGAGATTGCTATCAACTTGGGTCCCCAGGTCCCTAATTACTTCTTCTGTACGTAATGGAGAACCACCTATGTGGTACTTTGTGGGCACTTTGTTTTTGCCAAAGGGGATGACTATACACATTTTTGCATTCAGCTGGAGGCCATGGCTCTGGCACAAGTTGTCTGTTTCTATGAGGCCCCTTTGGAAGATGCTTGTGTCGGCTGGAGAGTCGATTATGGTGGCCAGTTTGCAGTCATCTGCATATTTCGTCAGCCACAGTCCTTCTGTGTTGGCCTATACCTCCGATAAATATATACCAAACAAGAGAGGTCCCAGGACTGAGCCTTGTGGGACACCACTTGTAACTGGTTTGGAGTCTGGCATGGCTCCAGCAGTTCTAACCATGTGGGTTCTGTCCTTGAGCCAGTGTGCAATCCATCTAGTGACATAGGGTCTCATATTTAAGCTGGTGAGCTTCTCTAGAATGCCTGAGTGGGGTATTGTTTTGAAGGCTTTTGCGAGGTCCAGGTAGGCTGTGTGGACCACCTTCCCCTCGTCAATGGCCTTGGTGACTGTTTCAAAGAAATCAACCAGGTTTGAGAGGCAGGATCTGCCCTTAACAAAGCCAAACTGGGTATGAACCAGTGTCTCTAGGTCCCCAATATGTATATTTATGTGGTCCATGATGATCCTTTCCATAGCTCTGCAGACCAAGCTAGTGTGGCTTATGGGGCGATAGTGTCCAGGATCCGTTGAGGCACCACCTTTCTGTAGAGGGACCACTGTTGCTGTACGCCACACTTTGGACACATATCCTGTAGTAAGGCTGGGATTGAACAGTAGTTTTATGTTTGGTTGTAACACGCCTTGGAAGTCATGTAGGACACAGCCCGGGACACTGTCTGGTCCCATTGATGCAGTGTGTATTGCTTTGGAGAGGGCGGCTCTTACCTGAGCATCTGAGATGTCAGGGGGGCAGCACTCTGCTGGGATACATATTTGCCCTTTCGGTGTGGAGGGGGGTGAGAAGTTTGCACTGAACCTGTCAGCTAGAATGTTGGCAATGTCTGTGGGTTTGGTGTTTCTATTGACATTTTGGACTACCTCTGAGCATATCTGGGAATTACCACCCAGGTTCCTAACATAACTAAAGAAAGCCTTGTGATTATCCTTAGTGTCCTGTGCAATTTCTCTCAAAGTTGGCCTTAGACAATCTTATGAGTGCCTGTAGTTATTTGCTAATACTGATCAGTGATGCCTTCCCTTTTTGGGATTTTGCTGTATCATTTAGTAGCTTCCTTCTTCTATTATGTAGTTTGTTTATGGCTGGGGTCCACCAGACAGGATGTCTGCCTTTGGAGGATTGGGTCTTGGTTTTATTCGGGATCACATGACCCATGCATTCCTGAAGGTGTCCATAGAATGCGTTTATCGAGGAATCTGCAGTCTGGTCTGTAGTTTCCACAGGCCCAGGGGCTTTGAAGGTTTCCACCTCAGTTTTGAGGAGTGTGAATTTGCTTTAGAGAAGTTGTTCACTGTGGTGTTCTGGGAAGGTGGTGGGGTCGGGATGTGAATATCCAGTGAGATTAGTTTATGGTCTGATCTTACCAGTGAGGGATACACTTCTGGTCTGGAGCATAGAGTCCCCATGTTGGTGATGATCAGGTCCAGTATGTTTCACCTTCTTGTGGGAGTGGTAACAAGTTGTTCCATAGCATTTGAGCTCATTTATTCTAGGAATCATTGGCCTAGGGTGTTGCAGCTAGAGTTGTGCTCCCAGTCCATGTTTGGGTAGTTGACGTCGCCCAATATAATGGTGTTTGGAGAGACCTTCATATTTCCACTGTTCACAGGACGGCCGAGTGCAGTTCTTGGGTTTGGGAGGGTGGTCTGTAGCAGACTATAACCTGGAAGGCAGTTTTACCCATTGTTAGTTGCACATGGATAGTCTCTGATGCTTGGTGCTTTGCCACCAACCTGGAGGTGTGGGTATCTTTGATGAATATCAATACTCCCCCTCCATTTGTGGTTCTTCCAAGTTTTGGGGCTGAAAGCATGGTATGAGGTATAACTTGGTAGTGCTGGGGTGCTCTCAGTAGCCCTGAACCAGGCATCTGTTACTGCACAGATATTGATGTTCTCCATGCCAAGGAGAGTTTCGGGTGCATGCATCTTGAGGTTTAGACTTCTGGCGTTGGGTAGCATTACTCTTAGTTTCTTATCCCTTGTGATACCTATGAAGGTGGGTTTGTCATTTGAGCCTTGCTTAACATAGGCACTATGGGGGTAGCAAGAGCCTTTGCCAATATCTGAAAGCCCAGGGGTGACAGGTGCAAGCTGTCCCTAGCGAAGCAGGTGGTTCAACAGAAGATGAATATGTGAGGGTGTAGTGCCTGTGATTAGTTAGCAGTAGCATATATGACTGCTCACGTGGACAAATGCCAGGTAAGTCATATGCAATGTGTCACAGGCAATGTACATGTGAACAGGACAAACAGTGACATTCTGTCAAGTGAGACATGGACATACATATAGTAAGCTATGCAGATGTCACTAGGAGTCCAAAGAAGCTCTGTAACTATGCATTGCAGGTGGGATCAGTATTCCAGGGTAATTGCAAGCAAACATGCATGCAAACAAAGCTACAGTAAGCAGGGCTGCATGTAGTCCATTGTACAACAAACCAGCTCTACCACTTCCAGTAGGTAACACTGCAAATATGCAAGCACTATGCACATGTACATGGAAATACACAGGTCAGATGGCTAGGGTCCAGTCTCAGCGCACACAAGTGTACAGACCATGTACTGTCAGGATGTACAATAACTGGATGGAAACCAATGTGCTCATACCTGCAGTAATACACATGTCAAATAACAGACACTGAGCCTTCACTCAGTGGTTCCATACGTAGTAGGATGTGTGCTACCTGGCCTGCCACCACAGTATCCCCGACATGTATGGGGACTCTCCCTCCTGTGACAGTTTTGTGTGTTGGGGCTGTCTAGCATGGTATGAGATGTGAGCTTGCAGTGCTAGGGTGCTCCTGTGTGTCCTGTACCAGTCGTGTAGTACTGCAAACATATCAACATCCTCAAACATCCGTATTGCAGAGTCCAGTGTGGGCAACATGGCACTTGCAGTTTACATGTCCATCATTTCATATTAATACATTCATTACCTTATCCCCTGTGCTACCTATGTATGTAGCCTTCTGTTGACATCCTTACCACCAGTATGCCAACATGTACAGATGATACACTATGGTACTTACCATGGGTGTAGACAACAGTACATGACAATCACACCCTTACTGCATCAGGCATGCTGTGATATACCCACAATTAATTTAGCACACAGTACTGTTAACAACATGATACTATTATTACACGTCTATGTAGTCACCCTGTGCATCATCAACATGTTAACCTGTACCTGCACTGATGTTACAGATTGCAGGAGGTGGTACAGTTTCATCATATGCACAGGGTGTGAACTTGGTATGCCTGAGTCAGCCACCTATACCACCGATTGACATGTATGTGTATGTGTGTTGGTGAGGGACAGCAGTACAAGGTGGGGCAATGTTGATGCAGTGTGTGTGTGTATGCGGTAGCCCTAGGTGTTGTCAATTCGCATGTGTGTATGGATGCACACAGTTCCACCTCATGGCTGCCATATACTGGTGTTTGTGGACAGCCACAGACTGTACCTGCCAGGTCATACAGATCAGTGTCTCTGGCCACGGACACGGTACCTGTGCCTTGCAGGGGTGCTACGGACCGTATCCAGTACCAACCCAGACTGGGTACTGTCATCAGAAGCAGGTGTTCATTGACTGGACACAGATCCCTGTCGGGCCTGGCCAGAGCCATGTGCACGTGGTCTCCTGGGGCGGTCTGATGACAGCACAGACCCAGCATTGCTGGGGCTGCTGCTGGCACTATGGGGGCGGCTGCGGCCCTGTTGTCATCTGCAACGACTGCAAGCTGCTGCTGTTGTTGGCATACGCCCACGTCGATGCCTCAACCCTCCACCATCACCCTTGCTCATGGACATGTAGTTGTGGAACCAGTCTAATATGTCCCCACAACGTCTGTCTATGACATCGGTGAAATTACGGATGGCAGCTGCAATGTCACGCATACTGTCAGTCATGGCTGTGCGACATGCTGTCAGCTCCCTCAGACCCTGTCTGGTGTACCATTCCATACGTGACTGTGCCTGCATGACAGCCCGAAACATAGCTGAGGTTGTAAGACCACTGTGGGCACATCTGACAGGGGCAGTACGCCCATGGATGCTCCCACAAGAACCCCTGGACATCTGTCTGTGTGGTACCATCTCTGGGCCATGCCCATGGCTGCTGTGTGTGGAGGCATGTGCCACAGATACCACATTACCCTGGTCAATGCCCACTGTATGCTGTCCATCACCTAGGGACATTGGTGACAAAGGATGTATTGGCAGGATAACTGTGCGCATTGATGGGGTCAACAGCTGTGTACTGTCAATCGGCTGACCAATGGCGGAGCCGGGCATACCTTCCTGTGCCATTACACAGATGTCATCATTATCAGTACCCATGGCACCTGATTCAGGTTCCCTGCTGCATGACACCAGAGCAGCACCAGAACCTGTGGGAGGGAAACAGGAAACACAGTTTACATTGTCTACACATTCCCAGTGATGCACACATCCACACATGCACAGGTCCAGACATGCACACATGCACACATGCACACATGCACAGGTGCACACATGCACACATGCACAGGTGCACACATGCACACATGCACACATGCACACATGCACACATGCGCACATGCACACATGTGCACATGCACACATGCGCACATGCACACATGCACACATGCAAACATGCGCACATTCGCACGTGCACAGGTGCACACATGCACACATGCACACATGCACAGGTGCTCACATGCACACATGCACACATGCACAGGTGCACACATGCACACATGCACACATGCACACATGCGCACATGCACACATGCCCACATGCACACATGCACAGGTGCACACATGCACACATGCACACGTACACATGCACACAGTTGCACACAATTGAACACTACTCAGTATGTGTGATATCAACACACAGACACACCTACATGCATACAAAGAGCACTACTAAGTGAGCCTAATATTACTATTACTATCAAGACTATTACAGGTATTGTTAATACACACTCACCAGCATGGATAGGCTGCATTGCTGTTACACCGGAGGGACCTGCAGATGTGAAGAAACTAATGTCAGTGGGCACAACTGTGCCATTGTTACTGAGTATGATACAGGTCAGTAGTACAACAGTCGCCTTTCACAGGTCAGCTGCTAATATTGAGGATATCACACTTGCACATTAAATACTATGGTGACAGCTATAAACCAAGGACACACCTCACACATGCATTAACTACCAGTGTACACAACAGTCAACTATACATATGGCATATTACCTGCACGCTCACTGTCTTGCTGCTGCGTGGCTCCAGCCTCCATCATAATGCATGTCTGCTGCTGTTGTTGTTGCTGGCGGACTGGAGCCACTACACTCATGAGTAGTCCCTCCAGTCTGGTGAGTGGGGGATGTGTAGCCACCCCACTACCTGTGGCGACCTGTTGCCTGTGGATATCCGACGCACTCTGATGGACATTACTGATTAAATCACTGCAGTGATGTCGTACCTGCTCATATGTCCTATTATGCGTGCCTATGTCATTTACCCGACGGACCAGGTCTTGCCACAGTGCAGCCCTCTCCTGCTGATTCTAGCTGGTGCGGGAAAAGAGTATTGCATAATCCCGCACCAGGCTCTGGTGTATCTCCTCATCCTCAGCTGTGGAGTAAGCAGGATTCCGCGGGTGAGCCATGTACCTGAAAAAGAAAATAACCTGATATCAGCAATATATGTCAGCAGAATTTGGCACACATACTACACATGCTACTCGACTGTTATGATACAACATATCTCACATATATAGCATCTGTCTGTCTATTGGTGGATACACATGTAAATGGCCAGGTATCAGTGCTCAGCCAGCAACTGTGCAACAGTACCTGGCACACTCCATACGACATACTACCAAACCCCAGCAGTCAGAACACTGATTCAGGTCCAGAGCACCTCCTCACTCTGGGGGTTTGTATCTAGGTACTGTATGGCCTACATCATCAACTACTGTGAGCTGACCACACACTATTTGCCCTGGATATACATATCCCACCTCCACCACCAGCACAAACGACTATAGTGAATAACATTGCATATGCAAACTTTACACTTTGTAACAGTGACATGGTATCCTTTCATCCCACTGGGCCAGTGGCAGATACAACCCACAATGCTGACCCCTACACAAATGCTTTCTACAGACATCTCCGAGAATGCATGGATCATGCAATCTCATATATGACCAAGACACTCTCCACAAAGGGACAGCATCCTGTCTGGTGGACCCCAGCCATAGACAGATTGTATTACAAAAGATGGAAGCTACTGCAAGACAGAGCATAATTCCATAAAGGGAAGGCATGTCTGAGCAGCACTAGTAAGGGTCTATTTTCCCTCATACAAACATCCATGGGCAACTTTGAGAGGGAAATCAAGAGGGACACTACAGATAACCAGAAGGCCTTCTTCAGTTATGTTAGCAACCTGGTCAGAATCCATCCTCTATGCCCATAGTTAGTACACAACAACAAATATGTCACTGAAACCACAGATATTGACATCATTGTGGCAGACAGGTTCAGTGCAGGTGTCACCCCGCCCTCTCCCCAAAATAAGACATAGTTATCCCAGCTGACTGTAACCTCCCTGTCATCACAGATGTCCAGGTGAGAGCCGCCCTCATGAAAGTAAAATACACAACATGACTGGGACCTGATGGTATCCCCAGTTGCATGCTACATAAACTCTGACAGGAGCTAAACACACATATAGAAGTGCTATGTAACACTAGCCTGACTACAGAATATGTACCTGTACACTGGCGCACAGCAGCAGTGGTTCCACTCCACGAAGGAGGCACCTCAACATACCAATACAATACAACACAATACATTACATTACAATACAATACTATACAATATGCTATTGCCCCTGGGACTACAGCAGCATACTGGTCTGCTACCCTGACCATTGTGACACATGTGGTGTGATGGTACCTGCTGCTGTCACACAGTTACACAGGGTGACTCATATGGCATATTACCTATCTGACTAACATTCAGCAGGGGTATGTGTGACATGTACTCATGGGGAGTCTTTCTTCGTAACACTGTGTGGTTTATTGCAGGGTATGTCTTATCTGTGGGTAGGAACTTTTACCTACACATGTGCTCTCTATTGCAGTGGCATGGACGACACACAGCAGTCATTTAGGTTGTGGATGGTGTGAGGTGTTACTATGGTTTTTGGACATCTGTCATGGGTGTGACTTACGTATGTAAATCCGGGAGTGGTAACCTCTATGTGGGTCGTATGTGTGTATTCTGTGGTGTTGTCAGTCATTGTGCATTGGTAATGTGTTTGAGTGCATTGTCACAGTGTTGTATGTCACTGTGTCCTTTTCCATATCTGTAGCTGTCATGTGAGGTCCATACCATGGCATCCATTATGTGGTGTGGAGGGGTACACCGCCCTACATGTCCATAGCTAACACACCATGTCTGCTGACACATACCATGTGCAGGTATTCCAGGAATAGTGTGCCACTATGAATATCATTGGGGGCACTATTGTACACATTTATAACCCTGTTCACCCCTGACACATGCAGTGGTGGGCAGCCAGTCACATATCTGGTGGTTACTGGTGTAGGTGATTTGAAATGGGGTATGGTACTCCGGTTTTGACACTGGTGTTCGCTCCATGCCTTTGTCACCAGGCACCTGTTGCAATACATCTGTACACATGTGCCTCACTCAGAATATATATATACCTCTCTCTTTATATATATATATATATATATATATATATATATATATATATATATATGTATATAGATATATCTATATGTATATATATATATATATATATATATATATATATATATATATATATATATATATATGTCTGTATACATATACACATATATATATTGATGTACATATATTGCTATAGATATGGAGGGGGACACAGAGGGGTGAGAGTGACAGAGGGGTGGGACAGGGGTGTTGAGGTCGTCATATACAGTCATACCTGTAGATAGTCAGATCAGTCTGTCTATGTATATGTATCTACATATATCTATATCTGTATGTGTGCATTACATATATATGTTTGTACATATTCTATCTATCTACATCTGTCTATGTATTCCTACATCTCTCTCTATGTATGTATACATATATGAATATCATATATATATATATATATATATATATATATATATATATATATACATACATACATACATACATATTTTGACATACATACGTATCCATATGATAGACAGGTATATCAACATGTTTGTCTAACATACTGTATACACACACTAACATACTGCTAAACATACATAACTTTGAAACCTACTTTGTACATTGCACTACAACCTACAGTCAACCTACACTGATATGTGCACATAGATGCTCTCACATACAAATGTATGTACAGCCTTCACTGATAGCTGCTGTATGTCCCCTGCCCTTTACACATCTTCATATACATATGGATACTGACCAATGACACATATGGAGGGTTCGCAGTATGTAGACCTTTATAGTATTACTTTACATTACCTGTGTTTGTTACAGCTGCTTGTGTTGCCATCTGGTTTTCTGTCCTGCTGCTCCACTTGCCAGTTGTCAGCTTTCAGGTGGCTGTTGCTGAACAGTTTTGTTTGTGTCTGCTTAATTTCAATTTTCTTTGTCTCTGTCTCTGTCTCTGTCTCTCTCTCTCTCTCTGTCTGTCTGTCTCTCACGTCCTCCTCAGGGTGCAATGAAAGTATTGCATGTGTGGACTGGGAGTACAGCATACTTTTGTAGGTATCTGCATATGTCCATGTGATGGCCTCTGCACCAATTGTTAGCCAGCATTTGCTAATTGCATGCAGCCAGTTGTGTACCGATTGCAGTTCTCACTGTGATTTCAGAACAGTGCTATAAAAAGGTATGTGAGATAGGTGTAGCCCTTTCAGATTTTAAGGGCAGGGACCATGCTGGTATGCTGTGGACAATGTTCTGTGAGTATAAAGTTTGGTATCTCTCTCATATTTCCAGCTGTGTTGTAGATTAACATTCCTCCATTCATTTCTCCAGTTTCCTGTACTAACTGTGTATGTACACTGACACCTACAACTACTACTACTGTTAATGTGTGTGTGTGCTTTCCTTTCACTTTTGCTTGCACTTTGTTGCAAAGGCTTCAATATTTGCCCTTTACAGTCACTACTTGTATGCCTGCTAGGTGTCCTGACTGTAGTGTGCTGCTGTAGCTTTTCTATTTTCCATGTACATTCACACCTAGGAATGCTTGCTATATCTGCTAGGGTGTTACAGCATGCAGTGTGGTCTGGCCATGGTGTGGGCCTTGACATCTATTAGGGTATTTGAGTATGCTGCTGAGCTGGCCCCAGAGACTCTCAGGTTCATCTGTTATCTGCCTCATGGAATGGTACATATCAGTGGGGTACACCCATTAAATTGTCTGGTATGCTGCAGTTGTGACTGTGGGTTAGCATGAGCATATGTATTACTACACTTATTCTGCCATGCAAGTGGTGAATACTTTCAGGACTCCATAGTTACCATTGCATGTGTTGTTACATCTTTCTGCCTACTGTTTGTACATTTCACATGGAGTCTGTGGGGCATCCCTGTAAGTCATTCACTGTTGCTATGTCTAGGCTCTTAACTATTCAAATATGGTGGTGTCAGACCTCTCATGTGTACAAATATTTGCAGGTTGTCCACATTTCTGCCTCATATTTTGGTCAATATCTCATGCACAGCTTTTTCTGGCAAATCACTCTGGGCTCAAGTCAGAATATAGTGACAAACATTCAAGTTTCAGACTTCATACCCTTCCAAACATCCCACAAAATGCAGACCCTGTTACTCTCTGAACTGTCTGCGTTTGTTGTAACATTATTTGTAATGTGTCCCTAGTTTTGGGCCTTTGCTCCACATATTTTATTACTTGGTCTGGATGTGTTCCTGTAAGAGGTTGTGGGGTATGGGCAGTGATTATCCTGCTGTGAATATGTGTGTGGCTTGCAAGGGGCTACAGTGACATTATTACCTACTAGCTACCAACTAGCATGGCTGTTTCTGTTCACACACTACTATTATGGAAATCCAATAGTTTTGACAGTAATTCTAAATGACATGCTTTGTGTACTACACATCCTATATTCCCTTTACATTCATTCCTACTATTACATGATATATTTATTTTAGCACAATGTTCTTGTATAACAGTCATGGCTTAGTGGTAAGTCATGCAGACTACTGTTTCCAAGATCCTGGGTTTGGGGCTGACAGTGGGATTTTATTTTGCTTTTGAACTGACTACAGGACCTGTCAATCAGAATGACTAAGGCACTTTTAAGCAGTTGTAACCGGGTTAGCGCTGGTTTGCGTGGAGCTCATGCATACTCACTGGCATTTAGCTCCGCACACACACGCGCACAATTGCTTACAACCGCTTAAACATGCTTACTCTTGCGCACACCCGCGATATTTTCTTTGAAAGAAATGAAAATGGGGAGACAGGAAAGTGGTGAAAAAGGGGTCACAAAGAGGGTAAGACAGTAGGGAAACAAGCTTGGGTTTTGCAGGAGGGATGTAGGTAAGGCCCATAGCTGTCCATTTCTTCATCAGCAACAGCTGTGCATATGTTTGTAATTTGGTGTGACATTTGATACCTTCCACCCCTGAGAGAGGTGTAAGGACAACAATGATACTTGCTGTACAGCCAATTGTAATTGATAGTTTCCATGTCTGGTAGACATATGTGCGGAATGGGCAGCTATGTATGGGGCGTAATTTTTTTGTGGGTACAGAGTGCCCTTTTTTTTTTCAGGTGAGAGTGGTATGTCAGGTGAAGGAAGTTGGTATAGCTGGGGAGGTAGGTTGGGTAGGTCAACAGACAAGACAAACAAGACGCATACAGGGGCGGTGTATGACACGTGTGAGGGGGTTACACAATTGACGGGGATGGAGGTTTGGATATCCAGAGCCCATGAGCCCACAGATGGCAACAGTGGAACTGACATCCCCACCCATGGGCAGTTGCCACTGTTCCTTCACTGCCCAGGACGGGGCTGTGCTGGGGGCTGTGTAGGCCAGGCAACAGGCATGCCCATAAGTTGTGCCACCTGTGCCTCAAGCTGGCATAGGGGCTCAAGAACAGAGTCCCGGATCTCCCTACTCACCACAGTCCGGACGCTACGGAGGGTGAGTGGTGGTTCTCCTCCAGCCACACTTGCAGAGGGGGGACAGGCCCCATACCCTGCAGTGCTTTCACCTGCAGGTGGCACAGGGCCACTGGAGGAGGGTCCAGACTAGGCACTAGTGCCAGGTGCACTCGCCAGCTGAGGTGGGAGAGGTGGGTCCTCTGGTACCCGCCTTCCCTGTCGTTCTATGTTTTGCATTATGTCATGACAGTTTGGGTTAGTAACATACAATACCATTCGCAATTAGTTGTAACAGCATGCATTAGTATTCCCATTACAGAAACACCCAGATATTCACACCATTGAACAGCAAGCATAACACATGCATAATTTGAACAGCAATACACAGTCCAACAACATGCAGGGTTGATTGATGGCAACAGGCCATCAGGTTTGGATGTATGAACATGGCAGATGCATCAACGGACATGCAAATATTTATGACCCATCAGGACAAATGTCCAGGGGTGTTAATTGTGATTGCACATACCATTTTCACGTGGAATGGATTATATGTGGTTATAGGGTGGGGTGAAGAAAATATTATTAACACCTTCGAATACCAATACATATGCTGTACATTTCTAATAGCTACAGATATATACACACTACTGTTCTAACTACAGTTTCCTATATGATAACTACTTCAATTTGGTGATAGGACTGTTACTGCTACATCAATATACATTTCATTGTTATTCATACACGTTCATATCTGGCTTTGTTCAGCTACATCATCCTGCTACATTTGCTTTATATAGCTATAGACAACTGTGGATGTTTGATATTTCAGACAATCATACTATCTGCATATTGCAGACTGAGAGCAACATATCCAGATTTTGGGATACACATTCCAGCTGCAGCAACACTTTGGACACATTTCGCAGTTTGGTTCTACTTGTCACATTCATTTCATTCTGTACTGACTGCAGTATACTTTATACAGGGGTTATTACTACTTTATTGGTGGATTCATAACTCTTTCTCACACCCTCTCACTTGTTTTCATTTTACTATTCAGGATGGTACTTACTTCTAGGCTTTATTGACATGTTTTACCTGTAGTTATTACAATCCTTTCCAGCAGTCTCACTTCTGTCATGTTTCAGTATTTCAACAGGGATATATTTCACACGTGAGTTGCTCATCTTCTGTAGCTGTACTTTTCAGCCTGCTGCAGGTTGTGCACTATGATATTATAGGTGGGGCATCTTTATTTTAGACTATATTTCAGACATTTTCATTTTTCTGTTTGGATTTCAGACTGCAACACACTTTTGTAATCATGCAATACTTGCAAACACTTTTACACTGTTACTTGCACATTTTATTACTTAGTGACTACACTGCACTCTTTTGCTAACTGTCATACTTTTATATTTCTTTACAGTTACTGGGAGTGGATTACTGACCTGCCTGGTGGTGCAACCGCACCAGCCTATCGCCATAGGCTCTGTGGTTCGCAGAACGGACACCTGCAGCTGTAATATAAATGAAGTAATATTGGAATACACATCTCCATAGTATCAGCTAATTTAATTTCTTACATACATAATTAAATGTAACTTACTCAGTAGTGGGGCGTTGGGCATTTGCTGGGCCTCCTGGATCCAAAGGTTCAATTGGTCCTGCTTGCATCTCTTCAGGTCCGCATGGTGGTGACGGACCTGCTCACCAGTCCTTGGAATCCCTGTGGCACTGGTAAGATCATGAGCCAACCAGTCCCACGCCTCAGCCCTATATGCTCCCCACAAGACCTGGCCCTGCATGAGTTGGGCCTCATGATTGTGGACTAGGAGCCAGACCATGTATCTGGACTCCTCAATGCCCCACCTCTGTGCTTGAAAGCAACTACCCTGACCTACAACTGACATTCTGGCTGCAAGTCAGTTCTACAATCGTTTATGCTGTGTATTCCCGCCTATGGGGCTTATATATGCCGTTTTTCCCGCACTTATCTGTCATTGGCCATTTTGGAATTGTATCCATTTCACAAAACCTGCTTTGTCATGCTCCACTTTCTATTCATTCCTATATATTTGCTATTACTGCATTTCTGAGTACAGCTGTTGTAGTTTAGTGGTTCAGTACCTTGACTATGGTGCATGGTATCCCGGGTTTGAACCTCGCCACTGATTTTTATATTTTATGACTGTCTAGACAGGCTAGGGGGTGTGTCTGTGTAAAGGCTGTTTTGTTACAGCTTGCTCAACGTTGCCCACCGGTTAGCTTGTTGGCGCGGTGCGCAGCTCCGCGCAAATGGGGTGCGCTGGCTTATGCCTCATTTGGCTGTCAGCACACATAGTACACTCAGCTCAGCTAGGGGCACACAGTTTCAGCATGTGAAACCACTGCTCACCTACGGGCACTCATTTTGCACCTGTTAAACCACTGCTCACCTACGGGCAGATGCACTCACCTTGTTAAACTGTAGCTCAGCTATAGGCACATCTGGCATTTTTTTATTGTTTTGTTACCTCACATTTCTTCAAAATAAGTGGACTAGTTCATTACATTTTACATAAAATGTGATTTTATATGTGTACATGTTTGTCAGGGACTTGTTTTGTGCTTATTTTTCTAAAAATAAAAGTTGGTGTTGTGGGGGCTCAAACCATGAATGCCTGCTCTTCAGCTAATATCTCTACCGCTATGCTATTGCTTGCTGGTTTACTTTGCATATTTAGTTCTTATATGCTTTCCCACTGACTGCTAACTGCAGCTGCGCTACGGGCACGCCCGCGCAAACGAGCACACTCACGGTTAAACATCTTTACAATTTAAAAAAATATATATCACATGTTCATTTATATATTTTCTGTTCATAGACTGTGGGGGCATGTGTTGTGTTGTGTTTATTCACATTTCCGTGGACTCTGTCGTGGGTGTTTACTTTGGGCACTTTTACTCTTCTGGGGGCGTGTCCGCTTGCAGGGCTCAGCCTACGGACACGCCCCCTACTGTCTTACACGGACCATGTTAGACTTAGGTGTGATTCAGCATGCTCTCATGAATATGCAGAGCATGCTGACATCACTCCGTTTAACTGCAGCCTCTGTGTAAGAGTTATAACTCTTACACGGAGGCTTCGTGAATCCTGCCCTATGACATTTATGAAAAATTTAAGGGATTGGAAACATATTTTTAAAGATTTCTGAATGGATGGTTAAATGAAGGTTTTATGTATACAGAATTAGTGGAGTGGAATACTTAAATTCATGTGGAAGAAGGAATACAGAAGACAATTAAAAAATTGGAGACCAATAATAATGATTATAAAATCTTTATGAAAACAACACAAAAGAAAATTGAAACTGAAATGGAATATATTATGGGAGATAGTCTATATAATATAAAAGGGAAGGGTTGTAAATAATTATTAATGATAGAGATATTGTGGATGATTATGTGAATAGAAAATAAGAAGCACAATCATGATAGGAGACCTTAATAAGGCAATGAATACAACTGGACATGAAATCTTATGGATAATAATGAAAGACGATAATGTAAGTGAGGAAAATTAGGAAATTATGTCTGTCAGCATATAAAAATAATAAAGTAAAAATACTTGTAAATGGCTGAAGAGTGGTGTAAGAGAGGGATGTCCAATGAATTGTATACTCTTTGCATTAGTTATGAATGTGATAGCATGTGAAATAAATCAGAAAATGAAGGAGGTGGGCTATATAACACATGAGGGGTTAAGAATTCCTGTTCTGTTAACTTATGCAGATGACATTATAATAAACACACAAAAAATTTAGATAAAAGAAGTAATAATTTGCACAAATGAGTGTCTAGATGTGATGGGGATGGCTATGAATAAAGAAAAAAGCAAGGTTTTACGTGACATAGTAAAGATGGGGGTGTATATTTTGCAATGAATGAAATTTCTGTGTTAGGTATAACATTTTGGGATTAAATATGCAAGCAGACTTCAATTTGGAAAAAAAAAACAAGAGAAGAAATAAAACAAACTTGTCTTTTGTGGAGAATATCTTAATTATCATTCCAAAAGGCTTATTTAATAAATTCAGTAGTGATGGGAAAAATAACATACTTAGCAAGTGTATTTATACTGTCAACAGTATTTATAAAGGAATTATTGCAAATATGTTTTCATTTTATATGGGGTTCTAGATTAAACCCAGTAAACAGAGGAGTTGTGTAGGAAAATAAAGAGGAAGGAGGTTTAAAGTTAATTAATCCAGTGATATATACTGCTTCATTAAATTTTTTAAGAAGTGTTGAAGCGGATGAATGAAAAAGTTGAGAGAATAGTAGTAAGATTGTATCATATAAGTATGATAATTCTGGAGCTATGGTATAAAAAGATTAAAAGAAAAAATAGTAGATAAATGAAGAAATAAAATGTTACCATGAAAAAATATGCTTGTGGAAAATAAAATATGATGATATAGAAAAAGAAAAGTATGTTATAAGAATGTAATGAAAAAACATTACTATGTAAAACCAAGGGGAAATCTAACCGATAAAAAGTAGAAACAGATATTGTAATCAGAAAGTAGAATGCCAAGATTTTTTGTGGAGAATGCTAATAGATAAATTGCCAGTAAAGTGAAATATACCATACAAAAAGAAAAGTAATAGAACACGTTCACAGTTTAGTACTAAGCTAACTGCCCTTGCAAGCCATTTTTAGACTAGACAGTTATCCCTTGTGAGACTCAAACCCTGCACCTTGTGTTTGCAATACAAACATCTTAGTCATTAAGCCACCCTCCTAACCCCGCTGTAAAAAAGACGAAACTATGGAAGATGTATTTTTGAAATGTAAATGAGCAGAAAAGTTATGGGGAAAACTATGCAAAGAAGATTTTTTGCAGCTATAAAGTAAGTGGATAAAATAAACATAGGCATGATTAAATATGTATATTATAAGAATGGAAGTAAAGAATATGTTGAAATAATAGATAAAAAATGATTTTATGTTATATGGGTTATATAGAATGAAAGAATTAATGAAATCAATTATGTTTAATGGTAAATGGATTTTAGTAACAATAATTATGTCTTTTGACTTTTCCCGGATAGGGGTTGCAACAGCAGAACTCCGGTCCACTAATGATTGGCAGTGGATTTCTACAATGCCAAGTTGCCAGCCCGATGCCCAACCATCAAAGAAAGTACACCCATTTATGCATGCACCTACCTTCGTGTCTTTAAACATCACTCGACCGCGTGGAGGACATGCAGACTCCCCACAGAAGGTGCTCCAGCCAAGAATCAAACGGGCGAACCTCTTACTGTGAGGTGACAACGCTAACCACTGCACCACCGCAGCCTACAATATTAACTAAAATCAGATGGTGGTTATGGAAAAAGGAGTGGGGGTCTAATAGGGATGAAAATTTAGTATGATGTAAAAGAAATTATGAATATGTATAAATAGAATTGTGTGCGTGTGCATGTATGTGTGTGTGTGTGTGTGTGTGTGTGTATATATATATATATATATATATATATATATATATATATATATATATATATATAAATATATAATTTACTATTGTTTGTGTGAACGACATTCTATCAGCTGCAATGTGCCGAAAAACAGAATGTTGAATGCACAAGCAGTTTTGCACCAGATAGTCAACTCCACTTATGTGAATTCACAACTGCATTCGCATAAGTGGAAATCGACTATCTACACGGAGATCGTGGTATAGTGGGGAGTGGAAATTCATCCACATCCCCACTGTAGTGCGATCTTGGAGTTAGAATATATAAGTAGGTGGGGTGTGGGGGGAGCAGCCCCCCACATGGGAGGTGCAGGAGGGCTTGCCCCCTGCAAAAACGTGATAGCTGTATAGGAGTTTGATTTACATCAGCTCCTATATGTTTTTTTTTTTACTTTCGGTATTACCATTCGTTTATTTGAACAGAAAATGTTTTTCCGTTTGAATAAACAATACTAAACCTATATATGTGTGTGTGTATGTATACATTTGTAAATATTTGTAAGTATGTAAGTACATTGTAAATAAGAGTTATTTTTATATATAAATAAAGGGTGTTGGAGCTAGAGTAATGCTCCCAGTCTATGTTTGGGTAGTTGAAGTCGCCCAATATAATGGTGTTTGGAGAGACCTTCATATTTTCCAGTGTTCTCAGGAAGGCTGAGTGGGGTTCCTGGGTTTGGGAGGGTGGTCTGTAGCAGGCAATAAACTGGAAGGCAGTTTTACCCACTGTTATTTTCACATGAATAGTCTCTGATGCTTCATGCTGTGCCACCAACCTGGAGGTGTGGGTATCTTTGATGAATATTGATACTCCCCATCCTTTTGTGGTTCGGTCCAAGTTTTAGGGCCGAAAAGCATGGTATGAGGTATAACCTGGTAGTGCTGCGGTGCTCTCGGGAGCCTTGAACCAGGTTTCTGTTACTACACAGATATCTATGTTCTCCATGCTAAGGAGAGTTTCGACTGCGTGCATCTTGAGGTTTAGACTTCTGGCGTTGAGTAGCATTACTCTTAGTTTCTTATCCCTTGTGATACCTATGGAGGTGGGTTTGTCTTTTGAGCCTTGCCTAAAAAAGGCACTATGGGGGTAGCAAGAGCCTTTACCAATATCCAAAAGCCCAGGGGTGACAGGTGCAAGCCGTCCCTAGCGAAGCATCGTGGCTTGTTGAGCATGTCATCCCAGGCTGAGAGGCATTGGATCCCCTTTGAATGGCACCAATACTTAAGCCAATTGTTGAAATTGATCATCTTGTCTTCATATTGTGGCATCATTCTTGGTGAGGGTAAAATGCTACTCAAGGTCAGGGTCATACCGGCCTGGGCCACATGCTCAGAGAGCTCCTCTATGTCTCTTTTCATGTAGTCCAGGGAGGTATGTCTCAGGTCATTCACACCAGCATGGACAATGACTGAGTCATATTTGTACTTGCCTTGGAGTGACCTGAGTGCTTGTGTTATGTGGCGGATCCTAGCGCCCGACAGGCAGCTCACCGTGACCTTCTCCTTGTTCAGCCTGGTGAGCGGGATGTCAGTGTGCCTGATGATAGAGCCACCTATTACAAGTGTATCAGGTGTGTTGTTTAGCCTTAAGGGCTGTTACTGTTCAGCACACTGGCTTTGTGAGCTATGTGTTGCACGTGTTTTGTTTTGGGGTAGCGGTTGCTTGGGTGTCTGCTTTGGAGGCCTCTGCTGCTTAGGCAGATTTTTATTTAGAGCCTCTAAGTATGTTTTTGTGTGTTTATGTGTTTGGTTTGCTGTCGTGGTAGGTCTATGTGAGGCTGGAATTGTAGTGAGTGTGGTTTCCTTCTCCTCCTGACTGGTTACGCCAGTACTGAGTTGAGAGAGCTTAGCCTCCAGTTTGGCTATATGAATGCATCTCTCACATGTGTTGGAATTTGTTGGGAGGAGGAGAGGGTTGTCTGTGTACATGAGGCAGTTGTAACATTGCCTCAAGATTCCCAGATTCACCAGCTGGACCAGAGAGGAGATTGACAACTGACCTTTGGACATGCTAGAATAGTATTGGGAATTCCTTTATAATTGAAAAGAAAGGGCCAGTGGGGAACAAGGTACACAAGGGGAGTTTGTGAGGGTGTAGTGCTTTTAATTTTTTAGTGCTGACTTATATAATTGCTTTAGTGAGCAAGTGCCAGGTAACTTAAATGCAATGTGTTACAGGTAACTTAAATGCAAAAACAACAAACAGTAACTTTCTTTTAAGTGAAACAAGGAAATAAGTACAGTAAGCAATGCAGATATCACTAGGGATCCACAGAAGCGCTGAAAAGCCGCCTTTTAGGTGGTATTAGCGTTTCAGGGAAATAACAAGCAAACAAACAACAAGCATACAAACAAAGCTAGATTCAATGGGCCTGGATCTAGTCTATGCTACAGCAAACAAGGTGTACTAATTTCAGTAAGGGTCATATTCAAAGTCAAAGTCAAAGTAAATTTTATTGTCATTCAGAAATCACACCAGTGCAAAAACTGAATGAAATTCCGCGTCTCCAGACTCAATGGGCAGACAACATATACACTATTTTCACAGAAATTTACACATATAACACTTAGCTATTACATCATGGACATGCAGGTCAACAGATCTTATAGTCTTATTCTTCGTAATGATCTGTTTAAAATCCCTACAGATGGTCTTATATTTATGCTTACTAAGGGTCAAAAAGTTTTTATTTGAATTATACAATTTTTTATACAATTATCAAGCTTGTTTATTTGAGAGATCCACCATAGGGGTCTCCCTTAAATTTCCCAACATATGTGTAACTTATGGGTACTGGGTTAACTATACATAAGTTACGTTGGTTGTAAAAATGTTAGGTAAATTTGGTGGCTTTAGGGATTGGGTCAGCAGGGGACAAGCACTTTCAAAATTCTTTAGTTTTTCAGATAGGAATATAATGAAACATTTTTCAGCAATTTGGAACTAATTTTGCGGAAAAAGATGACAGTCTGGTAGGCAAATGTAATCAATGAACAGATAACATTAGTAAGTGTAGAAGCAAAGGCAACGTTCATAAGGCCAACTATATTTTGCCCCTCATGTGAACTTGTAAAATTTGAACAAGGGAATTGGTATTAATGAATTCCAGGAAAAGTTAGGCATATTCATTGCTAGCTGTATTCATCTCCCAATGATGGATGGATAATTGAAATTACCTAGAATTATGGTGATGGCATTAATAAATATGGAATCCAACTTGTCAAGGTACATGCCATGGTCCAGGTGAGCCGAATATGCTGATATGAGTGTACTCATACTTGGGTGGGGAGACTGAAGAGCTCTCCTTAAATTCTGTATTCTGGTACCAAAAAGACAGCTGATCATGGCATTATCTCTTCACAGCCTGCTAATGGAGTATCAGTGTTCCTAACAATGGAGTCACCTATTAATAATACATTACCATGCATGGCTACATCCTTGGGAGATCTTACAAGAGTAGGCATCTTGACACCTAGTGAGCACATTAGGTGTTACCCAGTGGAGACTGTGCCTGCTGATCTCCCCATGTCACAGTGCTTTCCATGCTTACAGCTGAGTGGAACTCAGCATATGCAGGCATACCTCCCCTTGGGAGAGTGCAATGGCATTGCCTGGACAGCCACCGAGGAGTGAAATGATTTTTCCCAGGGGAAGAGTGTAGGTTGTTCCCAGGACCAGCAACCTGGTACATTCCCTACCATTCAGCTCTCACCAGGAACAGAGAGCCGAATGTGTTTCCCAAGCAGGAACAAGTAGACCACATAGTTCTCATCTAGCCCAGCAATTCCTAGCTCCTGTCCCCTCAGAACAAATGGGCAGAGTAGGTGCCTGTAGTGGATCCATCAAACAAGGTCATTGGGATTAAAAAAAAAAAAAAAAAAAAAAAAAAGAGAAGCAGCTACCAGTTAGGGCAGATGGGCCGAAGCACTTCCTCCTCAACTCTCACCAGACTAGCAATCACAATCTCCAGGCCCAAAAGCAGCAACAGTGAACCCCAAATCACTCACCTGCTGCCTGACCTAAACCCTGATGAAGAAAGGTAAGATAACAACAAAATCGAGTTAGTGAAATAGACCCAAACTCGGGTGAAACAGGACAATATACAAACACAATCCAGTTAGTACAAGAGGAATCCACCAAACTCAGTACATCACAGCTCAACACTATAAAGCAGTTCACTGCTGAGTGTGAAAGAGTTGGTGTGATGATATGAAGTAGTGCCTTCTGTGCCAGGAAGAGTAGGACAGTGCACATGTAACAAATGCCAGGATAGCTAGCTGGAGTTTTTATAAAGAATTTTATGTCATTTGACTATCACTCTAATTTGTACAGATGCTTGTGCTAAAAATATATTTATAAAGTTGTTTGTGTTAAAAATGCATTAACAGTGCGTCCTGATTGACAGAAACGAGATATACATGCATGTCAGGCAGCATTATTATAACTGATTAAATGTATATGTTTTAACAGAGAATTCTGGAAGGGAAGAGGTTAATCTCAGTCCACCTAATTTTGAAAAATAGGTTGAAAATTAAATGTGTTATTTTAGGCCATAAACATTTTATCTTACAGGTCTGATTGCAGCCAGAGAGACAAAAATGTCTAGGAAAACCAGAACTAGGAATCTTACCGTATAGTCTTTAGGGTGAAGTAATTGCTACCCTGAAGGGTAGAAATTTTTGAAACCATTTTATAGCTTTCAGATGCTGCAACAGATCTTAGCAAAGCTCTGGGTGTGTATTGTACCAGAGTCAGGTGACCAGATGTGTTGTCATTCTATAACCAGCACTGAAAGGATTTTTTAGATATTAATGAGAGGTATGAACTCTCACTGCAGCATTTTGTTTTTCAGAACCTGACAAGAAAGATCTCTGACAGATATCAGACACTCAACCTCACACCTCATCTTGACTTCCTGTAGTAAGTAACTTATCTAGAGAACAGTAATTTTTTTAGTCAGTTAGGAAAATATAGTGAGATTAGTTATGTATTGTTTTTCTGCAGCTATATCTATTTCTGACTCTATCCAACTGTGTTATTTTTATATCTCCTGTGATTGAAACTGTAGAAAGCAAACCTGCTGCTGCCACTCAAGCTGAAGTAAAATGATTGAAATTGTTAAAATCAGTTCCTTTATTAACAAATTAAAATGTAATCATGCTGCTGTTGTCTGGATAAGCGCTTTTGGTTGTTGAACCTTTATCAAATCCTAAAGAAAAAAACAGCTTCCTTTCATTTAAAAAGAGCTTCCTGCAGCTCATTCATTCAATCAACCAGTAAAGTTTTGGTGTATGGACACACCTCTCATTCAGAGTGCATGTTCTATTTACTTAGAGTTAGCTAAAAGCTTGGAGTTTTTAAAGTGAAATAACACAGGATTAATGCACCCGCATTATTTCTTTAGAGCCCTTCCTTTCAAGATGGGTTTGAGCGGTACAATTAAATTCAGTCCAGGTTTCTGGTCTGCTCTAAGGTTCATAATCCATTTTGTTTCCTCATTTTCAGTATAGTTGGCCAGATCCCCTCCTTGTATTGTTTCTACTAGCCTGCTTAAGACCATACATTTAAAAGTGTGGTCTCCATGAACTTTAATATGACCAAATAGAGCATTCATATTTACTTGATTTCTAATGTCCTGACAGTGTCTCAGGATATGCTCCTTGAACAGTCTATTTGTTTTCCCCACATAGAAGGCTGGGCAGCATTGGCACTGAGCAATATAAATCACATTTTGCTCCTGCAATTCGCAAACCCTTTGAACCTATATTCCTTCATAGATGTTGGATGTATAAATAAATTATCCATTTTAATATGTTGACATGCTTTACAAAATCCACATTTATAGGTGCCTACTTTATTCGTGGGTGAATGTTCTGTTTCGACGATTCTCATGGCATAAGAGCCTTTTCAGAGTCTTCCTATTCTTAAAGGAGAAACTGGGTGTCTCCTGAGGTTCTCAGCTGAAGTCAAAACAGACCAGTTCTTTTTTATGGTCTCTAGTATGAATGCATTGTCACTGCTATATGTAAGACAAAATCTCATCTTGTTTTCTTTCATATTCTTCTCATCTTCTTCCTTACTCAACCAATGGGAAAAATATGGTCTTCCTTTGCCAATTCTTATGTCTGATGTTCTATTCATGCTTTTTATGACTTCATATTTATTATATCCTCTTTCCATAAAGTTATCAATAAGCCATTCCTTTTCTATTTCAAAAACCTCATCTTTAAAGCATGGTTTTGATATATGTTTTACTTCATTCTCCACTATATTTTTAAAAATATGCTTTGGGTGCATACTGGTTCTATGGAACATGTGATTATGCTATGTTGTCTTCCTGTGCATAGATGTATCAATCCCATATACATGATCCAATGTCAATTGGATATCAAGGAAATTGATGGTAGTACCAGAAAAATTCAATTCAAATCTTAAAAAAGATGTGGTGTTACCCAGGAAAAACTCAAAACTTCTGAGAGAGTGTTCATCGCCTTCCCATAAAATAAAGATGTCATCAACAAAATGTTTATATAAAACTATGTTGTTATTCCAGCTATTGAGGGTATCAAGGCACCATTCTTCCTCCCATTGTGCCAGCACTATGTTGGCATAACTGTTGGTGCATGGGGTTCCCATGGCCACTCCAGATGTCTGCCAATAATATTCATTCCCATACACAAAGATGTTGTTAGACAATATTTGATCTAGAATACTACATATCAAGTTTATATTATCATTGGTCTTATATTTAAGTCCAAATTGTCTAACTGCTTCTATCCCATATTTGTTTGGTATTGATGTAAACAGGCTATTCACATCCAGAGTTGCCATTATGATACCTTCGTAGGTTTTCCTCATTGTTGTGCTTTCATAAAGACATTTTAAAAATCCTTCAGAATCTTTCATAACTGTTCTTGCATGTGGTAGTAATCACTTCAATTCTTCTTCCACATATATAGAAATGGGTTCAGTTACCCATTCTTCTCCATTGACAATTGGCCTTAAAGGTGGATCCATCAAACTCTTGTGGACCTTGGGTAATCCATTGATGTTGGGTATCTTCGGATGCTGTGTGTAAAAATAATCATACAATTCTTTCGTGATAGTTCTATTCATTAGCTTTTTATAGATGCCATCATTCACATTCACTGTTATTTTATTGACACCCTTCTTTGATATTCTTTGATAGATTATTATATCACTTAGCATTTCCTTCATCTTGTTGTCATATCTTACTGAATCCATCACAATTACTGCTCCTCCTTTGTCTGGTGCTTTCACCACTATGTCCCTCCTTCTTTGAAGTTCATTCAATGCTAGTCTTTCTTGATAGCTTAGATTATAGAAATGTTATTCTTTTTCTTTCAATCTATATTGTTCTACCTCTTTTTCATAAAGCTGCATGAAAACATTTATAGTGGGAAGGCTTAATGGGTCTTTTAAGTATGATTTTATTTTCATGTTCTTGTGTCTCAGTATTGCCAGAAATATTCCTTAGTGTCAGATTCCTTCCAAAACACTTTATGTCTGTCATGAATTCACTCAAGGGTGATCATAAGGAGGGTATAAACTTAACCCTCTCCTTAAAATGTTCATTTCATTCCTACTCAGTTCATGTCCAGATATATTTAATACTAACAAATCTACAGTTTCCATCTTTATACTTTTCTCTTTTTCCTCTCTCTGCTTATTGAGCTTGACTGTCATGCATTCTTCCCTTGTTATAAAAAAGAGAGTGAATGTTGTAAAAGTAAATGCACTGTTCCTTCCTTAGGCCTAGTTCAATTGCTTTGTTCTGATGGATTATATACTGTAGAGTCAGTAACATTATTAATAGATGCCTCATCTCTTAGATGCATGTGTGTTTCAGGATCTGGAGCTTCTGTAATCCCTTCATCTAACTCCTGAACACATTCATTCCTTCTGGCTGTTTCTTATTGCTATTCATGATTCTGTTGTCATACACTTCAGTCTCCACGATTACTCCAGTTGTTTCCCTTATTTCATTAATCAGTTCAGAAGGTTGTTCCCTTGCTGTAGATGTCTATTTTTGTCTGTTTGTTGCTGAGAATAAGCCTTTCTGTTCCCTTGGCCATTCAAACAATTGACCCTTCCTGAAGTCATTAAAGTCTCTTGCTAATTTCGCACTTTTGACATTTTTCAATTTGGTATCATAAACCTCTAGCTTGTCTTGTAGCTCTCCCAATCTCACCAAGTCATTGTCTGAGAGTTCCATTAATTCAAGTTCTTTTTGTTTGGTATCTAATAGCCGAGCTGTTTCATCCTCTTGCGACTTAAAGAACTCAATTATCAGTTTCATATAGTTGAAGCTGGTTTCAATATTTATTTTTTGCCATTTGGCTAATAAGTCTGGATAGGTGTTGCCATATGCTGGCATACAACATACTCGCAAACCCTCGGTATAACCTGATGGTGAAGGCAGGCCTCCATGTGAAAACGCTGCCACTGTAGACGCTTCAGTCTATATGCAACATTCTCAACATCTTTAAAAATATTTTCAAACTTCTGTGAGTCGAGCGTATTTTTCAACGTATTAATATTCCCATTCTCTAAATCCAAGTTAAGCAATGGATTGCTTATGTTAGTCAAGCAGTTATTCACAATCCTCTTTGTTGGCATTTCCATGGCTCTAGCACTCAGCTTATTTTAAAAAATAAAAACTCAGCTTGTTTCAAAGTGTAAAAGCTAGGTGTAGAGTGCTCAGTGACAAGAAAAACAACAGAAACAAAAAGATTCATTGAGCTCACCACCAAAGGCAGTACACGTTGAAACCAAGTAAATGTAGAAAGCAAACCTGCTGTTGCCACCTAAGCTGAAGTAAAATGATTGAAATTGTTAAAATCAGTTCCTTTATTAACAAAATAAAACGTAATCCTGAAGCTGCTGTCTGGATAAGCTCTTTCAGTTGTTGAACCTTTATCAAATCCTAAAGAAAAAAGCAGCTTCCTTTCATTTAAAAAGAGCTTCCTGCAGCTCATTCAGGACATTACAAATCAAGTAAATATGAATGTTCTATTTTGTCATATTAAAGTTAATGGAGACCACACTTTTAAATGTATGGTCATAAGCAGGCTGATAGAAACAATACAAGGAGGGGAACTGGCCAACTATACCGAAACTGAGGAAACAGAATGGATTATGAAACTTGGAGTGAACCAGAAACCTGGATTGAATGAAATTGTACTGCTCAAACCCATCTTGAAAGGAAGGGCTTTAAAGAAATAATGCACATGCATTAATCCTGTGTTATTTCACTTTAAAAACAAAACTCTAAGCTTATAGCTAACACTAAGTAAATAGAACATGCACTCTGAATGAGAGATGTGTCCATACACCAGAACTTTATTGGTTGATTGAATGAATGAGCTGCAGGAAGCTCTTTTTAAATGAAAGAAAGCTGCTTTTTTCTTTAGGATTTGATAAAGGTTCAACAACTGAAAGTGTTTATCCAGACAACAGCAGCAGGATTACGTTTTATTTTGTTAATAAAGGAACTGATTTTAACAATTTCAATCATTTTACTTCAGCTTGGGTAGCAGCAGCATGTTTGCTTTCTACATTTACTTGGTTTCCACGTGTACTGCCTTTGGTGGTGAGCTCAGTGAATCTTTTTGTTTCTGGTGATTGAAACTGTGGTGTTTATTGTAACTAGATATTCAGTATTGTCATGTTTTCTATTTTATTATTTATTATTAAATATTTCTATACCTTTCATTGTGGCTGATCTTTTAATGTCTTAAGAGTACTTATGTTTATTTTAGTGACACTGTGGCTGCTTTTGAAAGACTTGCTCCATTAGTCAAAGTCTTCAATTTGGAATTTGGATTAGTATTAATTTTACTCAGTATAGTTAGGTGCCCTTGTAAGACCCTTAGAGTAGCTGAATGGTTGCAGCATAATTACCTTATAGTCTGGGCAGAGGGGGCACAACTGGTAAATCTGTACCAGCCTTCCCCAGGTGTGTGTGTGTGTGTGTGTGTGTGTGTGTGTGTGTGTGTGTGTGTGTGTGTGTGCGTGTGAAAATCAAACATCCAAGTGTGTGTGTCAGCTACTTGGAACAGGGACACAGAGCTCAAAATTGGTCAGTGTGGAGTCTTGTTTGGGGCCTGGAGAGAGAGAGAGATAGATAGATAGAGAGAGAGAGAGAGAGAAAGAGAGAGATAGAGATAGAGAGAGAGCGAGAGAGAGAGAGAGAGAGAGAGAGAGAGTCCAGCCCTAGGTCTCAGGTGTGTTCCCTGCATGCTCTTAAGGGAAATTATGCTTGGTTCAGACAGCTGCATCTGAAAATACTGTGCATATCCAGTTTTGTCCTAGTGGCCGTGCCTCATCGGTGTTAGTGGTGAGGATTGAGGCTCCTTGATTAGTGGCCCAGAGTAGGGATTTTGCTAGGTGGAACTCAGTGCTTCTCAGCAAACATCAAGGCATTTTGTCAGGGCCCATGGGACTAGTACTTTTAAGGATGGAAAGTGCTGCAAGGATTTAGGTCAGAAGGATTTTAGGAGGGGAAGTATGAGCGGAATGCTTTGGAGTGTTTAATGGTGTTCAATATAAACACACTTCAAGTAGCATAAATATCCAATAAATAATTAATCGGTTTTGTTCAGATCAGGAAAACAGTGTCTTCCAGTCACAAATCTTCAGGTATCTCTGTCATTTCCCATGTTAATGTTGAAGTCTACAAAAAGAATTACAGAATCAGTGGGTGGTACCCTATCAAGCATAACACCCATGGTGTCCAAGGAAGTCAAACATTCCAAATAGTTATGAGGTACATTTGCACAAATAGTATTGATTAACGTTCTGCAACTTTATTACATTGAGATGACCTTTTCATTTACTGGCACAAAGTTCAACTTTATAACACCCAATAAGGACTTGTGAGGTACTTCACATTCATCTAAGGCCATCTTAAAGAAGCAGTTCTAGTGTAGAAGATAGATCACTTCTATCAAGAAGTCTGATACCAGAAACAATGTTATGTGTAGAAATAAGACCAACTATATCTAGCTTGTACTTTTTGACTGTCTGCACAAATACTGGCTCGGTCTCCACTAGTGAAATGACATTCCACTATCAAAAATTTGTTTTCCATTGGCAGTGTCAAGACAATGTATCTTTTTTCCTCTCCTTCAATCCTCTAATCACCTAATTCTTCTGGACTAGCCTGTGAGCTTCCCATTCCTTTAGCAATATGCCCATTCAACTCTTCAGAGGTGAGTGCCAGGCATTCCTGGGCTACACAAAAATCCTGGAACACATTTACTACTGTCTGAATACCTCAGTCAGTCCATTCTTTTCCACTGTAGTGACAGTCAGGCACAAAGGAGCAGGCTGGTTTTAGTTCCAAAAGGGTGGCCTCCTCTGTGTCACTTTCTTGCTTTTCTCACTTAGATCCCTAATCCATTCAGCATTTATCTGAGCTTCACTTTATCTGCAGGGCATGGAAAAGCATGTCTACTACCACACATGACTTACTGACTTGTGACTAAATGGCTGCATCAAGTGCTTGGCAGGCTCCTATTCCATGAGTACAATACTTAGCTCTCACTCTAGGTGTCACCCATGCAAAGAGAAACATTTGCCTCCCTCCATCTAGCTTACAGTGAGCTAATAATAGCCTTTCAGCCATATCCTCCCAGCCCAACGCTTCCATTGTCCAAACCACTACTTGAACACAGGGCATCAGAATCACACTAAGGACATCATCTCTCTGTGCAGTATGACCAGGTTCATTAATGTGTCCTGATCCTGCCTAACACTTGTCTGAATTACACCGACCACCACTCTTCACCTTGAGACTGGCGAGCTGTCATAGCAGTTCCATGCAGCTTTTTTTTTTGTTTCGTCCAAGCCCAACAGAACTCTGTGGGCCATTTATCCATGAAATGTTTTCCGGCAAATACCACCATCAGGCTTGCCATTAGTGATGTGCCTCTGTTGTATCCCTAGTTTGAGTAAGGTTTACATGATCTTTAAAGAAACAACCAATAGGGGTCATGTTTCGCAATTGCTGCCAAAACTAACCCTACCAAAAGCTCCAGAAACCATAGGTCTTAGGATCACAGGGGTAAGCAAAGCTCTCCACCATGGCAAAGTCATGATCTTAGAAGGAAGAATCACTATAAGCTAATATTCAATAGAACATAGAGAGTGAAGGTATGACTTTTGTCCTGCAAACACTGGTTCTAATTTCATAATAACATCAAGCATATCAATGACTCATAAATCACATGTAAAGGCTAAAGCTCCCACATTAACAACAATTATGCATTTTTGTTCTATTATAAGCAAAGAAAAGGACTAAGAAAAGTTGTACATCTAAGTAAGTAATAAATAGTTATAGTGACAGGCAGTTGGACAGGACCACTTGATGAAAAAAGAATGGTTACTGCCTATCCTTTTTTCTATAGGACTGTACCTATTTGGCAGTTATATCCTATGGAAAAATATAAAAATAGCAAATTTCCAGTGATTTTTTGACAAACATATTTCTTAACTTTCACCTAATTATTGCATAAAACTATGATTTAGTGTCTAAAACACCCTAATATGTAAGATGATAGTGACAACTAAAATTCTAATACAGTGAGCCTTTATCTTAATGATAAAGTAAACCGATTCCATTGCACTGATTGTGGGTATGGTTTGTCCTGCAAAATCTCAAATTTGTGTACAAAATGTCTCATTCTGAGCATCTAAGAAGAAGCAGCCCTAGAAGAAAGTTAGTGGATATAATGATAATGTTTGAAAGTGGACTGCCATTGTTTGCAAGTACATTCAATCCCTGCAGAGAAGCGGGGTTAATAAACTGAAATATTCTTCTTTACCATTTGCCAATATGCATTATACAGCTTAGAATGTTGCTGAAGTGACCTTTACAGAATTCCATCTCTTCAGAGGAAACTAATCAAGGAGGCAATTACCAGAAGGGTCTTACTTTTCCCCTGAAGTGTGCGACTGAAACTTGATTATACTAACTATATTTATTTGGTGATACAATGGGTCCCCTACCACATGAGGGCATGGTGAACCATTCCCACTGTATAAACTCTTGGTTTTATTGTTTTATTTTACTTCTGTTTTTCTACACTGCATTCCAGGATATGAATTTGACAAGATCCTCTTGGGACAAACATTCCACAACAGCAATTAGAAAAGGCATTCTTACCAGTTATGATGTACAAATCCTGAAACCAGGAAAAATTAAATCTGATGCCCTCAGAGAGGAAATGGAAGAATACAAGAAGTCCCTTATTCACTCAGCTATGTGAAATATGTATCTGACACACAATTAAAGATTAATAATATGCCACACTGGTTAATCTAGTTACTATGCAGGGAGTACTTAAGAATGTGGGAAAGCTGTCAATAATATGCATAAATGTTGGTATTCTATAAACTGACTGTGTGCTCACTAGAATCTTATACTCATAACGTATATGCTATTGAAATGAACCATCATTCAAGCCTGTAAGCAGTTTAGTTAATTTTATTCATGAAACACAGGATTGCAAGTATGCTTGGATTGCTTGGATTGCTACAGGGTTTGTTAAAACATAGTTTACCCAACATCAGCTGATAGTCAGTCCAAGTACAAAGAAAGCCTTTACAAATAGTATTCATGAGTAAAGACATGCCTTATCTGTATAAAATTAAGTCAGTCATAAGGCATTTTTGAACAAAGTGCCTTAAATCATGGCAATACTTCTGCTGAAATGAAAGCTTATGAGAATAAGGCGTAATCTTTTATAAACCTCTACTAGTGCTTCAGTATCAAAAAATATTAACTTCTTTTAATTTATTATGCTGTAAGAACCCTGCCAGTGATAACCAACTTAACCACTGTCGTAATATGATATTTTAATTTAAATAAATATAACCATATCAAAAACTAATAATGACAGTTCATCTAATCCTGGGCTAGTTACTTTCTCAGAATTCCAACTCATACTGTGTAGATGAGCAAGTAAAAATATATTTCATGAAAATCAGTTTGTTGTTATCCCTTTTATCATCAGGAGAGAGAATATAATTTATTATACCGACACTGCTGGTGAAAAGATGGCTGGATGATGATTGCTGCATTCAGGGTTGTAGTGTTTCAGGGAATGGAGTAGTTCTGCTTTCACCTCAGCTGCCTTCAATTGGCTGAAGTTTTGTGAAGGCGTTTGAAGGCTCCCTGTCATTAACACCCAGTTGTTACATACATACATACATACATACATGCATAAATACAAATATTTCAAGCATGGGCATTAACCCCCTTCTAGCTTGCCAATATACCAAAACTCTTTTTCCCATAATAAGTATCCAGGCTGTTCTTAAGAATATCTAAACTAGTACTTAATTTTATGTAATTTGGTAGTGTGTTCCATGCATCAGCTACTCAGTCAGAGAATCAATTAGTCCACTTCTCATTCCTACAGAATCCCCTACACAGGTTGTCTGATGATTCTCTAGTACTTTTTGTTAACCACAAACATTCCCAGAGGTAGTTGCCACTAAATGCCCTATATACCTGAATATGATCTTCTCTTAGATATCTTTAAGAGACACTGTACAAGTTCAGATATTTTAGTCTTTCATAATAACTTAAACTTTCACATCCATGGATACCCTTGGTATAATTCTGTGGTACTCATTCCAGTTTACTCATGTGTCTATTCTTAAAGGGTTTCTATACTGTTATTCCATACTCAATTTTGGGTCTAATGTAACTAACAAACAATGACTTCATTATTTTTGATTTCCTAGACTTTATAAATCTTTTTATATAACTTATAGTTCTATAGCTATCATTGACCAATTGGTTGATATGATTAGAAAAACTCATAGCTGAATCTACCCATATACCCAGGTCCTTAAATGAGTCTACAGTTGCAATCACTGTGTGCTGTATTAAATATTCACCTTTCAATTTATGCCTATCAAATCTCACATGCTTAATTTTTTATGTATTTATCAGCATATTACTCTCCTGTCCCCACATGATCAATTTAGTCACGTTATTTTGCAGACGTGCCTTATCTGTAACACATGTAATCAGTTTACCCAATTTCAGGTCATCTGCATATAGACTGTAGAACAGCTCAGATGAAAAGGTTAGGTCTGAAAGATACAATCTAAACAAGTAAGGACCTAGGTCAGAGCCCTGAGGGACACCTTGACTGTAACTAAGGATTTCATCTGTCCAGTTGCTTGCTGTATGATACTTGCCATGTCCTATTTGTAAGCCATGCAGCTATCCATCTTATCAAGAGTATATCAATACCTAGTTGTACTAATTTATTGATCAGTGTTATGTGTATGACCCTGTCAAATGTTGAAGTTAAATCTATAAAAATTGCATCACAGCACAATTTTTCATTCATAACTGTTATTATATTGTTATAGAACATCATGTTACAGGTGGTAATAGAACTGTTTTCAACATATGCATGCTGATATATGGTTTCAAGTCCCAACTTATCCAATTCTGACAATAACTTATCCAATATTACCTTCTCCATTACTTTTCTACAACATCATAACACCTCCGCCTGATTTTCTATTAGAATGTCTGTTACATTAAAAACATTTATACCCTGACAAAACTAGTTTTCAGTCATTGTTCTTTAACCATGTTTCACAAACAATAACAACATCGGTCTTATGGGAACTTAGCACATTTTCCAATAGAAAAACTTTATTGTTAATGCTCCTAGCATTAACAACCATCAGAAAAGGATCAAATGTTGCTATCACGGGGCTGTTAAATTTTTGTCCTGGCAAAAATCCTGCCTAATGTTTGTCAAAATTGCAAAATATCTGCTGCAAAAATTCTCTTCCCTGATCTAGACAAATGCACACCATCCTGTCTGAACATGTGTGCCCAAAACAATGCTTGGATTTTTTAAAACAGAACATTTTTTTCCATGTAAGTATTTACCCGAAAAAATATTTTCATTCACAGTGACCTGAGTATCCTTTCTATAGGTGATTTGTGAAAAATACATCCTAACACCAGTACAAGCAATACTATCTAAAAGGGCCGTCCGTTCCTTACTAACAGTCAAGAGAATTCTTACAGGTGACATCATTTGTAAACATGAATAAAAACAGATCCATACTCCTTACATTAAGGAGTTGCAAGGCTTGTCTCACATCTTGTATTTTCGCTCCTGGCAAGCACTATTCAATATTCATTATCATCTCTGCAAATATATGTATTGGTTCCTCTAATAATTGAATCTCCATTTACAAAAATCTTAGCTGGCCAGCTCTGAAGAATCTTTAGCTTCAAATACAGTAATATCTGTTCTATCAATTGTTACGAAGGATAGATGTTCATCACTATTAGTCTTATTAATCCTACTGTTTTCATTGTGTATTAAATTTTCAACCAGCTGGTTTTATAAATCCACAGCTTGAGTCATAGTCAACAACCGTCTTTCTCCTCTTTTTTCTTACAGCAATGTTCTTCAGTCCTTCCACGTTCAATTTTGATTTCTTCCTTTTTACCTGTCCCTTGCCTCTTTTTTCTACTTTCTCTGTTGGAAAGATGATTCCTTTTTCTGTAGACTGAAGGTTTTCTGATAGAAAAATATCATCCTTTCCTGTAATCTGTGTGTTACATAACAAAGCACAATCCTTTTTACTACGTATTCTCTTTCCTTTACAATCATTAATCAATTTCTTTTTCTTCCTTGTTATTTGTTGTGAACTTCTTCCTTTCTTTCTTTTTTTGTTTCCTTCTAAACAAATTGGATCCTCAGATTGCTGAATGCTTGCATCCAGTTATTGGCTGGCCCTAGATACATGTGAACAACAGTGACCAGTGCCAGTTTGGTTGCTTGCATTTACAGGATGTCAACAAACTGATGGGTGCAATCATTTTTACCTGAGTTCTGAGAAGCACTACCCTCCAACATAGCAGGGAAACACTTATTTGCAGCCATTTAAAAACCTTTGTAGTTTGTATTGTTATTTTTTTTCTTTATTTCAGTGGAAAGCATGTTGACAACTTTGTAAAAAAGAGAACCTTGGAATACCACTGAGCAAGTTCTTTAATGAATTTGAGTGCTTTCATCAGGCATTCGCCCCTCGACTTCTTCAGAATACTTTAACAAAGCCACACATATTCCTCCACACAAAGATTTTTAAAAGACTTTCTCAAGTATACAGCCTCCAACGCCACATGGGGGACAGTGTCAGCAAATAAAATATACCACTCAAGTAGAACTTCTAATTCCAAGATTCTCTTTTTTACTAGGATCTGTATGAGTTGATGTTGACAACTTTGCTGATAACTAATGAATGTTAGGAGTTAGAAATTAGTTTCTTGTGAGAGACAACATGTAACGACATATGGGGCCATTTGTCATTATTTTGTTTATTCTTCAGTTTATGGCATATACTACTTAGGTGTGTCTCATGTGGGTGTGTCTCTGCTATCAAGAGGAGAACAACCTATATCTGTACTGATTAAGAGTGAGTCTACCCAGGTGAGAGTCTGTAGGAAGGACATCATTGAGGCCATTGTACTGCAGCCATGCCTGAATTCTTCATCTTCATAAACTAATGTCACTTGTACATCTACATACCAGTGAGCCAACAAAGATCCATATGTTTTTGTGTGCTATTGTTTATGCTTCTGTACATCTCTCCTAGTGTCTTGTACTAGGAAGACTGAACAGTGATTACTTTGGTCTCCACTAGGGATTTCTGTATTACAATTCCAGCCCATTTTTTCCTCATGTGAATACATTCCATGAATAAAGAACTTACATCTGCTCACTCAGAATTTAACCAAGTCGACAACTCTGTTTCACTAGAGAGGCTGCTCAGACCCAGATTAATGGTAGATTAGGTGATCACACTACCACATACACATCGTATACACACACACACACACACACACACACACACACACACACACACACACACACACACACACACACACACACACACACACACTTTGAAAAGAGTTTATACAACCACACAGACACTCATTGGAAAGACTGGCACAGGTTCTCTAGCTGTGCCCCTTTTCCCCAGACTATATGGTAGTACCAGCTGCCACCACCCACTATATTTATCAGCTACTCAAAGGCCCTTAAAAGGGTGTCCAATTATTACTGTGCAATGTTATTATCCAATTGGTAGTATGGCCCAGGGCTAAAGCTATTGAAATGGCTTTGTACAATTTAACAAAGGCATGCAAGTACTCTAAAGAGCTTAAATTATCTCTACAGAAACAGCCACAGTTGAAAGGGTTTAAAAATATTTAATAACAAATAGTCAAAACACAAGACAATACTTTTTATTACACAGTGTTAGTTAAGAGTTCAGAGATCGCAGATAAATACTTAAAGTAATTCAGTAATACAGTTCTGACATCATAGAAAAAACACTTAGTCTAATCTTTCTAGTTTCTAGCTATTTCTAAGAGAAAACACAAATCTAAGATAAACTTACATATACAGCAAGACAGTGTTGATGAGTTGGATGACAAAGACAAAAATGCTTAAAGCTCTTTGAGTCTCTCTGTTTTTAAAATCACATTCCTGGTTCACATTACATCATTCTTCACACTTCCCTGGGTTACATTACATCATTCTTCACACTTCCCTGGGTTTCCAGGCTAACAGAAACTACATTTACATTCTTCACCTATGGGCAGAAACCAGAGCAATAAAGTGCATTTATGCATGCAAATTCTGGCCATTAACTCTGGCCTTAAAACAATAGAAAGAATTCCTTCATCTAGACTGGCCAGAGCCATGTTTACATCAAAGGGACACAACATGCTTTACTTGGTCAGTAGAGAGCACTGTTGTTACATTTTTTCCAGTTCCACATGTAACACTATTTTTAGCATTTAAGACAACAAGCCTGTGGTTTACATTAGTATTTACAGAAGACAGAATTATCTCCAAAATTCTATCTCAGTGCTCAGTTCAGCAACATATTCACACACACTTTCATCTGCCTTGCGTCTATGCTCATGAAACTTTTTCCTATACATTTCAGGTGTTAGCTTAAACAATTCTAACAAGTGATTTTTAGCAGCAGTATAATCAAAACATGCAACATCAGACATTTTTGACAAAACAGTTACAGCTTTACTGTGGATTAAGGGGGTCAGAAACTGTACCCAGAGCTTTTGGTCATCACCATACTGTTTGCATACCCTCTCAGACATATGAATGAAACTATCAAAATTATCCCCTCTTTAAACTGCGGAAAACATTTACTGACATTTTGTGCTTCTAGGGTCCTGTTACTCCCTTCCCCATTACTTCCATGACTCTGGCAAAGAGTCAGCATTTCCCTATCATGCTTCCTCTGCCGCTCTTTTCCTCAGCTTCCAGGCATAGCATTTCTAATTCTCCTCAACCTGTAGACTCCTCAGTCTCTCAGATGCTTCTATCTCCAAATGGCTGGCCTCCAACTCAAGTCTCTTTAGCTCCATATGGATTTTTAAGTCCACTGCAGAAAGGTTGAGCTGCACATTCTCTGAGGGTATTATATCTCCACTGACAGTCTGATTGTCCTCCTGGTTGCTGTTTTCTGATGCAGCTGTAACCAAGGCTGCAATCACATCTGCCTTAGTCAGGTTTCCATGCACCAATCCCCTAGCCTGTCACATCTCCACCAGCTGGCTCATTGTCAGCTTTCCATACTCTTCTGCTGACATGCTGCCTGCTCACCCTGACTAACTAAGCTAACAAAAGAAATAAAACAATTGTGAACTGAACTCTTGAGTATTCACTGCATGGCTGATTTAGAGTACAAAACATCTTCAAAGCTCACACAAGCTACAGAAATTCACTCTACCCACACCACTACAAACCAATTAGTATTTACCAACCAATTAATATGTGGTGTGGATATCCCACCACTGCCAAACAATTAATATGTGACGCCAATGCCCTGGCCCAGCAATCAAGGATCCTCAATACTCACCACTAACACCAGTGAGGGGTGTCTCATATAGGAGGAAAGGATAACAAGTACACATAGTAAAATGGAATTTCTCTTAAGAGCACACAGAGATCACAGTCAATCCGGGGCTGGTTGCTCCCTTGCTCTCCAGGTCCCCAATAAGACTCCTGACTGGCACAGCTATAGGGTCCAGATCTCAGCCTAGTGGGCAAGCTAAAACCTCCAGTATCCTCTCTGTCCAACCAGTGCTTCATGTGTACCTGCCTAAGTTGCTGACACACACACACACACACACACACACACACACACACACACACACACACACACACACACACACACACACACACTGAGAAGAGTTTATACAACCACACAGACACTCCTGGGGAAGGCTGGCACAGGTTCTCCAGCTGTGACCCTTTTTCCCAGACTATACGATAGTACCAGCTGCCACCACCCACTAATATTTATCAGCTACTCAAAGGCCCTTAAAAGGGTGTCCAATTATTACTGTGCAATATTATTATCCAATTGGTAGTTTAGCCCAGGGCTAAAGCTATTGAAGTGGCTTTGTATATTTTACCAAAGGCATGCAAGTACTCTAAAGAGCTTAAATCATCTCTACAAAAACAGCCACAGTTGAAAGGGTTTCAAATATTTAATAACAAATAGTCAAAACACAAGACAATACTTTTTGCTACACAGTGCTAGTCAAGAGTTCAGAGATCACAGATAAGTACTTAAAATAATTCAGTAGTACAGTTCTGACATCACAGAAAAATACAGTCTAATCTTTCTAGTTTCTAGTTATTTCTAAGAGAAAACACAGGTCTAAATTAAACTTACATATAGAACAAGACAGTGCTGATGAGTTGGATGTTCAAGACAAAAATGCTTAATGATCTCTGATTCTCTCTGTTTTTAAAACCACATTCCTGGTTCACACTACATCATTCTTCACACTTCCCTGGTTCACATTACATCATTCTTCACACTTCCCTGGGTTACATTACATCATTCTTCACACTAACCAAAACTACATTTACATTTTTCACCTCTGGGCAGAAACCAGAGAAATATAGGACATCAATGCATGCAAATTATGGACATTAACTCTGGCCTTAAAACAATAGCAAGAATTCCGTCATCTAGATTGGTTTTAGCCATGTTTACATCAAAGGGTCATAACATGCTTTACTTGGTCAGTAGAGTGCACTGTTGTTACATTTTTTACAGTTCCACACGTAACACTATTTTTACCATTTAAGACAACAAGCCTGTGGTTTACATTAATATTTACAGATGACAGAATTATCACCAAAATTCTATCTGGCTAGGCTGGCAGCCTTCATCTGTCTTCACCCAGTCTTCACAATCAACTCTATAATTGCTGTGGTGTCATCAGCCTATGTGTGTATGACTGCTGCACATTTGTTGTGTGATGAACATGGAGACACTCAACTCAGGTGTGGAGCATGAACTAAGGAAGTAGCAGTCCCCACTTTCCTATTCACATTCACAGATTCTGTCAGCTCTCACTGTTGTCTGGGATGCAGGGGATGAGGGTGTTCCCTGGGCTGCTCTTTTGACCAACTCCTGTCTATAGCGGTTTCTTAAGATTAAGCTATGGGTTGCACAGGTAATGAAGCAGATTCTGTGTAATGGGATGGTAATATTAGGCTCATAGGTTCATAGGTTCATACTAGGCTATCTGTCCTAGGGCATTTATAAGCCTAGCCAGAGTGGGTTTGGCTTTCGCCACCCATTTTAAAATTAATTTTGCTATGCCCTTTTTCGAGGTTAGTATACTGTGCCTCTGTCTAACAGTGACACAGAAGTGATACCCGGGGTAAACCTACTATCCCCCATCCACTCATCAAGATTCCTCTTGAAGAGAGTCAATGAGGGACTCTGCCTAACCAGGACTGGGATTTTATTCCAGAGTGAAGGGAGTCTCTGGGTTATGAATCTGTCCCTCCAGCATGTCCTATTTATTTCAGTGCTGAGGTTCAAGTCGCTCAAGCACGTAGCTTGATGGGATTTGGATTTTCTGAGGTGCAGCATGTCCATTAATTCTGGGTTGGACATGGCTTTATACGTCAGGCAGAGATCGGCTCTGAGCAGGCGGTATGCCACTGAGTAGAGCTGGAGTTTTTTAACCGGGCAGCATATGGCATCTGTTTGAGCCCTTTGATCCTCTTGGTGAGGTACTTTTGGGGTCTTTCCAGTTGCTGCAGGTGTCTGGTAAGGTACATCCCAAAAGGGGCCTTGTACTCAATTATGGGCCTGATGAGGGATGAGTAAAGAGGCACGATGACCTCCCCTGATCTAGATGTGAATCCCTTCATGATTAGGTGGGCTATATAAAATATTTTTCTAACCACTTTGGCCACGTGGTTGTCAAATGCGAGATTGCTATCAACTTGGGTCCCCAGGTCCCTAATTACTTCTTCTGTACTTAATGGATCACCACCTATGTGGTAATTTGTGGGCACTTTGTTTTTACCAAAGGGGATGACTATACACTTTTTGGCGTTTATCTTGAGGCCATGGCTCTGGCACCAGTTGTCTGTTTCTATGAGGCCCTTTTGGAGGATGCTTGTGTCGGCTGGAGAGTCGATTATAGCGCCCAGTTTACAGTCATCTGCGAACTTGGTCAGCCACAGTCCTTCCGTGTTTACCTCTACCTCCGAGAAATATATACCGAACAGGAGAGGTCCCAGGACTGAGCCTTGTGGGACGCCACATGTAACTGGCTTGGAGTCTGACATGGCTCCAGCAATTCTAACCATGTGGGTTCTGTCCTAGAGCCAGTTTGCAACCCATCTAGTGACATAGGGGTTTATATTTAAGCTGGTGAGCTTATCTATAATGCCTGAGTGGGGTATTGTATCGAAGGCTTTTGCGAGGTCCAGGTAGGCTGTGTGGACCACCTTCCCCTCGTCAATGGCCTTGGTGACTGTTTCAAAGAAATTGACCAGGTTTAAGAGGCAGGATCTGCCCTTAACAAAGCCGAACTGGGAGGGATCCAGTGTCTATAGGTCCCCAATATCTTTTTTTATGAGGTCCATGGTGATCCTTTCCATAGCTTTGCAGACCAAGCTAGTCAGGCTTATAGGGCGATAGTTTCCAGGATCCGTTGAGGCACCACCTTTGTGGAGAGGGACCACTGTTGCTGTATGCCACTCTTTGGGTACATATCCTTTGGTAAGGCTGAGATTGAACAGTAGTTTTATGTTTGGGTTTAGCTCTTCTTGGAGTTCATGTAGGACACAGCCCGGGACACCATCTGGTCCCATTGATGCTGTGTTTTTTGCTTTGGAGAGGGCGGCTCTTACCTGAGCATCTGAGATGTCAGGGGGGCAGCACTCTGCTGGGATAGATATTTGCCCTTTTGGTGGGGGGGAGAAGTTTGCGCTGAACCTGTCAGCTAGGATGTTGGCAATGTCTGTGGGTTCAGTGTATTTTTTGTCATTTTGGACTAATTCTGAGCATATCTGGGAATTCCCACCCAGGTTCCTAACATAACTAAAGAAAGCCTTGTGATTATCCTTAGTGTCCTGTGCAATTTTTCTCTCGAAGCTGGCCTTAGACGATTTTATGAGTGCCCGTAGTTTTTTGCTAACACTGATCAGAGATGCCATCCCTTTTTGGGATTTTTCTCTATCATGTAGTAGCTTCCTCCTGCTATTGTATAGTTTGTTTATGGCTGGGGTCCACCAGACAGGATGTCTGCCTTTGGAGGATTGGTTCTTGGTTTTATTTGGGATTGCATGATCCATGCATTCCTGAAGGTGTTCATAGAATGCATTTATAAAGGATTCTGCAGTCTGGGCCATATTTTCCACAAGCCCACGGGCTTTGAAGGATTCCACCTCGGTTTTGAGGAGTGTGAAATTTGCTTTTGAGAAGTTTTTCACTGTGGTTTTCTGGGCAGGGGGTGGGGTCGGGATGTGAATATCCAGTGAGATTAGTTTATAGTCTGATCTTACCAGTGAGGGATACACTTCTGGTCTGGAGCATAGAGTCCCCATGTCGGTGATGATCAGGTCCAGTATGTTTTCCCCTCTTGTGGGAGTGGTAACAAGTAGTTCCATAGCATTTGAGTTTATAAATTCTAGGAACCTTTGAGCTAGTGTGTTGGAGCTAGAGTAATGCTCCCAGTCTATGTTTGGGTAGTTGAAGTCGCCCAGTATAATGGTGTTTGGAGAGACCTTCATATTTTCCTGTGTTCTCAGGAAGGCCGAGTGGGGTTCCTGGGTTTGGGAGTGTGGTCTGTAGCAGGCTATAAACTGGAAGGCAGTTTTACCCACTGTTAGTTGCACATGGATAGTCTCTGATGCTTCGTGCTGTGCCACCATATTTTTGCCTCATTACCCCTGCCTGTCAGTGACATTGTGGTTAAAGACTGTGCAATGCTGCAGTTCTCATCAACATCACATTTAGAGGTTTCCTGGACATCAGCTATTTATGCAGCCACAGTAGAGGACTGAGCCAATAAAGCACCTATTAAATTAGATTTTGATAACCCCCTTAGAACAGCAACAGCAGCGCAGCAAAAATTTTATACAGTCCTTCCCCAACATGTGCAGTTAGTATCCCCTGAACACTCATCTCAGCTGCTGTAGATCTAAACAAGTGTTCCTTCTTCTGTCTACTTCTCTGCTTCTGTTCAGCAAATTCCATGCTATGAAAAGCAGTGCAAGTGCCTCTGCAGTGTTTATCATACAATTTTAAGGCTGATTGTGCAGCAATTACACTAATAACACAATTAGTGGTAAATGGCTTTGAGCTGTACATTTTACTCAATGCACACTTGTCCAAGAATGTGCTATGATAGAAATACCTGGCTATGGATCCATATAAATGGCTGCTAATCCCACTATACATGTGAAGGCATATCACCAATAACAAACAAAGTGCTCCGCAAGGATGGCGTGCAGGGTCAAACCAACAACGTAAAACCACCAACAACCAGCAAAAAGATAGTGAACACAATATAGTAAAGATTATTTTATTGTTGCTCCAAAACCATATTCCAGACCGGTTTCAGCTATTCAGCCTTTGTCAATGGATACAAAAAAATTTTTGGTGTATGGTAAAACAGCCTGTATTTATAGTGATCTCTAATTATCTTGAAACAGTGGTATAGCCCAACCTAGTGGATGGAGTATCCAAATACATGTCTCACCTAAAAAGCAAAGCATTCATCCAGTAACATATGATATCAAAAATGTTAAGTAATAGAAAATATCATATTTTCAAGGATTATAAAGAAGAGTTTTGTAAAAATCCTTTGTGCATACAGGTCCCATGGTAAAAAGCCAGGGGCATACTCTAAGTATTTATGAATAAGCATACATTAGTCTTCATATATAACCAAAAATATAAATCTCACTACACCTTGTATATATTGTATATAATAACAATATATCAATTCCTATATGAATTAAAATGAATTTCACTGATCATATATCATATTAATGAATAAAGTTTCAAAAATGAGCCATCATTACCAGTTATTAATTATGGTTATAATGATTCCAATAGTTTCCTTGTAAATGATGCCTATATTATAATTATTATAATACCTTGCCATATATTTCAAAACAACATGACAGATATAAAACTGCAAAACTGTGTATGTATATACATCCTACATATATAGATATATAGAGAATTCGTAACATACCCTTGATCATATGCTGATACATAAGTATGGTTAACCTGACCACCATTATAATATTCACACTGGTTTTTAATCTATATATATATATATATATATATATATATATATATATATATATATATATATATATATATATATGATCTCGCCATGATCATAGAACCCCCGGACACTATGTAAAACTCACAGATGGTCATTCAGACCTGGTGGAAATAAACATCCAAGGTTGGTAATCCAATATTGTTCCTTGTGGTTTAGAATGGTGTGCCAACCTTGTTGGTTGTTCCTGTCCACCTGAATTTTGTCAATGATCATGAACATGAAATGAGCATTGGAATGTTGTATCTTATGTCTGTATAAAGCATTTGTTTCTTTTTTGTTCTTAATGTCACTTCTGTGTTCTGTCATCCTTATTCTAAGTGATCTTGATGTTTGACCAATGTAGAAGGCTTTACATTGGCAGGTGGCTAAGTAGATGATCCATGTGCTACTGCAATTTCCAAACACCCTAGTTTGAAATACACGATTAGTGTTGGCACTGGTAAATTCTTTGAGTGTACTAACTTGTAGGCAGGAGCAACAATGACTACCAGTACAAAAAATCAGGGCATACCAATCAAGATTCTATCTTGAGATTTGTGACTACATATAGCAGGAATCAACAAATAGTTAGGGATATATTGAACTCAAACTGGAACATTCTTTTGGCTAATGATAGTTTAAGAACACTATTAGGCCCTCAGTGTCAGATGTCATTCAGATGAGGAAAGAACCTGGGAGGTCTTTTTTCACATTATAAACATAGAGAAGGGGGAGGAGCGGTATATCATCAGACCACTATTATTGGAGATAAACTTATTGGTACATTTCCATGTGGTCATTGTTGCTCCTGCCTACAAGTTAGTACACTCAAAGAATTTACCAGGGCCAATACTAATCGTGTATTTCAAACGAGGGTGTTTATAAATTGCAATATCACATGGATCATCTACTTAGCCACCTGCCAATGTAAAGCCTTCTACATTGGTCAAACATCAAGATCACTTAGAATAAGGATGACAGAACACAGAAGTGACATTAAGAACAAAAAAGAAACAAATGCTTTATACAGACATATGATACAACATTCCAATGCTCATTTCATGTTCATGATCATTGACAAAATTCAGGGGGACAGGAACAACCAACAAGGTTGGCACACCATTCTAAACCACAAGGAATAATATTGGATTACCAACCTTGGATGTTTATTTCCACCAGGTCTGAATGACCATCTGTGAGTTTTACATAGTGTCTGGGGGTTCTATGATCATGGCGAGATCATATATGTATATATAGATTAAAAACCAGTGTGAATATTATAATGGTGTTCAGGTTAACCATACTTATGTATCAGCATATGATCAAGGGTATGTTACGAATTCTCTGTATATCTATATATGTAGGATGTATATACATACACAGTTTTGCAGTTTTATATCTGTCATGTTGTTTTGAAATATATGGCAAGGTATTCTAATAATTATAATATAGGCATCATTTACAAGGAAACTATTGGAAATCATTATAACCATAATTAATAGCCAGTAATGATGGCTCATTTTTGAAACTTTATTCATTAATATGATATATGATCAGTGAAATTCATTTTAATTCATATAGGAATTGATATATTATTATTATATACAATATATACAAGGTGTAGTGAGATTTATATTTTTGGTTATATATGAAGACTAATGTATGCTTATTCATAAATACTTAGAGTATGTCCCTGGCTTTTTACCATGGGACCTGTATGCACAAAGGATTTTTACAAAACACTTCTTTATAACCCTTGAAATTATGATATTTTCTATTACTTAACATTTTTGATATCATATGTTACTGGACGAATGCTTTGCTCTTTAGGTGAGACATGTATTTGGATACTCCATCCACTAGGTTGGGCTATACCACTGTTTCAAGATAATTAGAGATCACTATAAATACAGGCTGTTTTACCATACGCCAAAAATTTTATTGTATCCATTGACAAAGGCTGAATAGCCGAAACCGGTCTGGAATACGGTTTTGGAGCAACAATAAAATAATCTTTACTATATTGTGTTCACTATCATTTTTGCTAGTTGTTGGTGGTTTTACGGCATATCACCAATCCCAGTTGGCATGTAGATGTATTAAATATTTGTTGTAGCCTTCAGAGGCACTAAAGCCCAATAATGAAAGGAAATGTTTTGCTGGGTGCACACAAGTGTATAATTATGCCACTCACATCCAAACACCACCCTTCCATGCCATGCATTTATTTGCCACTATATCGTGGCATTGTGAATTGTTGCACTGCATTGGTGGCTGTCACTGCACATCATGCGATGACTGCAATCTGCACTGATGCAAATGTGCTATCATATTTCTCTAGATAGGTACCTGGAAAGTGGCAAAACATCTGAGGGCTCTAAATGTATTAGGGCTCCAAGGAGGTGCTCCAAGAAGTCTAAAATATTTCTGCGCTTGATGTACAGAGACCACCAAGTGCACTTTATGGGGACCTCTTATGAGGATTGCCAACATAAAGTGGATGCTTTGCAGTGCCTTGCTAGGGTGGTGACTGCTGCAGCAGGTATGACCTACTCAGCTGAGCAGTGCAGGCATTGCTACAGTGACCTAAAGAGGTACCATCTTAACCTTCTTTGCTTTTTGGAACAGTAAGTTAGGGAAAGTGCTCCTGAGTTCTGTAGTAAGTATGCATAGCAGTTGCATTTTGCTTCATGTTGTAGTAATAACTTCCAGGCCAGTTAAAAGATGTGTGAATCATTTACATTTTTTATGTTTTTGAGCTTTTGAATAGAGAGAAGACAACAGCCTAACCTTTCAAAGGTTTATAGAATGTCCCTCCAGATGCAAAAGTAGCTACATACCAGAAATGATATACCAATAGTTATCTGGGTGTATATTATGTTATCAAATTTTTAAAAATTCGAACGTCATATGGTTGAAGCCATATGATCAAACTTTTATAAGTTTGAAAATCTAAAAAAAAAAATAACAACAGAAAAAAAACTACCTAACCGTTTTAAGCAGGGGAGGCAAGCACCCCTGCACTCCCCACATGGGGGTCTGTGTCCCCCACACCCCCCACTCTTTAAATATACCAACTCTGAGATTGCACTACAGTGCAAGAAAGGGAAATCTTCCCATTCTGCACTGTAGGGAGATCTCCGTTGAAATGTTCAAACTTTTAAAAGTTCGATCATATGGTGTCGACCATATGACATTCAAACTTTTAACAGTTCGATAACGTAGTGTACACCTTAGCTATACTAGGAACAGATTTGTGTAATAGTGCATCATTGCTGCAAATGGCAATCACTCCCACCAGGATTACACACCTTCAGATGCACCTGTACTGTACAAACAGACCATGTTGCTCTCCAACACACTCAACTTGTATGGCATGCTATCTAGATAGGGATCTTACGCCTGACACGCTATGCCACTGCAGCATGAAATGTGCCATTTTAAACTGCACTCCTTTAGTTTGAACCCCTACATTGCCATGCCAACTGCCATAGCCTTACCATTCCTGCAGGATGAACCAGTCATTTTAACCAGCATACTGCATACACTTCCCCATCCAAGTCCTATGGCAATATGATTCTTACATGGCACACCCTAAGCATGATTCTTTTACACAAACTCTGATGTGTATTACTGGCTAGTATATATATCAGTATTTGATTGCCAGTCACTGACTGTGGCCCATGTTCAAACAACTGTTTTGCAGCTATTGTGTCCCACTGGTATAGTCAACATGTCGCCCTGTGGCATCTTTACACTAGACCATTTGCAAAATGTCCTTCCTTGCCCCTTGGCCAATATAACATTTCAAAACAAAAAAGCAAAGTCACTAATCCACAAGCACAATAAAGTTTTAGTATAAAAGAACAGAGCTTTCAGACATAAAAGTCCTTCTTCAGTTCTTTTTTGTCTTGAACTGTTTTTGCCACTTAACCAGCTTTGCTTACTTGGACTTTTTCAGTATAACATTTCACCAAGTTTGTTGCACAGCACCTTTCCTGACACATGCAGTCACTCATTGCTCCACATGCATCATACTCCCACGTACACAAAGGAAGACTACCTGAGATACATTTCCTACTGCCCCTTGTGACCCATTGCTGATAACTATACCCTTTAGTATGGTAGGTCAGACCTATCCTCAGTAAGGCCATTGCATATATTAAATTTTACTTCTCTAGATACTATTTTGCCATATAGACTTACACAGACCTGCTAATGTTTTTCCCTGCTGTGTCTCTTTCTTTCTTTCAAACTGTTTTTTCTTATGTTTCTCTCTATTTTGTTAATATTTTATGCAGTGCCAGCCTCAGGTGCATCTGTGGTGCAGCAGCAGTCATCTCACCATCGATCTGCCCTGCCATCCCCAACTAGTTATACTGCTGCTTTTAGGTCATGCCTCGACAGGAAGATGAAGACCATGCTGCAGAGAGGAGGACTGGCAGGTTCTGTTGTGGCCTCTGGTGGCCTGTCACCAGTGAGGGTGTTGTCTTATCCTCTTAGGATGCCACCACTAAGACAAGACATGTTACCTGGCAGGAGGTAGAGGAGGTGGTGACATTCTTGGTGTGACAGTGGCTTGACATCCACACTGGCAGCCTGATATGGCCTTGTGTGGCAAGCAGAGTTGTATTGCCTCCTAGCCTTGCCTTTTGGGCCACCAGTGACTAACCTAGGGCTAAGTGTAGCCTCACACAGAGTGAAAGGCAGCCATCATCCCATCCTATCCCCTATCACGATGTTCCTCTTCTTTTTGTTTTTCTTCCCTCCTCAACTAGTAGTGCAGTACTGTCCATTACCAGTTATCCTCTCATCTGTTTGACTGTCTGACTTTTTGTGTTTCTCCTTTGTATATCCATCCAATAAACTCTGCACAACCCCCTCCAAAATGATGGCATGCATGGATCAACAAATATATCCAAATGGACAATGAATTCAGTGCATCATTCAAATAGATGATAAATTACTTATTCATAACACAATGCTGCAACAATTCAGCTGTGGCATATACTGGTTTTGATGGGAAACCCCACCTTCTTCAATATGTAATTTATGGCTAGTCAAAACCAACATATAAGCTAAGATAACATTTAAAGTGATATGAACACTAAATGAACTAATATGTAAACATTTAATTCAGGGCAAAACAAGACTTCAAGGGTATAGATCCAAAATTCCTTCTTATTGCCAAGCACCTTTGGTAAGCCAATCCTAGTCATAGACAAAGGTTTAATCCTATATATACCTACAAAATAAAATGTAGCATTTGGATATGAGTCGCAATGTATAAAACATTAAACACTAGAACTACATATCACAAGATAAATAACCCATTCACTATAACAAGTTATAGTGTGCTTAATGTCAAGTATATGTGAATTATTGGCTGAAGTAAAATGTTTACTTTTCAGAATGTGTGTGCAAGCTGAACACAATCTACAGGGAGAATAACCCCTTAGTATGTCTACAAACATTTTCATTTGACCTAATTGTAAGGATCCCTCACCCCCACATTTATGCCTAGAAATAAAATTTCCAATAGATTTGCCCCTTTTAAAAGCAAACCTACAAATTTAGAAATAATCATCATCTTCTTTCAGCTTTTCCCATTAGGGGTCGCCACAGCGGATCATCTGGTTCCATTTCTTCCTGTCCTTTGCATCTTGCTCTGTCACACCAACCACCTGCATGTCCTCTCTCACCACATCCATAAACCTTATCTTAGGCCTTCCTCTTTTCCTGTTACCTGGTAGCTTCATCCTTAGCATCTTTTCCCCAATATACTCAGAATCCCTCATCAGCACATGTCCAAACCAACGTAATCTTGCCTCTCGGGCTTTGTCTCCAAACCTTCCAACCTGGGCTGACCCTCTAATATACTTATTCCTGATCCTGTCTGCCCTCGCCACACCCAGTGCAAATCTTAACATTTTTAACTCTGCACATCCAGCTCTAACTCCTGCCTTTTTATGAATGCCACTGTCTCCAACCCATATAACATAGCTGGTCTCACCACCCTCTTGTAGACCTTTCCTTTCACTCTTACTGGTACTTGTCTGTCACAAATCACTCCTGACACTCTTCTCCACCCACTCCATCCTGCCTGTACTCTCTTCTTCACCTCTTAATTTTTTTAAATTCACAAATTTAGAAAGAATAATTACCAAAATGTCTTTATCAGCCTGCAACAGACCCCTGTACTTATTAATTAACTCTCTAAATATTGGTGTATTTCAACCAAAAGTTGTTACAAACAATAATTCATCGCATTTGTTAACAAGCTTTGATACATACTCCGTGAGTTCTGACAAACCCTTCAAATCAGCTCTTGATTTAGCTGCCATAACAGAGTTAAATGTATAACTTTTATTTAAAAAGCACTGAGTCAATTCCTGAGAACATTCCAAATATGCTTGTTGTGTAGAACAAATATGTTTATCCCTATAAAGTTGTGAAAAGGGTATATTATTACAAATATGTCCAAGTTGGTTACAATTGGGGGATAAATATGCATTTTTATGAAATGATTTCCTGTACAGGGTTGTATTAATCCCTCCCATCTCATCCTTAAAACCTAACACATCCAAAAAACAATATTCTTATTAAAATATTTGATGAAATCCTGTAATTCAGTTATATCACATTCCCAAATAAGCCAACATTGCCACATATCCATAGAAGAAATAAACAGAGTATGGTTATCATCATAAATCAATTTTTGCTCCAAGAAGTCCATAAATAGAGCAGTATACATAGGACAAAAGACACCCCCTTAGCCGTACCTTTAGCCTGCCAACAAAAATCATTTTGAAAATAAAAACATTCTTGGTCAATGCCATCTAAGTCATGCATAACAACAAGGTATTAAATATTGGTGGATATAACTGGGCTAAATCCAACCAATATTGTAAAGCCTACAGCCCAACCCAATGTGATATATTACTATACAACGATGTACTGTTCAACATACAAAAATATCAACTTCTTTCCACATGGATATCTGACATCAATTTCAAAAATGATGTGGCATCCTTGAGTCTCAATCTGACGAGAACTAATAATGGTTTTAAATAATGAGTTAATAAAGCAAGTAAGGGTTCAGTTAAAGATTCCCCGTACAGTCACTATAGGTCTACTTATGGGTTTAAAATGTATGTTTATGAATCTTTGGTAATAGATAAAACTATTGTGGTCTTGGATCTGTTACCATTTAACTCACATGTTGCTTTACTATTAATAATACCATTCTCCACCATTATCTTCAAAAAAATTATCAATTGCACATATAAAATGTTCGGTAGGATTCAGCAGCATTGTTTGCTAAAAGCAATCATCCTGCAACTGTTTCAAAGCCTCTTGTGCCTGTTGTTCTATATCCCATACCACAACAGCACCACACTTGTCAGCATTATTAATAACAATGTCAATGTGTTTTCTCTCTTCCTTTAACTCACTTCTCTTTCTCTTTAATAACTTTATGGCTACCTTTCTTTGAATTTGCCCTTCTCACAATTTTAAGTAGTTTTACTCTTGTAGCACTGCGACTACTATGCATCCACTACAACTAAAAATAATGTAATTATGTATGTAGTTCATCTGTTTTTGTTGTTACTGACACTCTTCTAGCACATTGACTGCAATCTGCCTTTATATTGTACATTCCATGCCTCATCTGTAAAAACATATTGTGCATATTTGAAATTGCCAGATTCTGTTAAATTGATCTCATTCTATTTGTTTATTGTAATTGTATTTTCTTAACTTTTTCTGGATATTCCACATTTTATTTTTTATTTTTACTATATTGTATACCTTAAAATACATTTTTCTATGTTCTATGAATACTTGTATGTAATTTCCTCAAGCTTTTCTCCTCGGGTCTACACTGAAAATGGGCTCCTAGCTCAGTTGGACCAACCCGATTAACAAATGTCAAATAAATAAATAAATAAATAAAATGTCCTTCTTACTAGCAAGTTTATGTAAAGCCTGTCTACAGCCATATGTTAAATTATCACCTTTAATTGGCCAAAATGTTAAACAAATGTAACTCCTTAAGATTGCAACTTGAAATGCCACAGTGGTAGGTTTTAAGTGAGGGGGTGATTAGAAGAACAAAATCAGGAAGCCAGATCTGACATGTGGAACATCATAAAAATGTATATGTAAATACAATCTACAACAAAATGACTTCACAGCATTAGATAAATGAGCTGCAGAAATGCTAGCCTTAGGGACAGAATTCAAACCCTTGTTAATCAAAAAATGTCTCATCCTCAGGCAATACATAAGAAGAAATATTATTCAATAACCGATTACCTACTTGTTCATTATCTGTGGAAATAATTGTAGAAAATTGTCTGTTTTTTTTTTTTGTTTTTTTTTTTGGTGTTTCCTGCCCCCTCTGTGTGATTTTCCTAAAGGTGCAGCAGAACACATATCCAGTTTGGGCAAAGAAGAACAGTATACTTTTTCCAATTTAACATCAGTATCAATACAAATATTATCTGTACAATATTCATATGGTTCATAAGATTCAGATGCCTTAGGAACAAAACCAGTAGATTGACATTTACATTTCTTGTTCCTCTCCCCTTTTTATATTCCAATTTGCATTGTCATCTCCCCTGCTAGTCATTGTTTGTGACCTGTGTTTGTTAGTCTGTACTCACTACCACCCCTGTAACTTCACTTCTGCCTAGACTTTTCTCTTATTTCTTTTTCCCTCTACTCTGCTTAAAAAATGGGCAGATGTCCCCCCAAAAATATATACCTTTGCTTCCTTATCCATATCTTTCCTTTCCCTTGCCCTTCTGTGTGTTCCTCTGCTTGCTTTCCCCCTTTCTGACTGTACACCGATTCTTCCTCATTAATATGAATAAATTTGTAGGAACTTTGCTGATTAGACCTTATTATGCCTCTCAGTAGTTCCTGTAGTGAATCAACCATGTGCGTGTGAAAGCGCATAATTACAGATATTTGAAATGTGTGCTTCTGGGATTGATAGGTCAGATGACTGACATTACAATATGCTTCTCTTTGCATGGTCTGTGCAGTTTTCACCAGCAAATTCCTTAATTATTTAATCTTCATCAAACTAATTGCTTCCTATTACATTATGCATCTGTGGGCTACAATACACTACTTTGATCACTGTGCATCTGTAAAATGTTTCTGAATCCCATGTGAAATGTCATCTCTGTACAGATTATCTGGTTGAGTGTCTATACAATGCCATCATCTCTGGCAATCCTTTCACTATAATTTCTTTCAGCACAGCATTTCTTTGTCTTTCTATATACAGTTTACAAGCTCATTCAGTTGCCAGTTGGAATAGGTATCTCTGGAATAACCCTTTTAGGTACTTCTCTAACAAATTTTCCTGCTCCTTTAAGTAAGAACAGGTATGTTCTGCTCAGCATATCATTTATGTGCATTTTTCCACTGGCTTAAACTGAGCCTTCAGATTATGCTTTTTATGTATGCATTTATTTACTTGTTTGTTTTCATTTGTTGACCAGTTTAATCCAGGTCAGTCAAATCCCATTTTGAGCAGAGACGTAGAGAGAAAAGTTAGAAAACAGAGACAAGTATTATTAATCTTTTACAGTTATAGGAACAATTCCTAAATTATCATCTACAGATGAAATATATCAAATACAAAAATATTTTAACCATTTCCAAGGAGTAAATGATGTATTGAAATACAGTTGAAATTCAATTATCATAGGCAGTGTAAAACAGTATAGAGTTTCAGTAAGTAGCAAACAGTTTAGTAGACAGATGCTGAGAAACATAGTATGGCCTGGCTTTGTGAACCTATACTTTGTTGTAAGCTCATGTGTAATGAACTGAGACAAACATGTTAATTTGCATTCATTAAACAGCTCTGCATGTCGTACCTGGCTGCCAAACAAGGGGTGGTAGCAGAATATGCTAATGAAGGAAGAGGCAGATGAATTACATGCTAATGAAGCAATTCAACATGCAGAGAGATTCAGGACCATATAAAACCTTCTGATACAACCCTCACTCCCTTTTGGCCTCAGTTCCAATACTGTTTGGAATGCAGCCGTGAACACAGAAAAAAATGTTAGAGTTTGCAATAGCTATCATTAATCTATATATGCAACAGGCTTTAATACAAAATTCTGCTGCTGCTGTCAGACCTCAGCCTAGAAGAAGAAGAAGAAAAGTGTTCAGTCCAAGTTTGACATGTCATAGACTTCATGATACTAAAATATTAGAGAGGTACTGGGAGGCCAAGGATACCTTAAAGCAAATAACTTGCTGCCCTTACCTGAAGACCCTGGGGAAATCATGGGGATCCCATCCCAGTAGAAACCAAAGTATGTGTAGCATTAAATATACTAGCCAAATGCACTTTTCAGACACTCACAGGGAAAATATTAGAGGTGTCGCTGGCCACAGCCTCAGGAACATTATACCATTTCTGAGTGCAATGCTGCAACATGTAAGGGAGTATATCTGGTTTCCAATATCACCATGCAAACTGTCTAAGCCACAGCACATTTTCCTGAACTTCTGGGGCCATAGACTGCACAGACATTGAAATAAAAGCCTCACCTGGAAAACAGGGAAGGAGGTATGTCAACAGAAAAGGCTATCATTCTATCAACTGTCAGGTGGGCTATAATGCTCAAGGGATAGTCTATAATGTGCATGCAGGTAACCCTGGCAGTTTCTAAGACTCCAACATATGGTAGACTTGTGACCTGTATCTAAAGTTCTCTAGTGGTGAATTTCCACAAGGGCATATAGTTGGGGGGGGGGGGATACAAGTTAAGCACTGGAACCCTGCGTTATGACACCCATGATAAATCCACACAATCCCACTGAACAAGTTTACAATAATGCACATGCTCAAACTAGAAATTACGTTTCTGACATCTAGATACATCTGGAGGTGTCCAGTAGTATGACCCAGAAACTTCAACTAAAATATCGGCAGTCTGTACTATAATACATAATATCATTGTTAGAAAACAGTTACAGCAGGACAACAAGTCCAAGGACCACAGTCTGATGAAGAACCAGCAGCTGGGGATGATCCTGGCAGATGTAGGCATGCACAATATGCTATATAGCCATGGATAACAGGAGAAAATTATGCATACACTCAATACCTAAGTGAAAACTTAATTATTTAAGCACCTACCAACAGCAACAGTGATGCATGCAAAATTATAAGCCTTTACTTAACTATTTAATGATGGTGTTCTGTGAGTATCAGGCAGAATTAACTCCAGAAGAGACAATTTGTATCACCAACACTAATCAAGGTAAGTGATAACCCTGTAAAAAATATATATAAAAATGATTATCCTCATATACAAGTCTTGTCTTTCACTAAGATAAAACATTGCTCAACATAACAGGAATGTCAACAGCAACTCATGAGTGATACATACAGCATAAATCATAATCTATTCAAGGTATATAAAAATGACGTTTTACAGCACATGGTGTACAACCTGTGTGTCAAGTCAAAGCAGGCATGTGTTAAGACACCCACAATGTTAAAACAAATTTCACAGTCATCCACATGAGCAAGCATTCATTCTCATCCCTAAGAAATAGAAAATATAGCATTAAAAGCAAGACACAAATTAGGAATATGCCACCCAAAAGAGTAATAAGACAAATATGCATTGACCAAACATCTATGCTTGGCCTGTCCATCACAGTGCATCACCCATAAAAGCTACCCAAATTAGATACCACAGCAGTGACCAGGGCAATCTCAGTAGCATCTGCACAAGGCGCTGAGCAAGCAGTAATTCATAACTTATAGGACTGTATTAATAATATCACTACTACAAACACAAAAAGGATTACAACCTAAATAGCAATCAGTTGAACTTGAGCAAAATAACAGTGCAACTCAATACAACACATTTGATGAAAGCAACCATTTGCTATCCACTCTGTGCATCAGACATAGGCAACTGTAAGCCACTAAGAAATGTGGAAGGGGCAGAGTGCATTCATCTTATCATCTTATCATCCCTTGCACAGGCTGTGTTTGCGTGTGTGTGTGTGTGTGTGTGTGTGTGTGTGTGAGAAATTGGGTTAACAGTAAGTGGATTGTCATGACCAGCAGCAACAGATGTAAGAAGTCAGTATTAATGAGTTATATACAGATGTGGCATGATCCAGTGTGTCATTTGTGTGGTCCAAGAACTCTGTCATACAGTTCAGGCAGTCTCATACATCAGAATGTAAGACTTGCAGTACTCTGACTATCTCTTCTGAGGGTCTGGCGAAACTTGCCTATGCCTCCACAACAGCCCTATACATACACTGGGTGGCACCTACCAACACACCAACATCAAGGGGGGGCAGAAAGCATGTCTCCAATGAACATCTCTACTGACACCCCTATGTGGCACTTCACCCTTATGATGGCTATGGGGGAGAATCTGTCAACTCTACAACTGGAGTAACCACACTACCCTGATCAACAGTGTCAATCTCAACCTATTCTATCTCAGAGGGTCCTGTCTCATGGGTATGCATAGGCATACTGATTGTGTCCAAACTCTGGGCAGGGTATGTGGCAGCCACAACCTCAGTGTCAGGCTGACCCTCTACAGCACCAGCATCTTCATCATTGCCATCATCATCAGGGGCTACCAATACTTTGACATCAGGGGGTAAGAGCACCACAGTGCTATTGACAGGCATGCCTGAAATTATAGCAATAAAACACAACAGAAAGGGAAACAGAAGAAAAAATTATCAGATTTATTCTACATAACCCTGAGGTAAGTAATTCTAGATGCAAATGCAATTAAAAATGTCATTAAGGTAGGCTTAAAGATCAGTTTATATATATATATATATATATATATATATATATATATATATATATATACAGAGAGAGAGAGAGAGAGATAAATGAATGGAACTAAAAGGTTATGGCTATACTGTTTTCAGGTGGGCGTAAAACCTTAGTACCAGATGCGCAAGATAAACAAATAGAGATGGATAAAGGTGTAATAAGCACTGAACAGAATATAGCACACAAAAGATAACCCTGTTTATAGTTCTAAAAACAATTTTACAAAATATATTTATATTCTCTCTCTCATGCGCTCTCTTTCTTATATATATATATATATATATATATATATATATATATATATATATATATAAATGGTGCAACTGGAGTATCAACAGGAGACACACTTTGGTTGACTTTCACTTCTGCATCCACATGCAGCACACTCTGGGCAACTCTGCTGAACTGCCTGGATTCCTCACAGTTACAGGAACTCCTTCATCTGAGTGAGTGGTGGTTTGGCATCAGGACCATCCCCAATAGCTCTGTGTTCCTGTGTTATAGCACTGGCTCTTTTTTGGCCTTGATGATCATGTCACAGGCCTGATGTCTGATTGCTTTATAGTCATAGGCATGGCACCCATAGCATTCACATCATCAACCACCTTCCTCCAGGTACAGTTATGGAAGGGTTTATCAGTTAAGACTTTCAGTAAGAGGTAAGAGCCATATTGATGGAGTGCCTGGAATATAACCTCATTCTCAGCATCAGAGAACACATGTTTACGTTGGCCAGATTTTTAGGTTCCATATCCTTGTATGTGTATGTTTGTGTGTGTGTGTGTGTGGGGGGGGGGGGCAGAAAAAAAGTCAGTAGGGACTTGGCAAAAAAACAAATAGGCATTTATGAAGGCATCATTAAAAACATGTACATAAGTGATCAATATTAATACACACATCAAAGACATAACTATAACCCCCCACACACACACACACACACATACTCTCTGGCAATAACAGAACTGACAAAGGATAAAGAAATGTGATAGCCCAGAATATATAACAGCTTTACCAATGAAATGAGTGTATGGAATTACATATTTAAAAAAGATTGCTTTCTGTATTCAGACATCTGTTAACAAAGTTAATGGCATGTGGGCAGAACAACACTTTTGTATGTAATATAAGTCAGTGATCCTTTTTCACATAGCAACTGTTAAACTTCCCTTACAAAAGAAATTTGCAAATCGCAGACAGCACTCAGTTATGTACTAAAAGTCAAACACCCCCTACAAAACAACTATCCCCCCACTCTACCCAGAAAACAGAATTGTCAAGGACATTTAATAACATTTGTTTATGTCAAGGGAAATACAGCAGCCTTACCACAGAATATTTTCTGAAATGTCACTTTTAAATAAGCTTGCAATATGATCACATCCTCAGAGAAATGTTGCTATAAACCCATATAACATTAGATGATGCTCATTTCAAGAACAACTGCTATACTTCCTATACCTAAACAAATGTGCAAAATTCAGACCATTCATTTTTAGGAAAACAATAATAACATCATAACTGTGTAAGTATTAATTGTAAAGAACATAACATGCATAGACAGAATTTGTAATAAAAGCTTGCTAACAGTAAAACAATCGCAGCAATATAACATAGTCAAACAGCAGTGTCTTAAGCTGGTGAATCTAAGCAGCCTTCCCTACAATGATACAAGTGCCTTAGCCCCAGGTTATGCTTATATGGTGTAGCTTAACCCTTCTGGAAATAGCAAATATTTAAATCAGGTATCAGCTCATTATCATTTCCTGAGTAACTCAATTTGCTTGAAGTGCTGGACAGGTAAACATGGTATGAGGACTTACTTGATGCTGTGAACACAACCTAGCAGTACAAGAATAAGTATTGAGAAGTATGGTTAGCTAATGGCCCTCACATGTGACTCATTAGCAGCAGTGTATGACTAATTAAGTGCTTAACACTCCTGCAACTGTGATGTACACTTACAGAGGGTGTGTCAGAGAGAATAGACTTACAACAAAGTTTGTGATTACATTGACTGACTTAAGAGATAACCTTTATAACACCTTTATGAATACATGCACCACAATGATGATGTCATGCCTTTAAATGTACTCTGTCTCACATTTATCATAAGACTTCTCCAGTAGCATGTATGGTCAATGCATTATCCTGCAGCTTGTGTACTTAGAGAAGTACGTGCTCGTAACCAGCAGTAACTGAGTACTATGAGTGCGTGTGACTCTAGTGCTAAGGATGAATGATGTCCACCACAGTTCTAATGTGTAGAATTACCATGGAAGAGGGCTCCTCCATTAGTTTCAGTCTGTTTTAGCCCAAACAACTGTTTTGTACCACAGTGATGATGCCATGTCTTCAAATATGCTCTGTCTCACTTTTGTGATAAGATTTTACTTGTGATGCATGTGGTTAATGCACAATTCTCGATATTGTGGGCTTATATAGAGAGCAGTTCAAATCCAGCAAAGGATAGTGCAATGTGAGTACACTGACATGGAGCAGTGACACATCCAACATAGGCCATTCAACACATTGATGATTTCATTCCATTCAAAGAGTTGTTCTGAGATTCTTGTCATTACAGTTCTCCTGTGGTGCATGCTGTTAACAATGACATTGGTTAAAATCTTGTATTGTCTGTGTGCAAAACAATATTGATAGAAAAGAGTGGCTTACCCAGCAAATAGTGATATGGGTAACTCATGCTTGTCTAAAAAGTAACATGGATAAATTGTTTTGATCCCTCTGAATAATTTTTAGTGGAAACATGACCATTAAAAATCCTTCTTAGTTCAGACCTTGAAGTATGTTCTTTCTGACATCTGCACATTGCAGTCTTGCGGCAGAAGCAATAAATACCCAACTCTTTACAGTATGGCACATGCTAGGCAGGGGTTTGCAGTTTTCTGGCAAATCACTGAGGACTGAAGTAACTAAATAATGACATACATTTGAGTTTCAGAAAATACATGTTAACAAAAATTCTGTTATTTTCTTCAACGTTCTATGCTTATAAGAGATATTTAAAATATGTTCCTACTTTTGGGGCCATGTCCTCCCATTATCTTAGGCTTTGTCCAGACTTCTTGTGCTAAGAAGTTGAGAGATGTGGTGCTGCTGCTCTTTGATCTAAGATGAACAAACATATAGTGCTAGTGTGTCGTGTGTACACTTGTGAATGGATCCCTGGGTATGTGTTTAATATAAGTCGCAGTCATGCCTGGTTACAGCTGTATATCCTGTTGGGCTGGAAAGGAGTTTTTAGTTGATTTATGAGTTTTACAAATACTGCAGCATTCCCTGTAATCTAGACTGTACTTCTTAAACTAATTTCTTAAAAATGCTTTGCAGCAGCATCAGAGAGGATGCTACTATCATTAATGAAACGTTTGATAGCCATAAACAGTAGCCAATGTTATGTGTGTAAATCTTGTCTGTACTTTTGTTAAAGCTTTTATTCCATACAATACTGGTCTACTTCATTGCATCAACACTGTAACAAAACCTTATTCCTTGTTATATATTTGAAGTATGAGAACATCATAGAAGTTCAGCGTGGGAGACATTTTAAAATCTCAGAGCTTCTATTTTGCCTTGTTGACCACATCCACTCTCATTCATGCTCTACCATTTTCTTTAGTGGTTCTATTACTTTGATTAGTTGTGTGTTGAATTGGACAGATGTTTTACCATTCTGAGACCTCTCATAACAGGTGATATGTCTTGTATATTTTTATGGCATTGGCTTTTTTCCAAATATGATTTCAGAAATTCATCATTCAAAATATAATCCATATATCTGAGGTTAGTCACTAATATCTGAAATTTACTTTTATTCAATTTCAGACCTTTCAGCCTAACCCTATTATGCAGATTGATTAGCCTTGCAGTATGCTATTTGGTAGCTCCCCACACAAATCGATCATTTATTGTATTGATCACACAGTCCCGCTACTCTTTTATTTTGGAACAGCTTTGTAGAATATTTCTGGCAATGAAAAAAAAATGCCAAAATGCAGTCTAAGAAATTTCTATTGCCCACCAAAGTATTAAAAGTGCACAGCTTTGAGCTAGCTTCATCCACTCTAATTTTCCAAAAGTCATAATTACTTTTTTTCAAACACCGAGAATAAAAAGAATTTAAAGGTAGGGTAAACCTATATATGTCTACTTAATGCACTACCTAAATCACTATTACAAATACTGTATAAATGCTGATAAATGTGTGTCCTTTGATAATTCTTACATTTATCAATGTAAAATGAAGTGAACATAGCATATAGTAAGCGAGGTAACTACCCCATTTTGATCCGCAATTAAAACTGTTGTTATATCATGGAATCCTTTTTAAAGTTTTAAAATTAATATTAATGCTAGGGGGGAGATTGGTCGAATAGACTGGAAACACAAGAGATGAAGTAGCAATTAAAACTGAACACTTGCAAAAACAGGCTTGAATGACACTTTAAGAATTATAAGCATTGTAAAATTAAGGCTTTAAGATTATAAGTCCTCTATGAATAAAATTCAAAATCAAACATTATAAGCCTTAAAGTTATGTTTTTTTTATGAGTAAACTGTATAATTGTATAATGAATTGCGGTTAATGTTTCTACATCATGTTTTATTTTAATAAAAACTACAAGAACAATGCAACCAAAGTAGAGGTTTCACTGTGCCATACCTTAAACCTCATATAATAGAGGCCCAGTGGGATATGCAAATGACCCCATAACAACATCAAATGTTTCAGCTATATGGCTTCTGAGTGTCCATGACTTTTTCCCTTTTCCCTTTTAAGTCCTTCTGGAGAAATTCAGTCCAACAGAGCCAAATCCCACTAGCTATGGACATACATATTTTGGTCTTTCTATGACCTTGTCAAGCATAACTATAAGATATACCTGAAACACTTGACCTCATCAGCACAGCATAAATATAAGATATAGCTGAAACACTTGATGCCCTTAAGGGGTCATTTGCATATGTCCCATGGGCATCTATTACAGGAGGTTTAAGGTATCACAGAGTGAAAACTCTAGCTAGGCTAGGTGTTTTGTAGTTTTTACTAACTGCTATTTTTTTTTTCTGTGACCTGTTTACTTTTTTATTTTATGTGTATGTATATGTATATATATATATATATATATATATATATATATATATATATATATATATATATATAGGTTCATCTGCCCTGGGGCAATTATAAGCCTAGCCTGATTCTGTATGGCTTATGCCACCCCTTGATTTGAGTATACTGTGCCCTTTTTAAGGTTTAGTTTACTGTGCCTCTGCCTAATAGTGACATGGGAGTAATCCCTGGGACAAACCTACGATCCCCCATCCACCTATCGAGATTCTTCTGGAAGAGATTCAGTGAGGTGCTCTGCCTCACATGAACTGGAATTCTATTCCAGAGCGAAGGGAGCCTCTGGATTATGAACCTGTCCCTCCAGCAAGTTCTATTGATTTCTGTGCTGAGGTTCAAGTCCCTCGAGCGTGTGGCTCTAAGGGATTTAGATTTACTGAGGTGGAGCATGTCCATTAATTCTGGATTTGACATAGCTTTGTATGTCAGGCATAGATCGCCTCGAAGTAGGTGGTATGCAACTGAGTAGAGCTGGAGTTTTTTTAACCGAGCAGCATATGGCATCTGTTTGAGACCCTTGATCCTCTTGGTGAGATACTTTTGGGGTCTTTCTAGTTGCTGCATGTGTTTGGTAAGGAACATCCCAAAAGGGGCATTGTATTCTATGATGGGCCTGATGAGGGATGAATAAAGGGGCATGATTACCTCTCTTGATCTAGATGTGAAACCCTTCGTGATGAGGTGGGCTATGTAAAAGGTCTTTCTAACCACTTTGGCAATGTGGTTTTCAAAGGAGAGATTGCTATCAACTTGGGTCCCCAGGTCCCTAATAACTTTCTCTGTACTTAATGGGTTTCCGCCTATGTGGTAATTTGTGGGCACATTGTTTTTGCAAAAGGGTATGACTATACATTTTTTGGCATTTAGCTTTAAACTATGGCGCTGGCACCAGTTATCTGTCTCTGTGAGACCTTTTTGAAGGATGTTTGTGTCAGCTGGAGAGTCGATTATGGCGCCCAGTTTGCAGTCATCTGCGAACTTGGTGAGCCATAGTCCTCTCAGGTTTGCCTGTACCTCGGAAAAGTATATACCGAACAAGAGTGGTCCCAGGACAGAACCCTGTGGGATGCCACTTGTGACCGGTTTTGAGTCTGACATGGCTCCAGCAACTTTCACTCTGTGGGTTCTATCTTTGAGCCAGTTTGCGACCCATCTTGTGACATAGGGGTTTATATTTAAGCTGGATAGCTTATCTATGATGCCCGAGTGGGGTATTGTATCAAATGCCTTTGCAAGGTCCAGATAGGCTGTGTGGACTTCCTTCCCTTCATCTATGGCTTTGGTGACTTTTTCAAAGAAGTCAACCAGGTTCAAAAGGCAGGATCTGCCCTTGACAAAGCCGAACTGGGTAGGATCTAGTGTCTGTAGGTCCCCAATGTCTTTGTTTATGAGCTCCATGATGATTCTCTCCATAGCCTTGCAGACTAAGCTAGTCAAGCTTATGGGGCGATAGTTTCCAGGGTCCATAGAGGCTCCACCTTTGTGGAGTGGGACCACTGTTGCTGTATGCCATTCTTTGGGCACATATCCTGTAGTGAGGCTGAGATTGTATAGCTGTTTTATTTGAGGGATTAGTTCCTCTTGGAGTTCATGTAGGACGCAACCTGGGACGCCATCTGGTCCCATGGAAGCAGTGTTTTTTGCTTTGGAGAGGGCAGCTTTCACCTGAGCATCAGAGATGTTTGGGAGGCAGCCCTCTGCCAGGATAGATACTTGCTCTTTTGGGGGGGAGGGGGAGGAGAAGTTTGCACTGAAACTGTCTGCCAGGATATTGGCGATGTCTGTGGGTTCGGTGTATTTTTTGTCATTTAGAATCAACTCAGAACAAGTCTGGGAGTTGCATCCCAGGTTCCTAACATAACTGAAAAAAGCCTTATGATTGTCTTTGGTGTCCTGTGCAATTTTTCTCTCGAAGCTGGCCTTGGAGGATTTTATGAGGGATCGTAATTTTTTGCTAGTACTGATCAGCGATGCCTTCCCTATTAGGGATTTTGCTCTATCATGTAGTAGCTTCCTCCTTCTGTTGTACAGTTTATTTATGGCAGGGGTCCACCAGACTGGATGCCTGCCTTTGGATGATTGGGTCTTGGTTTTGTTTAGGATAGCATGATCCATGCATTCCTGGAGATGTCCGTAGAATGCATTTATATAGGATTCTGCAGTTTGGGCCATAGTTTCCACTGGCCCTGGGGCCTTAAAGGATTCCACTTCAGTTTTGAGAAGTGAGACGTTCGCTTTTGAGAAGTTTTTCACTGTGGTTTTCTGGGCTGGGGGTGGGGTCAGGATGTGGACATCCAGTGAAATTAATTTATGGTCTGATCTTACCAATGAGGGATATACTTCTGGTGTGGAGCATAGAGTCCCCATGTTGGTAATGATCAGGTCTAGTATGTTGTCCCCTCTTGTGGGAGTGGTGACTAGTTGTTCCATAGCATTTGAGTTTATAATTTCCAGGAACCTTTGGGCTAAGGTGCTGAGGCTTGAGTAGTGCTCCCAGTCAATGTTTGGGTAGTTGAAGTCGCCCAATATAATAGAGAGATCTTCATGTTCTCCAATGTTTTCAGGAAAGCCGAGTGGGGTTCCTGACTTTGAGAGGGTGGTCTGTAGGATGCTATAAACTGAAAATCAGTCTTGCCTACTGTTAGTTGCACATGGATGGTCTCCGATACTTCGTGCACTGCCACTAACCTGGAGGTGTGGATATCCTTGATAAATATGGCAACTCCCCCTCCTTTTGTGGTTCGGTCCGGGTTTTGGGGCCGAAAAGCATGATATGAGGTATAGCCTGATAGTGCTGGGGTGCTCTCTGGAGCCTTGAACCAGGTTTCTGTCACTGCACAGATATCGATGTTCTCCATACTGAGGAGAGCTTTGAGTGCATGCATCTTGAGGTTAGGACTTATGGCATTAAGCAGCATTACCCTTAGTTTCTTGTTCCTTGTGCTGTCTATGGGGGTGGGTTTGACTTTTGAGCCTTGCCTAAAAAAGGCACTATGGGGGTGGCAAGAGCCTTTGCCAATATCCGAAAGGCCAGTGGTGATAAGTGCAAGCCATCCCTAGCGAAGCAACGTGGCTTGTCGAGCATGTCATCCCAGGCTGACAGACACTGGATCCCCTTTGAATGACACCAAAATTTTAGCCAATTGTTAAAATGGGCCATTTTGTCTTTGTACTGTGGCATCATTCTAGGTGAGGGTAAGATGCTGCTCAAGGTCAGGGTCATACCAGCCTGGGCTACATGATCAGAGAGCTCCTCTATGTCTCTTTTCATGTAGTCCAGGGAGGTACGTCTCAGGTCATTCACACCAGCATGTACAATGACTGAGTCATATTTGTATTTGCTTTGGAGTGACCTGAGTGCTTGCGTTATGTGGCGGATCCTAGCACCCGACAGGCAGCTCACCGTGACCTTCTCTTTATTCAGCCTGGTGAGCGGGACGTCTGTGTGTCTGACAATAGAGTCACCTATTACAAGAGTTTCAGGTGTGTTATTCAGCCTTAAGGGCTGTGGCTGCTTGGCACACTGACTTTGTGAGCTATGTGTTGTGCGTGTTTTGTTTAGAGGTAGCGTTTGCTTGGATGTCTGCTTTGGAGGTCTCTGTTGCTCAGGTAGATTTTTATTTAGAGCCTCCGAGTATGTTTTTGTGTATTTATGTGTTTGGTTCACTGATGTGGTGGGACTATGTGATACTGGAATGGTGTTGTGTGAGGTTACCTTCTCCTCCTGACTGGTTACACCAGTTTTGAGATGAGAGAGCTCAGCCTCCAGTTTGGCTAAATAGTTGCATCTCTCACATATATTTGAACCTGTTTGGAGGAGGAGAGGGTTGTCTGTGTACATGAGACAGTTGTAACATTGCCTCAAAATTCCCAGATTCATCAGCTGGACTGGAGAGGAAACCATTGACTGACCTTTGGACATGCTAGAGTAATATAGGGAAACTGAATTTAAGACGGACCAATAGAGGACAGGGTAATCGTAGAGAGTATAAGAGTAAGTAGTGCTTATGATTTAATAGTGCTAACTTGTAGGATTACTTAATTGGACCAGTGAAGGGCCTTAGAATGAGAATATTGTGTTTAAATTGCGAGATAGAGCAGTTCTAAGGGAAAAAGTGAAGAGCATACATTGTGGAGCCAGGAATAGTTTAAACCCGATTAGGCGGCGCTGCCCGCTGTTGCGCTATGCACAAAAACGCGCAAAACCACGCAAAAGAGGGTTTTAAGAGAGGAAGTTGAAGGAGTTTGGAATTGACCCAAAATGGCCAATAAAACTACAGTTTCAAGTCAGTAACCACTCCCACAGGGGCAGGCAGGCTGCTCAATGTTTTTCACTGCCACTGATCAACAGAGAGACTTCCCTTTAGCCCAAGCAAAAAATGGCCTCCAAGAAACTTACAAACAGTTTAAGAACAGCAAGCCAGTAACTGAACAATTTTTAAATCTCAGAAAAGTGGGAAAAAAACAAGATTTTTTTTGTTTTTTTGCTTTTTTCAGAGATAGCAGAGGTTCACAAGTATCAACAAGTTATAACAGTGCAGTAAATGACCCCACACAAGAGTTCTAGGCCAAAGACAGATAAAATGTAAGTTTTGAGAAAAAAACGATTTTAAAAATAAGTGCAAACAGGAAATTCAGTAAACAGC
>NC_056745.1:1086317711-1086425211 GCF_019279795.1 Protopterus annectens
AAATATATTTGAGTTGAGATCTGAAGCAGCTGCCCCGTATTTTTCTGAATCAAGTCTTGGGATGGACATACGAGGCCACACTGACATTAATATCTATGGTTCAACTGCCTTTTCATTGTTTTATACCAAAGATGTGGTAGTATCAAGGATGTGGTGAGGAAGCATTGGGACATACTGTTGGTGGATCCACATATCCAAGGTATTGTTGGTGATAGCCCACGCTTTAGGTATAAGAATAAGAGGAATATTAAAAGGTTATTATGTAACAGGATGACTAACAGTCCTGGAACCACACTTCCATATGGAACTATGAAGTGTGGTAAATGTAATTTTTGTGATTTTATTTGTGGGGATTCAGTTTTCATACATCCTACAACCCACATTTCATACACTTTTAAGGCTAGAGGTGATTGTATGTCCAGGGACCTTGTTTATTTGGCCATGTGCCATGTCTGCTCGTCATTCTACGTTGGTAAGACGAACAGATGTTTGAGGGACCGTGTACGGGAGCATTTGTACAATATTAGGATTAATAATGGTACTAATGCATTAGCCAAACATGTTATGGACACAGATTGTACACATACATTTAGTTTTAGGATTATAGAGAAGATTAATGTTACTAACAGAGGTGGTGATATTTGGGCTATTACTGAGAGTAGAGAGAATGCTTGGATTTTAAAGCTGAGGTCAGATTTGGCCCCTGGGCTCAATGCCAAGGTCTCTTTAAAACCTTTTTTAAGGATGAGAAGACTCAAAGTCAAATAAAGTTTTTGTTTGATATGTTTTTTATTATATTTTGTTAGTTAGAATTGTTGAAATTAGGTGTTTAGATTTTAGTATGTTTTTATTAATGATGTTTTTATTAATGATGTATGTATATTGATCTATAGAAAAAATTTTATTGATTGAGTTGGTTGCTAAGAACTGAATTTGTTGTTAAGAACCTTAATTGAGTGTTCTTTTCCCGCCTTTGTAAGTATTTAAAGACTCATTGACTTTGTACTTTGTAGTGAGTCTGATGAAACCGCAAGGTGAAAGCGCTAACTCTGGTACCTGTCTATAATAAAGAAAACGGATTTTTTATCTTGGACGTATATTTTCTTGGAACAGCTGTGTCGACTGGAGGTTGATGAGACATATCAGTGACATTTTATTCTATTACTTTTTTGAGTTGTGTTTCGCCCTAATCCTTTGTTACATTTTTATTGCGTTATTTGCTGTTTGGATTGGGCGTTCACCTTGTTCCATAACTCCTTACACTAATGATTAAAAATGGTAAAACTAGTTTCATTTAACTGCATTGTATATTCCCAAGAGATAGTTGCATCTTGGTCTTTCCTACCTGAATACCACTCACTGCTTAAAGTTGAACAATGACAGATGATTATTTATAGGGGATTTCAATCACAAATGGTTTAGACCAGATCCAGAAGTATTGGATACTATGTTAGGATGAGTTCAGTATATTTCTTTTACCATCAAATACTTCCCTTCTGGAGACTGGACAATTGCATCTAGTGTTCTGAAAATTAAACGTTCTGCAGTGCAATTTGACATCATTATTGTTCGTCTTCAATTCTCAGCTAGAGCGTCTTCTGTGTGGAGACATGCGTGAATGGGCGTACCTTCGTTGAAGGTTGTGCATCAGGTCTGGTAACTCGGCATGTAAAAATCTACTGACAATCATTAGCGGACCGGAGTTCCGCTGTGGCGACCCCTAACCGGGAAAAGCCAAAAGACACAACATTGTTCATCTTTCTGTAACATGTTTATTAATCTTTTTATAAAAATATTGTAAAAAATAAGGTTGTGTAAGTTGAACTTACCATAAGAGTAGATGCTTGAATGATCACTGCTGCAGTAGCGTTAGCTATATGAGATTATATCCTGCCAAGAATATAACAGCCAGCCAACTTTCAAAGCGTCAGGGTGCCTTCCATGCACCCAAACTTTCAAGCAGCTTGAGCTGAGCTGACCGGAAGACACGTTTTGGCATTAAGCCTTATACAGCTTTCCTGCCAGCAGAGACAGGGAAAATGAGGACAAGGCTAGGAATAGCAAAAAAATAAAACAAGGATGATGGAGGTAGGGAGCAGCTGCTTTAGCAGTGATCATTCAAAGATCTACTGTTATGGTAAGTTCAGCTTACACAACTGTACTATGTTCTTCATATTGATTACTGCTAAAGTAGCCTTAACTATATGGGTAGATAACTATAGCTAAAAATATTTGGGAGGTGGAAGGAGAAGGGTCCAGGAGCTCCTGGAGATTGGTCCTAGTAAAGCATTGTCCAGACCTAGTGAAGGAATCCAGCAGTGCTTTGTAAAAGTATATACAGTGGGCCAAGTAGCAGCCTCTAAAATGCTTGTAGAATCCAACCCTTTCCAAAAAGCCATAGCAGAAGCTAAAGTCCTTGTAGAGTGGGCCTTTACCCTGCCTGAAATAAATCTGCCATGGTGAGTATAATAAAAGGTAACAGCCTTACACAGCCATTTGTCAATTGTCTGTTTTGATGCAATTGTCCCTTCTTACCTTCACAAGAAATGAACAATTGATCCGATAATCTGAAAGATTTACTTCTGTCAAGACAGTACTTGAGTTGTCTGTGGACATCCAAGGTATAGAGAATCCTTCCTCCCTCAATTTTATGCTCAGGAAAGAAAGCAGGGAGGTAGAGAATTTGGCTTAAAGTGTACTCAAATACAACTTTAGGGATAAAAGAAGGACGAGCTATCAAAGAAACCCTGTCCTTGTGGAAAATGAGGTAGAGTTGACTTACCATAAGAGCTGACAACTCAGATGCTTTTCTTGAAGAAATCAGAGCAATCAATAAAACTGTTTTCCATGCTAAGAACCGCATGTCATCTAGATTAGCCTTGTCAAATGGCGCAAGTGTTAGTTTCTGTAACACAAAATTAAGATCCCAAGGAGGGGCCACCAGTTTATTTAGAGGCCTCTTATGCAAAATACCCTTTAAGAACATTATGACATGTGACTACCTTGAAAGAGGAGGAGGCTCCATGGGCAGACATGCTGAAATGACTGATAAGTGAACCTTGATAGAGGAATAAGAAAATCCATAGGATAGTAACTCACACAAATATTGTAAAACCAGAGAAAAACAAGCCCTGAATATGTTCTGATTATGTTGCTGACACCAGCTAGAAAACTTTTTCCATTTATAATATATGATTTTCTAGTAATAGGCTTTCTCAACTCCATTAGAACCTGCTGCACATCCTCAGAAACAGGTGCCTAAAAGAAATTAAAACCCTATCATCCAGGCAATCAGTTGAAGTTGATTGATGTCAGGGTGTATCTAAATCCCTTATTCTTGTGTGAGAAGATCCATTCTGGAAGAAGCTTGTGGTAATTTCCCCTGGCAATTTCCAAAAGATGGGAGATCCATGTTTGCCTGGGCCAGTAGGGAGTCACCACACTGATCTTGGGAGATTCCTTCTGAATCTTCAGAAGTATCCTGGATATTAGTGGAAAGGGTGGAAAGGCATACAGGAACATTCCTGTTCAAAGAAAAGAAAGGGCATCTGTCTTTCAGGCCTTCTTGCACGAAGTCCTGAAACCAAATTTTACAAGTTGATTGTTTTGAGATGAGACAAAGAGGTCTACTTGAGGAATTCCCCACAGATGGATCAAATGTTGCAAGACCTCCCAGATCTAGTTTCCATTTGTGAGGGTTTGCCCTGTTCCTGCTCATCTTGTTTGCCACACAGTTGTGCTCTGATGGAAGGTAGGATGCCTGTAGAGTGAGATTGTGCTGTGAAGCTATATCCCAAGCTAACATGGGTAGTTTACAAAGGGAGTATGACCCGACTCCCTCTTACTTGTTGATGTACCACATCACTGTGGTAATGCATGTAACCACCAAGGACCAAAAATGGTTCAGAGAATTGAGTGCCTTGATCAGGACAAGCATCTCTTTGATATTCATGTGCTTGCATCTGTCCTTGGTGTCCCCTACCCCCTTGCACTTTTATCTCCTGAAATTAACACCCAAGCAAAGTCTGAATCATCTGTGGTGACTGCTTTGGAGCAGGAAGGGAGAAGGGCAGATCCTGATTTAAAGAGATCTGTTGTCTTCACCAAGTGATTTCTATTCTGACAAACCCCAGTACTGGGATCTGAAAAGATAATGGTGTTGATGCTGGGACCAAAGAGCTTTCAATGCAATCATAGACTCCATGAGACCGAAAATCCTAAGGTATTCCCTCACAGTGACTGAAGTCTGAGTGGAAAACCTTAAAAAAATATCTAAATAAGGATCTATTTTTCCTGTGGAAGAAAAGCTCTTTAAACTGAGGTGTCTAGTTGGTAGGCCATAAACACAATCTTGTGTGAGGGAGTCAAGAAAGACTTTTCAATGTTCTCTTGGAATCCCAGCTTTTGCAAAAGATCTCTCACCGAAGAAAGAGATTCCTAACATTATGAAAAGACTCTGCAAAGATAAGCAAGTCATCTAAATATGGAAAATGTGGATACTCTGTAGACTGCAATGAGATATAACTGGAGCCAGACACTTTGTGAACACTCTTGGTGCAGTGAATAGTCCAAAGGGTAAGGCAGAGAACTGATAATGTGATATAGACACACAAAACTTTAGAAATGCCTGAAATCTGGATGATTAGGAATGTGATGATAAGCATTTTTAAGTCTAGTGTTACCAGATAACTGGAAAGATGAAGAAAGGGCAACAGGTTGTGAAGTGCTGTCATTTAGAAATTGGGCACTGTCTCAAACAGATTTAGGAAAGGAAAATCCAGAATGGGTCTCTAAGCATTTTCTTTTTTTGGGAGTAGGAACATCCTTGAATAAAACCCCTTCCTCAACTGGGAAGGAGGTATTGGTTCTATCGCTCATTGGGACAGCATGTGATGAAGAACAGATGGAAACAAAACAGTTTGATCTGCAGGATGAGAACTTCCCCCTGGAAAGGAGTAATTTCTTCCCACTGCCATCTGTAATCCTGATTAATGATTTACCAAACCTATTTGTCAAAAACAATCTGTTGCCAAAGAGAAAAATGAAGATTCTGACTTTCTGGAATACAAAAAGGGCCAAGGTGGGAGGGGGGTTACAAGGTCTCTTAAATAGTCATTCAGACTTCTTGGACTGTCCTTGTTTTGTGGAGTTTGAGAGTTCTTTTTGAAACCTACTTGCCGCTTCTTAAATGTCTGTTTTACCTAGAATCTGTTGAGACTGCATATTCTATTTTTTGCCGAAATTGGATAAGGAGAAAGAAAATCCCTTGGAAAATTTGGAAAAGGAGGGCTAAAAAATCTTAGAGATTTCCTGGATCAGCTTATCCCTTTCATCATGCTTTTTGATCATCTCTACAGCAGAGGAGCCAAACATTAAATCTCTATCCAAGGAAGAATTTAAAATCTCATTTTAAGATCATCTCAGAGATTCTGAGAATGCAGCCAAATAAACCTCCTTAAAACAGTACCAGTGGCCATAGTCCTGGAATAAGTATCAACAGAGTCATACACACACACACTACAAACAATGCTAGTGACCTGTGCAATAGAATAAACTAAGTTATTGAAAGCAGAATCTTCTTCACAAGAAGAAATAGATAAAACATTTCTCATACTTTCACAGTATGCCAAAATAAACTTTAACATATGACACTGACAAATTAAAATTCTGAAATTCAAATCTGCAGATGTATACACTTTCCCCCCATACCTATAAATAATTTCCAAATCCTTATTAGAAAGAGTATGATTGGAATCAACTACATCCTTAGAGGCAGAGTTGTCAACTAAGGCGACAGCTGTTGCATCAGGTTTGGGAATAGTGTTTAAAAATGTAAGATTGAGGAACTTTATATATCCTATCTGCCTTTATAGGGACAGCTGGCTGACTATCAGAAAAAGTGCAGACAGTAATACACACACATTCTCTAAAGCAAACAGGACAAGAGGAATGGGTATAGATTTCTGGAAAATCCTTCTGTAATAACTCATAGCTTATTTGACGGACTAAAAAAAAAAAAAAACAAAAAAAAAAAAACAGGGAGACTCAGAAAGTGAACTCTCCTCTGAGTCCGAATCAAAACTCTGAGGACAAAATCCTGAATCTGTCCCTGCATCTTCTTGTTCGGATTCAGAATTTTGATTCTCTTCAGGAAAGGATGCATCCCTCTTTCTTTTACAGGAAACTACTCTGCAAGAAGGATCAATAGCCTAAATCAAAACCAGAGCCAGTTCGAGTTAAACTACTCCTATCCAAAGACATTTGAGGAGGAGTAGATACACGCTTGGATTTCTGTTTCATTTTGACAGGAAAAATGGGACCAACCATATTACTTATGGTAGCTGCTGCTTCCCCAGGGATGGGCACAGTATTCTGATACAACAGGGGAAACCTTGCCTGTTCCATCTCCCAGGACCAACAACAGGGGTACTCCCTTGCCCACTGGGGGGATTCCAATATCTGCAGAGGATGTGGCTAACGCCCAGTCCATAGTGGCTGTAGGTGTTACACCAGAGGGATACAGGGTAAATGATTAGTGGTCTGGGGTACAACAAATGACAACATCAGAGTCACCCACCTGCAGGTGAGGCAAATTGCTAGCCTGCTGGGTTGACAAAGGCTGTTAGCTTAATTTTTTCTTTTTGTGGCTGGAAGAAGGACTGACCATAGGGCCGACAATTTGTTCCATGGTCAAGCTCAAAATGGTGTCTCTATCCTGGGGAAAATGAACAACGATGTCAGTGAAACTACCAGCCCACAAAAGTGATTAAGTGATTTTTTTATTTTTGTCTTTGACAAAAAAAAACACACACACAGTAAAAAGCACTTTCAGACAGTATGGCAGCCCCAGAACATTAAAATAAACACAATTTCTTCACATAAAATATTTTATCAGTTAGATAACACTACTTTTAAACTGACAGAAACAGCGAGTGCTCCTTTTAAAAATATGTTACAGTTAAGACAATCCATTAAAACATAACACTCCTAGATTTAAAATCACTTTCCTGAAGAGGAAAGTAATAAAACAGCAGTAAAAATTAGAAAAAGGAAGGTTTTTTTCCCCCAAAGGGAACTTACCTGCCCAGCTAAGGAAAGCATAAGCTGACTTGTCAATCTGTGCAAGCTTCAGAGGAGTGCATTCTTTGGCAGCAATAAAGTTCAGAAGGGCTTCATTCCCAAACTTGTCTTTTAGTCAGCTCAGCTCCAGCTGCCTGACTGTTTGGGTGTGGTGAAAGTACCCTGAATCTTTGGAAGCTAGCCAGCTGCTACTAAGGCAGTGTTCAATATGAAGAACATTTTTAATTCATCCAATAAATACTTTAAATAATGTATCAAGTAATGAGGTTTCCAAATACCTGGCAGAACTAGAATGGGACAATGTTCACATCAACAGAGAAGTGAATAAAAATGAGCAATAGTATGTGAAATAGCCTCATAACCACTAAAACATTTTTTTCAGTAGAAGAAGCCAAAAAATTAAAAATATATTTATCCTATGATATGACAAGTGACTTAAAATGTTAGTAAAGTAGAAAATAGTTCTTATAGTTAACTGACTTAAAATAGATCAGAATGCATTTGGGTTACTTTCAAAACTGCTAGGAATGTTTATAAAATATAAGTGTAATAGGAAAAGAAATAGAATTGCTGGAGGTCAAGATTTACCAGTGCTATCAATGAAACTGCAAAAGTTTGTTGTCACGTATTTTACTCAGATAAGAGGGATAGAACATGGCTGTGCTACTACTTGTTTAGATGTTGGTGTCAGGTTACAAAGGTCCATACAGAAATTGCTTTAAACTTTAATGGATACTCTAACAGTCTGATAAAACTTACACAGAAGAACATGGATTTAAATACTTCTGGGTCAGATATTTTTATTTTCAGTTTTGTCTGTTGACCAGATATATTGGTCCATAAAGAATTATGAAACCAGACCTTTTGTGTCTGTGGATGGAGGTGATACAAGACTTTTAAAAGTGTAATTTAATGTCAGCTACAATGCTAATTTAATTAGAATAGATTTATTGAGCCTTTAATGTTTATAGATAAGTCAAAGGCATTTGCTACATTTAGTCATAACAATATTATCTGATGTGTTGTTACGTTAGTTTTAGGTTGTGATATACTGCAGTGGTTTCCTTCATATTTATCAAATAAGCAATGCTGTATAAAAATTGACATTGCTTCTTCAAGCATTGTTTCATCAGACAGTAGGGTCCCAAAGGGTCAATGCCCATCATATTATTTTTTCAAAAATTATGAATAGCTAAAAGAGAGAGAATTTTATTTAAAAATCCTTGGCTATGCGGATGGAATAGCGTTATACTCATCTGGCAGTAGCTCAAGTACAGCCTTAGAGCATCTGCAGAAATATTTTGAAAAGTTACTGTCCTGGGTCAGTGACCATTTCTTAATGATGCAAGCAAAACAAAATCTATGTCATAATTGTACATCCTTCCAATTAACAACGAAATTATAGATCAGGTTGAGTCTTACATATATTTAGGACTTTTTCTTAGATATCAGTATGACCTTCAATGATCATATTGATAATTTATGTACTGAGCTATGCCAAAAGCTAGCAAGATTGTGTTTTGTGGGCAGTTGTTTAGATGTTGGTAGTAGACAATTATTGGGAAATGAGCTGTTGTTACCCGTATGTGATAATAAACTGGTATTTTGGTCTGGGCGCAGGAAAAGCTTCAAGAACAAATTAAACATTTTGTATCACTCCATTCATATGCTCATGGCAAAATTCCCATATGACACATATCACTGTAGTATGTAGTTTGCTTAATATGAATTGCCTAGAAAAATAATTGAATTTCTGAGTATCTTATTAGGATACCAGTCTTAATGCTGCTATAATAATTAGAACAATATCACTTACCACTAATGCGCAATTCCAAAATTTCACTCTGAAGAATGAAGATCGCTCAATCTAGGGCAACTGTCGTTTCTTAAAGATAGCCCAGTTTTGATAACATCATATAAGTAGCAAGGAGTACTGGTCACAGCCTCCCACATTGAGAAGGTGCAGCAAGCAAGCTTTTGCTCACGTTTTAGTACTCTTCACTGCGGTTTGAAGGTGAGTGATTCTGATGTTTTATGATCATTATTTTGTGACTTGATCTCAGAACTATCAGACTTTAATTAGGAAGTGATATTATTATTATTACACAAAGTATATCATGAGAGTACCATGACGTCTGCTTAAAAATAGGAAATAAGGTCAGTATTGTATGAAATGCTCTTTTTTATATAAAAGGCCAGAAATCTCCTCTGTACAGAAATATTGTTGCAAAATATTTCAAAATATGTGTCTTCTCACTTTTAAGACTGTTTTTTAAAAGAAAACTTTTAGATTTAAATATGAATTTGTTGGGTTCTGATTGTTTTTCTTTAATGTTTTTGTGTTATTCTCGCTAGCAATTAAATAGAAAGATCTCATGGTTTGTAAGTAAGATAAAACTGATAAAAATTGCCTTATGCCTTTCTTATTGCTTACCTACGTAACTCTTGGAGATACACTAATAAAAAGTAAGAACCGCCACTATGTAGACGGGACATTCAGGCTATCTGTTTCATAAATATGTGAAATTCTCTTCATCAATTACTGTGAATTATTTCAACATGTCAAGTTTTTCATGTACTAAGTGCCTGGAATACTTGATTGATTTACTGTAGTTCCAATGTCAGTCTGAAACAGGTCTATGCCGTTAGATAAAATCACCGAACATAACTGACTGAAAATTCATTTGGCTGAAAACTGATTTGACCAAATCACAGTTGATAGAAACCATGCTACACAACAAATATACTCCCCCATATGAAGAGCTTTACCCCCCCATATCCTAACTTACTTGCATATAATAGCTCCATAGTTGCACAACTGCAGAGAAAAGAAAAGACACAACACACACACTGATTCAGTGCAGGAGACAAACATCTGAAGACTTGGGGTTACAACATGAAAGTGGCTATTAGCAATCCACAATCATACTCTTCAGATTTCACTTCCCTAATAACCTCTATGATCAGAAATTACACTGTTGCATACTTTCTATAGAGTTCCACACTTTTCTGTCAGTTGCAATTTGGTCAAATGGATATTCAGTCAAATGACATAGATCCACTGAAGCATAAACTTATGGGTAGTATTTGAAACAGCTCTGTAGAACAGATGGTTCTTTCCTATTGTGCTCTAGCAGTACTATAGAGCTAATTATCAATTCAGAGAAATGCAAGAGCAACATGGAGCAAAAATGCATTAGTGACTCCTTTGCATGTCTCTGAATCAAATACTTAGCACAATTGCAGAGCCATAGCTGGTTCATCTAGTATTCAGTACCACTCCATGATCTGGCGCCCCTCAACTCGTGAAGACCAAAAAAAGTCCCTTGTCAGCTCAGATTATTAACATAATCAACTCTTCTAAGCAGTGCCAGTCCACTCTTCAAATCCAACTTGAAAAGGAGCACAGAAAAAGTAAAAGCAATTCTACCTTTTCTGCAGCTCACTGCTTGCTATAACTTATATCGCACACAAAACACCAAAGAAGCAGTGTAGCCCTGACAGCAAAACCTCTGAAGTAGTATTGGAATTCATTCCTGTACCAGCATTAGATTCTGTTGTACAGGCACCTACGGGCACACACACACACACACACACACACACACGCACACACACACACACACACACACACACACACACACACACACACACACACACACATTCACACACACATGTGCGTGCACACACAAACATGCACATATTTACTATTTTTGAATTGATTTTTCATGCTATTTCAGTCCTGGATTAAGGCTCTGAGTCAGACCACATGGCTAATTTACACTAGCCACATATTAGTCACATCCACAGACTGCTGAATTTGCATGTGGCATTATCTAGTGGACTGCTTTAGCACTACTTGTCACAGGCTTCTTACCACTGTAGCATTACAGCATTTTTCAATCATTTTGCCATAGTTAATACACTGAGCAATCCCTGTAGAAACAAGGTTGTGTAGTGTGCTTCTGTGGTTTTGAATAATCCCTATGTTTGCTGTGCTTGCACTAAAATGTAATCAAATCCTGGCCCATAGGTTTCATACTATATCCAGAATACTTCATCAAATTAAATGCAGACTGGTATACAATATCTAGCAAATTCAATACTTTAACTATAGATTCAAAAAAAATAATGCATTTGGCTCCAGTATTTTTTTGCCTTCAATTGCAAACTTTTCTGACAAAGAAATACACTCAGTGCTGTCACTGCCTTGTGTCATCTTTTTATGTATTTTTATTACATCTGCAGAATCATTTTGTCCTTTTTCCTATTTAGAATCTGTAAAAGGTGAATCTTGTGAAACAGATAATTTTGTCTCTTGCACACCTTTGTAAAATGTTTCGCACTACCTCATGGCCTGAAATTTTATTAAATGTTTTACACTTTCTCTTCTCATGCATATAACCAAACCTAGAACATGAGGCTTTGTTTGTAATGGTGTAGCTGTTTCTAGGGAGAACTTTGGGTACCTTATGGCTTCTTTCATCTTCATTTTCTTAGTTTTTTCATTTTCTGCTATGTATTTCATTTTTCATCCTTATCAATTGTAAATTTATTTTAAATACTTTCAGTTCATTACCAAGCCTTTTTAAATATATACTTTCATTTTCCCTTACTCAGTACAAATCCATTGTTTTTTTAGTGTCAGTCCAGATTATCTCAACAGCCTGCCTCTCACTAGATAGTTTTCAATGCACAAGCAATTCAAGTTCTTATTACTGAATAATACAAGTTACTAAGCTTGTGTTCTTTTGATCTATTGGTTTTAACTTGGTCATTTGAAAATCTATGGTTTTCCAAGCCCTTTGATTCCTAGTGAAAAATAAATACCTTGCAATAAAACAATTTCCTTGTCTCAGCAGTATGAAGGAATGCTGTATACTACATGCTTGCTGCATAGTTTTCTGAAAATATAGCTTTGCACTACTTGTGTTGGTCATCTTTATATGTGAAGGCTCTCCCCTCCTCCCCCCAAAAAGCTTCCTTCTGCAGCATTGCATCATTATAGCTGTAGGTACAGTTTACATGCTGTTGCTGAGTATGAAATTGTTCATATCACAGTTGCCTGACCTTCCTGTCATGAGGTACTAACTGCTCATTTGTCATATTCGAGTGATCTGATTGTACTTTGAAAATATAATGTTATGTTTTCTGGGACTATTGCTTCCCACAGAAAGAACAAGACAGCTTTTCACTGTCTGCTGATGTTCACTCTTTCCCTGAGGTGTGGTGAAATTGTAGTGAGAATAATAAAGTAAGGGATGGGAGAGAAGCCCCTCTACTTGGGGTGCTTGGAGCTTGCCACCTGCAAAAATGTTTTCTTTAATTTGTTTTGCATTGCAGTGAAGATACTCGATTACTCTACAGCCACAAGTTTGCATGTTATTAAGATGCACGCTTAGGTTGTGTGTTAGAAGTAGTCTTTGCATAGCACTGGTGTTTGAGGGATGTAGTCTCAAGGGATTGTGGTGAATCTTCTGAATACTTGACTTTCACCCACAAGGAGCAATAAATGAGCAAGAGTGGACAAATGGCTCAATGAATCAGAGTTTGAAGTTAGTAGCAGGTGGTGGACCCTCAAAAAATAACATTAGGATAGCTAATGTAGCTATGTTAGATGGTCATTACCAACTATGTCTAAGCATTTGGAAATGTGACAACTTAAAGTATGTGAATACTGTTGAAAGAGGTACAAAATGAGTCAACTGGACCAGTAAAATCATTAGATCTTTACTCTGCTGTAAACTTTCTGTCATATATAAGATTGTGAGGAGAATTGGTAACCATCTATTGCCATTTAAGATAGCTCTGTTTTTTGAGATGTATAGGTTTAGAGTAACAAAAATGTGTGCATAGACCAAATATAGAATAACAATTCATAGGAATATGGTTACTAATCATGTGATATTAAATATTTTACTAGTAAAATTTAACACCTTAACTGCTGGTCATTTATTTTCAATTGTTGCTTCCTTACACTGACATTTTACCTTATTTTAGTTTCACACCTGTAAAGAGCTACATCTCTAAAAGTGCTAATAACTCACAGTAAAATATTCTACAAAAAGTTAGTGGGATGGTAATAAGTTTAAATTTTGCTTTGAGGTCAAATGTAGTGGGATATAGCTGCATATTGAATTTTAATTTTACCCCTCATGTTATCCACAATTTTTCTTCTCCTAATGGGTGATCTTTCATCCTACCCTGACTCTATGATAGCTATCAACATCTCTCAAACTCTGTCCAATCTATTTATTCATACTTCCTCCCTACACTCTCTACACATCACACCAAACCTATTTAATGATGCTCCTCACCTTTACCCTATGTATAGACTGATTCATTCCATTTCAACTCAAACCAAAACAAAATTCAGTGTAAAAAAATACTCTTCAAAAAACAAATATGAATAATTTCCTAATATTCTAAAATCCTTCTAGGAGAAGACATTCACCCTAATTCTAGTTCCACCTATCACAATGAACATCAAGACAATTCTCTTCCACACATTACTCTAACCCACAATGGTCAACCTCCTACCCCAGTAATCTAGATTTTGCCGTCATAAATGTTAGAAACATAAGAAATAAAACTGCTAAACTACATACCTTGATTACCCAATATAAACCTGATATTCTATCTGTAACTAACTGAAGCTTGGCTTAAACCCAGCATAAACAACTCTGAAATTACACCTCTCAGCTATAATATATTCGGTAATGACTGTACAAAGAGGAAGGGTAATGGTATTATCCAATATTTCCCAACAACTATGTTTCCCCTTATAACAAACCAATATCAAAATTCAACTCAGCAGAGCTTCTTATTAGTTTCGTGAAAATAACCAATTATAAACAAATAAGTATTAATGCTGCTTGTGAGGGGAAAAAAATACGGACAACTCAATCTTGTTTTTTAATGTTTTCGTTCGATTTAATACCACTGAACTTCATCAGAAACACACCCAAAAGTATCACAGAGTTTAAATACCTTTCAAAATAATCACATGGAAATTGTCAACCAATGAAAAAACATGTTCAATTCCATCTGATAAATGACAAGTAATAATAATAATAATATTGACGTTATAAACAGTGTATGTGTATACATTTCTGTATATATGTGCTTATCTGCACTCACATTCAAAATAATAAATTTGTATACATATAAAATTCATAAACTTGAAACATGTACTAAAATTTTTGTGCCTGTAAAAAGCATTTGATATTGATCATGTCTTTAAGACCCGGAAGCTGGCCAGCACTTAACATGATCTGCCAAATTGCTTCGCGGCACTCCAACAATATTTTAAAATTACCACTGAATAGTTCATTATTTACTCTCTCCAATACTGAAAAGAAAAACTTTTTAAATGAAGAACAATTCAATGAATGTCTAGCTAATGCATTTGACATGTCTTTTTTCTTTATGGCCAAATTATGTTCGTAGATATGTTTGTTCAATGCACGCATAGTTTTGCCAATATAAAAATGCTCCCATGCACGACATTGAGCTAAGTAAACTATGTTAGTAGTTTTACAAGTGTAGTGTCCCTTCACTGTTATGATCCTATTGTTGTGCTTTAAAATAATGGTAGATGTTCCACTGATAAATCTGCATTGTTTACATGATAAACAAGGAAAAGTACCTAAAATTGAATTGCAAATGAACTTTGAATCTCTGGATCCTCTCTATAAAATCATCTTAATGTTACATACTTTTTTGTAACTAAAAATTGGACAGTCTCCTAAAATCTTTGCCATTTCAGAATTACCTAATACTACTTTCCAATTGCTAAAAATGATGTCTTTGATGACAATCATTTCATTGGTAACAGGTAAAGAAAAGGTCAAATTGTATTTGTCCGTAATGTTGTGAACTAATTCCACAAAATTAGAATTAGTTTTGGGTGTGTTTCTGATGAATTTCAGTGGTATTAAATTGAATGAAAATGTTAAAAAACAAGATTGAGTTGTCCGTTTTTTTCCCCTCACCAGCAGCATTTAGTTATTTGGTTGGATTTGTTGTTCTACTTATTGTTTGGTTGTATTTCATTGTGTTTCTGTTTGGTGAAGTCGGGAGAAGATACACAGGACACGTTGCTCAATCTTAGCACCCATTCAGTTCCTGAATTGGGTATTAATTTCAGTGAACAGATATCTGGAGTTATTGTTGGAGCTATTCGTGAAGCTTTCGCTAGTCAATTTGGGAACAAGGGCACTTCGAGTGCTCAAACAGGAAGCGTACGTGAAGATGTCTCACTCAGGTGCAACAATGTTGCTAATCAGAATGCCGGTCGGCAGGGAGACATGGGGTCTTGTGGCAGTTTGGTCAGCGGCCAGGGTTCTTCCAAGGATGGTAACTCTGGGATTCGCACTTGTGGCATTTTGAACTCAGTTTTGTTTAATGACAACAACAATCCTTTTTTTACTGGCGACAATCCAACTCAGTCTGGACAAGTGAGTAACATTGTTGATTCATCTAGCACTGACGTTCACGACGTGTAAAGATGATATTTTTAAACTAGAAAAACTGAGTTTAAAGTTGGTGTCGCTTCAATTGGAAGTGTTCTATTTACAGGAAAATATCAGGCTCAATTGTGTTCCTTTTGGGTTAAGACTGTTTAAGTTTCCTAATTGTGTTGTGCAAGGTGATGATCTGCATTCTAAATTAGTTGATTTATTTAACAACATGGGATTGTGTTTTATGCAGATGTTGGTAGACCATTATTTAAGCAAAATGGCTCATCTTAGAGAACAATTAGAAGTTCTGGACGACAGAATTAGGACTTCTGAGGCCTTTAATGCCTTTACTTCTTTATATGTGGGCATTGAAGCTAAGATCAACAGACACAGAGCCTCTGTTGTAGCCAGAAAGCAGGGGAAACTAAGAAGAGACATTGCAGCTTATGCTGCACACAAGGCTTATCTGGTAAAAACTGTTCACAAGGACACACGACAGGATACGAACATTTCTGGTTACTTTCAACAGATCAGTAAGGCCAACAATACAGATGGAGACAGTATTTCGGTAAATAACAGTAACATTGGCCAGTGTCAAACTAGGCAAAATGGTAATAACAACAGTAATACATTTGTTCCCAACACAGTTTCCCCAGTTTTGGCAAATGTTGATTCCAATACAACAGGTCCTTTTTTGAGTGGACTCTGGGAACAAAAAGACTCCCAAGTGGTCCAACAAAGTACAAACAAGGAACTAAGGGAAAAACAAAGGAAAGAAAAGTATTAGAATTAATGTTTTGAATTTAACCGATATTTCTTTATCGCAGGACATGGTTTTTGTTCTTAAGAAAGGGTTTTCTTTTATTCGATCTAATAAAGTACATTTACCTAAACTGATTATAGATTTTAAGTTATACTGTAGGAAGTTAAATTTAAAATACATTTTTGATGTGTAAAAATTTCTGATACAGATCAACACAGTATTAGGAAGAAAAGTAAATATAATCCTTTGTTAAATCTCACTTTATCTGTGTTTAGCAAACTGTGTGAACAAGATTTCAGAAAACTTGACAGTAGACAGCATCAAGGGTCCAACCTTTCTGAGGGAGAGGTAGTTGCTCTTCAGAGTATGGCTAATAATAAAAATTGGCATATTATGAAGGCCAATAAAGGAGGGACCATTGTGGTTATGAACTCTGTTGATGACATTTCAGCTATTCACACATTATTAGCTGATGAACATTGTTATAAAAGAGTAAATACTGATTTTGTTATCAAGAGTTTTTCCAGATTGGATGCTTGTCTATTTGATTTATTCAGTCAAGGTTGTTTTGATTTTTCAGTTTGCACTTTTTTGTTAACTGAGTATCCTAAAATTGCTACTTTATTTGAAATACCAAAAGTGCATAAACTGGGTGAACATCTTCCTTTTAGACCCATAATATCAGCTGTTTTTTCAAAAACAGAAACTATTTATTTCTGTTTGGTTAGATGATTTGTTGAACCCAGTAGTACAAAATTCTAGATTTTACCTTCGTGATTCCTGGCATCTTTTAGAATTGTTAAAAAAGATCCAAGTGAAGGATAACAATGCAGATTTATCAGCGGAACATATACCATTATTTTAAAGCACAACAATAGGATCATAACAGTGAAGGGACACTACACTTGTAAAACTACTAACGTAGTTTACTTAGCTCAATGTGGTTCATGTGAGCATTTTTATATTGGCAAAACTATATGTGCATTGAACAAACGTATCTATGAACATAATTTGGCCATAAAGAAAAAAGATATGTTGACCGCATTAGCTAGATATTCATTGAATTGTTCTTCATTTAAAAAGTTTTCCTTTTCAGTATTGGAAAGGGTAAATAATGAACTATCCAGTGGTAATTTTAAAATATTGTTGGAGTGCCGTGAAGCAATTTGGCAGATCATGTTAAGTGCTGACCAGCTTCCGGGTCTTAACGATATGATAAAAATCAAATGCTTTTTACAGGCACAAACATTTTAGTACATGTTTCAAGTTTATGAATTGTATATGTATACAAATGTATTATTTTGAATGTGAGTGCAGATAAGCACATATATACAGAAATTTATACACATACACTGTTTATAACGTCAATATTATTATTATTATTATTACTTGTCATTTATCAGATGGAATTGAACATGTTTTTTCATTGGTTGACAATTACATGTGATTATTTTGAAAGGTATTTAAACTCTGTGATACTTTTGGGTGTGTTTCTGATGAAGTTCAGTGGTATTAAATCGAATGAAAACGTTAAAAAACAAGATTGAGTTGTCCGCTTTTTTTTCCTCACCAGCAGCATTTAGTTATTTGGTTGGATTTGTAGTTCTGCTTGTCGTTTGGTTGTAAATAAGTATTAATGTCTTTTACATCCCTCCTGCCAACAATAGATCTATATTGGAAAATATCCTACATTGGCTATCCATAACAATTCCACAAGAAAAAATGCTTCTAGGTGATGTGAATGTCAATTGGTTGGATATAAAGTAACTTCTCAACATCTAGAATGAACTTATATGGTTTCACACAACTAATTAATAGCTCCACACATTCTAGCTAGACATCAAATTTCCTATTATACTGGATCCTAGTATCAGACTCTAGTAAATATACCACCACAGGTACATCAGACTCTCTCAGTGATCATCTCCCAGTATTTACAACTAGACATCTACCACATCCAAAGCATTTTTATAAAGCAGCATACAACCTGTCGAAGTTTACTCTATAAATGTTCATCACTACCTGATCATCAGTTTTTTGGATCTTCCTAAAATTCCTCCCCTTAGATGATACTGCAAATTAATTCAGTACAACTTTCCTTTATATCCTATATAGTCTTGCACCTCTTAGAAGAAAGAGACTAAAACAAATAATGCAATTTAGCTATCCAAAAAGAGTAGAATGGTAATGCAGGATAGAGAAAAAACATGGAAAGAAGAGTAAAAATATAAAACACCATGATATCTTGAAAACTTTAGAATGCTTCACAATTGCACTAAAAAGCAAATAAATGAAGACAAAACATATACTATACTATACTATAATACCTTTCAGAATAATAGTAAATGCTGTTGTTGTCTTTCGGCTTTTCCCGGTTAGGGGTTGCCACAGCAGAACTCTGTTCCGCTAATGATTGGCAGTTGGTTTTTATGGTGCCGAGTTGCCAGCCCGACGCCCAACCTTCAATGCATGTCTTTCGAACGACCACTCAACCGCGGGGAGGACATGAAGACTCCACACAGAAGGCACTCCCAACCCAAGCCGAGAATCGAATGGGAGAACCTCTTGCTGTGAGGCAACAATGCTACCGCTGCAGAATAATAGTAAATACAACTCTAAAAAAATTTCTGGACAGTCATTAAAGAAATATTGCATTCCAGCAAAAAATTTAACCCTAACCCCTCTACCAGAAGCTCACCACTTGAAACTGCGATACAATTAAACTCGTATTTCATAGATTGTATAGCATCTCTAACCAAGGATTTCTCCACCAACATCTAGTCCTAACCCTCTCCAACAGTTATGTATCATCATATCCACTTTCACCTTCAAACCTGTGCCCACATCCTATATAAAACTAATCTTAAACTCAAACCATACTCTGTCAGTTGATGATCTTCCAAGTGAGTACCTTAAAATAGTAGTAAATAGGATTGCATATACTGTCTCAATCCTTATAAACAGGTAAATACAGGAATCCCACATTCCATCTCTCTGGAAAAAGTTGCACATTATCCCTCGCACAAAGGAGGAAATTCAGCAGACATTACTAACTTTAGACCTAAAACAATCTTATCCCCCTCTCCAAAATACTTAAAAAACATATTCAAAAACAGTTTCTAAACTATCTTCTGCAGGACGAACTCCCATCCCCCACATAACTTGGTTTCCATCCATCCCATAGTACTTACACTGCACGTCTAACCTATATAGATACTGTTAATAAAGCTGGAGATAACAGCAAGCTAGTCTCCTCTTTATTTCTAGACTTGTCTTAAGCCTTCAACACAGTTTGTCACAAAAAACTTCTACTTCAAATGTCCTCATTAGGTCTGTCTCAGCTCACCCTTCTATGGTTCAAAATCTACCTATCCAATGAGTATCAGCAAGTAAAATGGCACTCCACCCTCTTTCCATATCTACAAACTGTCTAGAATGCACCCAGGAACCATGAACACAGGTTGAATAAAAAACAAGATTTATTCCACAGCTTCCACAAATAACTTAGCACTTTCATCTGCATATAACAATAAACTTCATCAGAGTATAGTAACACCCATCCATTAATGGCTATAAATACTGTTAACAATTAAAGTCACATGTTACCCCCACAACCAGTGCAGATACACCTATTATTAAAATCAATTCCTCAATTAATAAAATATTTATTTATTATTTTATTTTTATTTTACATTTGTTAACCGGGATGGTCCGACTGGATACATATCCTTTTTCAGCGGAGGCCCGGGGAGAAAAGCTCCAACAGAGTTACATTGATAATTAGGTACAGTAAATGAGCTGAAAGAACTTAACAAAAACATAGGCTATTTACATACAAGTACAAGACTGCCATTACTATTTCTGAGATTACTACAAATGTAACATTAATAACATATTAGCAAGGACGGTAGGCAGTATAATGACATAGAGTTAGACAGGATACATATTTCTTTATCACAGTATACAAAGTACTTATCATCTTAGCTAGTTGTTTATGTTTTAGTTAATGGCACAGAGCTAGTCTGGGTTTGAGCAAGGACATAGCCAGTGTGACTTGATGTGGAGCTTTACACTATTTTTGAATTGACTTAGAGAAGTTGCAAGCGTGATGTTATTTGGGCGAGAGTTCCATATTTTACCAGTGGTGTTGGCAAATAGCGCGTCACCACCTAGGTTGAGAGATTTAGTTGTTTGGACAAGGAGTCTGTTTGCTGAGCGAAGGCAGCTTAGATTGGAGTAGGGAGTCATTAAGTTTTTTAGTGCTGGGGTATTCTCAGGTTGTTTAAGGATTTTGAAGGCCTCTATGAGTTGGGACTGGTGAAGAAGGTGTGGGAATTCTATCCATCCAAGCTTTTTCAGGTTAGTACAGTGGTGTGTTCTGTAGGGTAGGCCTGTAATGAACCTGGCAATGTGATTATAGCAGGATGAGAGCTTGGCCAGATCAGATTTGTTAAGGTGAGTGAGGACAGGAGAGGCATATAGTAGGGTAGAGAGAAGGTGTGAACGGGCTGCGGCTGCCCTAGCATTCGGGGTAAGGAAGGCTTTAATTCTATATAGGGTCCCAAGTTTCTTGTTGACTGACTTAATGGCTTGGTTGATATGTATATCAAATCTGAGTTTATTGTCAATGTTTACTCCTAATAGCTTTGTATAGGTGTTTGGGGAGATGATGGTCCCATTATTGGATTTTATAGTGAAGTTTTCAGTCGGAGATCTATTGGTTGGGTAGAATAGAAGTAACTTGGTTTTGTTTGGATTTAAGATCAGGAGATGGTTGGCAAGCCAGTTTTCGACTTTGGTGAAGCTATGTTGGGTGGTAGTTAGTAGATTTGCAAGAGAGGCATTGGAACATATTATAGTCGAGTCATCTGCATATTGAATGCAGGTGGCTTCAGGGATGACTGTTTGGATGTCGTTTATGAAGACTGAAAAGAGGAGAGGTCCTAATATGGAACCTTGAGGAACTCCTATGGTATTTGGTAGTAGGCAGGAGAGCTTGTTTTGCCACATTACTGCTTGTTGTCTCCCAGTGAGGTAAGCTTGAAACCAGTCAAGGGCTGGAGTATCTAGATACAGGGTTTTTAAAGTATATAGAAGTAACTGATGGTTTACCATATCGAACTTTCGATAGGTCCAGGAAGAGAGCGGAGGATATTTTTTTATTATTCCGGTTAAGATTAATGTTTTCAGTAAAAGAGAGGAGGGCAGTGGTTGTACTATGATGGGGTCTGAATCCATGTTAAGAGTCTATGAGTAGTTTATTTTGGGTTAGATAGAGCATTAGTTGGTTGTGCATGCATTTTTCCATAATTTTGGCAAGTGGTGATAGTATGGCTATAGGTCTATAGTTGGATAGTTCTGTGGATGAACCTCCTTTGTGGAGTGGAATAACATAGGATATTTTCCAAATTGAGGGGATTGAGGCCTCGGTTATGGTTCTGTTAATTAGGATTGAGATATGGTAGGCTACGACATCTGCAGCAATTTGCAGGTATTCAGCCGGCAGAAGATCGGCTGAAAGGGTGGTTGGCTTCAGTTTTTTCAAAAGGGATCTGATAAAGGATGTGGACACTGGCTGGAAGTTAAAAGAGAGTGGTGAGTCGGGTATAGTGTTTATAGAAGTGTGGGGAGGAGAAAGTTGGTTAGCTAATGACTGGATGGTTTCTGTGAAGAAAGTATTGAATGAATTGGCTATATCTTCTTGGCTCTTGTCAGATAATGTTCCTGGGGTCGGAGTAGTGGATTTGCCTGGTTGGAGAAGTTTATTTATGCCTGCCCAGTACTTTTGAGGGTACAAAAGCAATTAGTTAAAGCAACCTAAAAACCAACAATCATCTTCTAGCATATAGAGCTCTTATTTTCAAAATACTGCTAATGGAGATGTGTTCATTAATGCCTGGAAACACAGTGGCATTACACTGTAATTGCCACCATAATTCCCGGACCTCCACTAGTTCTCCCCAAGGTCCTCCTCTTTTATCCTTTGTTATTTTTTCAATGACAAAAAACTTAAAATAGTGTCCAACCTTACCAGCAATATGTTTTTATAATGCGTTATTACTATTCATATTTCTAATATCGTAATTGTGCTGGTAAATTATTTCCCTAAAGTGCCTAATAGTTTTACCAATATAGAAGGCACAACATTCTTGACATCTGGCAGCATATATAACCCCTTCCACCTGACAGCTGAAATAATCCTTAGAGTATATTGTCAAACCATTAATCCTATGTTTGTCACCTTCCAATATACAATTGCACTGTCTACAGTGGCCACATTTATATGTATCCAACCTTCTGTGCTTTGTACCATAATTCTTATTATTCATACCGTCAAACATATCTTTCAGAGATAGGCCTTTATGAAAAACAATACTAGGCTTAGCTCCTAAAACATTCATCAATTAATACCACATATTCATCATATCTATATCTTGTTCTAATACATGCCAATTTATGTGCAAAATCCTACTAATATCCTCTTTTTCATCAGAATAGGTGGTAATGAATGCCCTACCCAACCTATCCAGTTCCCTTTTGCTATTTTTATCCACTCTATTAAAAACACCATCAAGTAACAGTGGTGTGAAAATATCTAACTGTCTTTTTCTCTTAACTTCATGGGATACTTTAGACACTAATTCAGTAGGGTATGCCCATATCTCCCCGTTATTACTGGTGTACCACAAGGCTTTATCCTTGGTCCCCTCCTCTTTAACATTCTCCCCAGCACCCTCTACATGTCCATACAACAGGTATCCTTAATATAATACACTGATGGCTTCACAGTCATTTGCACATCTGACAACATGGCTCACCTCAAAAAAATTACTCAGGAAGCTTTAACAGCCACTAAAACATGGCTTTGTAATTCACAACACATGCCCAAACCCCCCCCCCCCAAAAAAAAAAAACTGCTACTTATCCCCCAAATTCCTCTCTCATGCAAAAAATATAAATTAAAGTCCTCTCTCTTCATAATTCAGTCATTTCTCATAGCAAATTATTAGGGATGATAATCTTAAATTTGACCCGCATAAACAAAACTGCAAAAGAAAAACTAAATAGGGACGCTCTACAGAGCCAAAAACATTCTGATCTCACACTTCTTTATTGCACTCCCATCCTTACTAACCTCCAGGCATCACCAAAATCAAAACGTGAACAATGCTATAACAAAATTGCTAAATTTGTGGCAAATCTTCCTTTCAGAACCCACCACTACATAGTACTAAAAATTCTAAATTGGTTAGAACTACCCCATCAATTAACATATACACAGCTTTTACCACCTATAAAATTATCCAGCATCCATCTGCATGTCCAGCAATACCATTTTACAAAACTATGTTCCCAGATGGTCAGCATGATCCAATGACCAGAAGCTCCTGTCTGCCCACAAACCTATCATTAACTGCTGGGCATTGTCTATACTTGTACCACATTGCTAAGGCTTAGAACTCCTTACCTGTTCCCATCAGGTCAATACTCTCCCTCCCATCCTTCAAAACCATTCTGATAGACTTCCTAACCAAAATCTGTCTGTGTTCTTACTGAACACCAGGATGGTTTGCTTCTAAAACCATTTGGACATACAAAACTGATGTATTTGTTTTTTTTTTTGCAGTTGCTCTTACTGTGTCAGTACTATTTAATACTTTTATGCTGCATTTACTGATTTTGTTGAATTTATCACTGTTTTTCAGCCTGCAGTTATTAAAGAAACACCATCTGTTTGTTACTGTATTGCTCTTAGGTTGTTTTAATAGTATTCTGTTGTCCACATTTTTCTGTATTTTGTTGAACATTTCTCAGGGTTAGTGATCATATTGCTAAGGATTTCAAATACTTCAGGAATTCATTAAAGCATTTATTGCTGCGCTTGAGTAGTAAAACCAGTTCATTTTACATTAAGAGGGTTCTTTTGCACACAGGTGGAATCAGAGCTGAATTTAACCCATCCAAGTGGAAAACTGCTGGTTTAAAGTTTACTGTGTTTTTATCTGCCTGGCCTGAGGGATTAACTGTGTAAAAGTCTGTCATTCTGCTGATATAAAAGCCTCGTGTTTATGCATTGTGCAAATGCAGTTCCCCCTGTCTTGTATATAAGCAGACCTCTCCAGTTTAAAATCCTCTATAGGAAATGCTCTCCATAGTCTCCCACTGTTCACAGCTGCTTGAAGAGCTGCCAGTTTATGCAGAGGGCAGTACCACCGCAGGTCATCTAACTGGAGCTCAACGTTTGGCAACTTTTGCTAAAGGTCTGGAGAGATTCTGCTGAAATCCAAAGCATCCGCTGCTAAAATCGAAAAAAAAAAGACTTTTTAAATTTTCTTTGCAGTTTGATGACTGCATTTTATCATTTTGCTGCCTCATTTTGCTAATTTATATTGTATTTTTGTGCACTTTAAAAAGTTGTTCTGTTGTCTTAAGTAGCTATCACATAGCAGAGACTAGATTCCAGTCTGCTGAATCTAAACTGTATTGTTACACTTGAGCAGTATTTCAGCCATCTTACACACCTGCACCTTTCTGGCAGAAGTGTGTCATCTGAGATGGAGATTACTGAAGGAAAGCTCACCATGTGCTTGCCCCTAGGTAGTTTAGCATAAAAATGTTTACTTTTGTCTGTGTTTAAGTTTCGCATTTGCATAGGTTTCTCTGGCCAGCTGATTGACATGGGCATGTGAGAAATGTAATTACACTATGAATTTGGAGTCAGTTCTCTGATGTAACAACAAACAGGTTGGCAGCGCACACACACATCACCTCTCACACAAAACAAGGTCACAACACATAAACCCACATACGCAGAGGTACTCAGTTGGAGCCTACCAAAAAAATCAGAGACCCCCAAGCACAAACCACTTGCACACACTGAAAAGCAAATCGAGTCCACTACATATAATAACACACACACCGGTGTCTCAGCAAATAAGCCCTTCAGACAAAACACCTCAAAACCAAATGTCCTGGTCATAGATGACTCCATAGTAAGACAAATGAATGTCCCTCTCACCATGCTGGACAAGGAGAAGATCACAGTCAGCTGCCCGTCAGGTACCAGGATCAGTCAAATCATGCATGCACTCAAGTCACTCAACAGCTATTATCACTAGGAAAGTGTCATAGTACATGTTGGGGTGAATGACTTGAGACATACCTCTCTGGATTATATGAAGAGAGACATGAATGAATTCTCAGATTATATGTCTCAGACAAGTATGTCCCTAGCCCTAAGGAGCATTCTATGTTCACCCAGGATGATGCCACAATATAGACAAAAAATGATTGACTTCAACAATTGGCTTAGCGTTTGGTGTCAGTCCAGGGAGATCCAGTATCTGTCAGTGTGGGAAGACATGGTTGACAGATTATGCTGCTTTGCCAGAGATTTTCTTCACCTGTCTCCTCAAGGCTTTTGCATACTGGCAAAGGTGCTTGCCTCCCTCCCCAGTGTCTTTTTTAGGCAATGTCAAAACACCAAAATTTCCGATGTAAAAAAACCCACTTGAGACAAACTCAAGGTTATACTGCTTAATGTTAGGAGCCTAAACAGGAAACTGCACTCCCTGGAAGCACTCTTCACTTTGGAATATGTTGACATCTGTGTAGTCGCTGAGGCATGGTTTAAGGCTGCAGAGAGCACCCTGGCTGTGCAAGGCTACAATGCTGTCCACATGTTCAGACCCCAAAACGATTGTGAAAGAACCAAAGAAGGAGGTGTATCTATCTTCATTAAAGCCAAATACATCTTGAGACTGGTTAAACCATATGACTCTCTTGAGCTACTCCAGGTCCAGCTATGTATAGGTAAAGCACCATACCACATCACTGCTAACTATAGGTCCCTCACCATGAACTACAAGAAGCACAACGCCTACCTGGACTTACTAGAGTCACTCACTATACTGACAAACACTTTAGTCATGGGAGATTTCAACTATCCTTCCATCAACTGGGTGACATACATGAGCACAAACATGCTCATCCTGAGGTTCCTGGACTTTGTCTATACAAATTACCTAGAACAGCTAGTCTGCACCCCCACAAGGGGCCTAGATGTCCTAGACTTAGTACTTACTAGGAGGTCACTGCACTACCTCCTGTGTGTTGACTTCCCTTGAAAGGTCAGACCATAAATCTGTCTTGTTTGAAGTAATGATCAGACCTGACACCCTCACAGGAGCAAAAAAAACTGAAAAATTTCTCCAAAGCAAACTACAGCCTATTAGGCTATGATATAAAAAGTTTCTACCCCCCTGCTAACACAGCCAACAATTACTCCTATGCGGAAGAGTACACAAATGCCCTGTATAACCACCTAAATAACTGTATAGACTCAACTGTACCTGACTGGATCAAAACCAGGTCCTCTAAAAAAACAGGCCACCCTGGTGGACCTCAAGTATAAATAGGTTGTATAACAAAAGGAAGAAACTGATTTCTAATAACAAGAGAGAAGTTAATCAGCAGAAGAAGAATATCCTCCACAGCTTGAGCAAGCAAATCAGATATTTTGTAAAGTCCTCTAAAGCTAGTTGCAAAGCTAAATTATCACTCTAACTAAAGATAATCATAAGGCATTCTTTAGCAATGTTTGAAATCTAAAAGGGAATGCCCAATTATGTGCCAAACTTATAGTGAGTGAACGATACCTCTCATACTGAACCTGAGGAAATTGCCAACCTGCTAGATGACAGATTTGGTTCAAACATCAACCCCCTGTTCCCACCATCCATACCCCAAAGCATACCTGACACCAGTCCTCTACCTAGTATCTCCAAAGAGTATGTCATATCTGTGCTCTTCAGGGCCAAAAACACAGCCTTTACAGGACCAGATAACATCCCAGGTTGCTTACTAAAGAGTCTAAAACAAGACCAATCAGAATCACATGGCACTCTCTTTTACCTCAGCCTGAGCACTGGCTTTGTTCCAGCAGAGTGGAGAACAGCAACAGTAATCCCCCTGCGCAAAGAGAGTCCATTAACTGAGCCTGGGAACTATAGACCCATAAGCTTAACCAGCCTTAGCTGCAAGGCCATGGAAAGAATCATCATGGACCTTATCAACAAGGACATAGGCAACTTCCAAACTCTTGATCTGACCAAGCTTGGCCTTGTTAAGTGTAGAGCCTACTTATTGAACCTGGTGGACTTCTTTGAGAATGTCACCAAAGCTCTGGATGAAGGCGAAACAGTACATACTGCCTATATTGACTTAGCCAAGACTTTTGACAGAATCCCCCACTCAGGTATCATTGAAAAACTATCCCAGCTAGGGATTAACCCATACATCACTAGATGGGTAGCCAACTGGCTCACTGACAGAATGCATACTGTTAAAGTTGGGGGGGGGGGTTCCCACCTCTACCAGTAGACCAGTTACCAGTGATGTACCACAAAGATCTGTGCTGGGCCGTCTACTGTTCGAAATTTATTTCATGGACATTCAGGTGAAAGTAGATGCAAATTGAGAGCAATCACTGAGTCCCCAAATGATGTTAACATATTAAAATAAAAAAGTGCATTATTATACCCTTTGGCAAAGAGGAAGTCTCTGCAAATTACAATATTGATAGCACCTCCCAAGCTCACACCCAGTGGTGCAAGTTTTGGGAACACAGAGTTGATAGTAATCTAAACTTCAATCACCATGTGTCCACAGTGGTAAGAAAAGCCTTCTACATTGCACATCTCATAAGTAAGGGCATCGTGTCCAAGACTACGGATGTTATAACTCCTCTGTACTAGACACTCATCAGACACTAATAGAGTACAATGCTCCCTTTTGCATGTACATCATCAGACACATACAGCAGCTACAGAGACCACAGAGGTTTCTCACCAAGAAAATTCAGGGCTTCTGAAACATAACTTACATGGAAAGACTGAAAGCCCTGTCACTGGAATCTGTATCCTACAGGCTGCTGAGATATGACTTGCGCCTGGCCTACAGAGCAATCTCTGTCACTGCCCTAATGGAAATGTTGTACATATGCAAATCAAATGGGGCAAGATTCACTTGCTCCCGGGACCTCAACCTAGCCTATGACATTAACAGAACATGCTGGACAGACAGATATATCACCTAGAGATTGCCGCTTCTCTGGAACAAACTCCCAATTCATGTGGAGCAGAGCTCCTCAATAACCCTATTCAAGTGCAACCTAGACAATTGGATGAGAGACTATAAATTCACTCTAAGGATGGCACTTATGTCCCTCATAGAAAGGGATAGTCGGTGCTGATCATAGACTCACTCTGTGAATAATGACAAGCTAACCAAGGTCAATTAGGAACCATAGGCACAGCATGGATAGGCTTGTAAAGGTCATAGGGTCATTAACCTAGTAACCTCCTATGAACCTATAAACTATATCCCTAAATGAGAACAAGTTTCTATTCCTCCCATACACCTCCTTACTCTGCCTTCTTCATTCACTTCCTTACTTCTATCAATTGCTCTCCCCTGGCGTTCTCTCTAAATGTGCTATAATATTGCAATTTCTGTTTGTATTATTCTAACTTACCTTTAATTTCTGAAGAAGCTAGTTCAAATTTCTCTAAATGTTACATCATTGCCGTAACCTGCATCTATACTTTATCAAAGTTTTCATATTTTGTCTAATTTGGTATAATTATTTAAACTGTAGATTTTTTGTATTATTTTTGAAGAATGTAGAATTATTGTTCTTAAAATGTTTTATAATACTTTGGAGCTTTTCTCCCTAGGCCTTCACTGAAAATGGGCTCCTACCCAGTTAGACTTTCCTAGTAATCAAATATCAGTAAATAAATAAGTAAAACCATTTGTTTTCAGTTCATTATTTTATGCTGTAATATTCTGAATACCTGAACTTTCACTCTTCAAGAAAATTGAGTTTCTGGGATTCAAGGATAGGTATTTAAACAGTACAGTGCTCACTGCAATACAAATTGAATAGTGTAGCTTTAACAAACTACAGGCACATGAATGGTTCCAATATTTGTCTGCATTCCTGTGGTGTATCTTCAGCCTGCACCATGCAGTGCCTTGGAATCATAGCCCTGTATCTGGCACCATGCAGTGCCTTGGAATCACAGCCCTGTATGTGGCACCATACAGTGCCTTGGAATCACAGCCCTGTATGTGATATCACTGAAACCATGTAGACTGCTATGAAGAACAAGAGTGACATGGTGATGAGCAAAGAAAGTAATACATCAACATGGCACCATTGATTTTTGCAACTGTGTAGTTACAGCCTCAGGACAGCTGTACTTGAAGGCTGTTTTTCAATTGTCATTTCAGTCACACACATGCATTCCCATACAGTCACATATCTTCCACATTGTAACTGTGTTGGGGAGGTCATTATAAAATGGATGTTACTGGGACAGTGAACAGTGCAGCATTAATTGCTACTGTAGAATATGGTACACAGTTCGTAAGCAGGGACTCATTTACATGCTCATTTTGTAGTCCTTTGTGGTATTCATATTTGTGTCTCTATTTCTTGGTAGTCCAAAAATGTCACCGGAATTTGGCTACATTCTAAAGCATGATGTTTCTATGCATCTGAAAGGCAGGTAAACAGAGAGTGGTGGCACACCAACAGTGTTATTAAAGCCACAACAGCACTGGTGGCAATCTCCCAGTCTTTCTAACATATTACATTTAACTGCACAGTTCTTTTGTCTGATGTGCACATATACCATTTTATATATGTATGCAGATATCTAAATGCTGCAAATGCATTTTGTACTTAAATGCATTGATTTGGATGCCCATATGTGTTTCTTGTGTAGTTTATTTACATGGTATGGCATCTTTGTGGTGCTTAGCTCAGGGCTTTAGGTATGGACAGTACTACTGTGTATAAAGCTAAGTATGTTAAATATGATGGTATACTCTGAATTGTGCATTATTTGTTCATGTTCTTCTGATCATTTTCACTTATACTGTGCACTAATATCATCCTTGATGTACAGTAACATACTGGTCTGTATTCAGTTTCCACTGTCTCTGAATCAAAGATTAATTAATTATTAATCCCTATACACTAGTTCTGTGTAGTGCATATCATATCACTGAATCTTATTCACAGTAACAATTAGGGAAACAGTGTTTTGTTTACTTTGTTTTCTTCTTTTTTTTTCTTTTTATTGTTACTAATATTTTCAACATCATACTGAAGGCCTTCTCACTGTTAAATGTAGCAGCCATGTTAATGATGAAGGATCACTTTCATTACTTCCCAAAGACTTTACTTCATATATTATACTATAAGCCTGAGCTTTCTTAATCTGATCATAATCATCATCATCATCATCATCAACAACAACCCCTTTTCCCTATTTTTCTACATGGGGTTGGGCTGTTGTGTCAACTTCCACCATCTCTTTTGATTCAATATCATTCTCCTACCTTCTTCGACAGTCATGCCTGACTGTTGCAGGTCTTCTCTGATACAATCCATCCATCGATCTTGCCTTCTTCTTGCTTTTCCCAAATCTTATTCTCCAAACTGTTTTCTGCTTTCCTTCACATGTGCTAGAACCACCAGATCTGTTCTCTGTTGCCTTCTCTGCAACTGGTGCTACTTTGTCTTCTGCTCTGATGTCCTTATTTCTTCATCTGTCCCACAGTGTGTATCTTACCACTCATCTCAAGCACTTCATCTCCATTACTTCTAGCATCTTCACCTGCTCCGCCTTTACTGCCCAGGTTTCTGTACCATTCAGTAGTACTGGCCACACCATTGTTTTGTATACTTTACTTTTCAGTTTCTTTGGCATTCTTCAGTCATATACTACCTCTGACGCTCAGCCCCCTATGATTCTAGCTTTGATCTCCTCATTAAGGCTTCCTTCTCCTCATTCACCCTGCCTAGGTACTTGAAGCTGTTAACCTGTTCCACTATTTTCTCTTATATCTCCATTCTCAGCTTCTTCTGATTCCCTGACTTGCTGCCATTACAGTTGTGTTAGCTGTCCTCAGTTTCATCCCATGTGCCTTCAGTTTTGCACCCCAGTCTTCCTATCTTCTGCTGAAGTTGTTGTAATACCACATCATCTGCATATAGCAACTTTGTTGATGGATCCCTTCTTACATGTTTGGTAATGTAATCCATTACCAGTATGAACAGCAGTGAGTTCAGAGCTGAACACTGTTGTACACCCACTCCCACTAAGAACCCCTTTGTGAGTCCAAACACTTGTATTTGTGCCATTGAATCCTTGTACGTAGCCTGTACTAATTCCCACCAATGATTTTGGGACTTTGGACCATCACTGGCCTGCTCAAATCAGCTTTCTTGGGACCTTGTCATATACTTTCTCCATGTCTAGGAATACCTAGATGGATTCTTTCCTCATCTCTAGTTTCTTCTCAACTATCTGTTTCACTGCAAAAACTGGGTTATTTGTACTACTGAATCTGAATTGCTCATCTCCCATCTTACTTTATATTACTCTCTGTATCCATTTATTAATCACCGTCTCCAGGACTTCCATGCAGTGTGGCAGGAGTTTGATACTCCTGTGTTGCTTGAAGTTGCAGATATCCCCTTTGTTCCTGAACACTGGCTCTATAACACTTATTCTCCAGTTATCTGGGATATGCCTTTCACTCCATACTGTCATAAGTACCCCATGAGTCATTTCTTCCCTAACTCACCCATCATCATGATCATATCTGCTGTGACCTCATCTGAGCCTGCTGATTTCCATGACTAGTACTGTTCTTACTTCTTCTATGGTGGATTCCTGATTTTCTTTCATCATATGCTACGTCTAGGGCAGTACAGCTTTTGTGGGGTCTGCTTTACTCAAACTTGTTGAAAAGGCTCCTTCCATCTGCCTTTGATGTATTGTGGACTGGTGAGTAGGCTGTTGTCATCCGTTATGAATGGTGTCTGATAACTATCTTCTTTATCTTTCTGCCTTTCCCTTGTAACCTATAGAGTTTCTTTGTTCCTTCTACTGAGTAACCTTACAGAAGCTGGTAGAGTGCCTTGGATGCCTTTTTCTTCGCTATTGGAACTGCTATCTTAGCTTCTTTGTTATCCAACCAGTATTCCTTCTTAGTCTGGTCCATCTTTTCTATCTCAAACTTTTTTTCTGCTTGGTGGCTTGTGTGCCTGCAAATGCATTGACCCATGTTGTTGTTATTCTGTCATAATGTCTGTCATTGAAGAGCCATATGATTTACAGCTGAATGACACATGGACATTCACATAACATACGTGCATACATGCATACATACAAATATTTCAAGCAAGGGCATTAATGCCATTCTAGCCTGCAATATACCAAAACAGTTGTTACCTTAATAAGTGTCTGGACTATTCTTAAAAATATCTAAACTAGTGCTTGCTTTAATGTAATTTAGTAGCCTGTTCTATGCATCTGCTGCTCTCTCAGAGAAATAGTTAGTACACGTCTCATTTCTATAGAATTTTCTACATAAGTTTTCTAAAGATTCTCTACTACTTTTTGATAACCCCAAATATTCCCAGAGGTAGTTGTCTCTAAATGCCCTATATACTAAATACGATCTCCTTTTAAATATCTATAAAGTGACACTGTACAAGTTCAGATGTTTTACTCTTTCATAATAATTTAAATTTTCACATCCATGGATGCCCTAGGTATATTTCCACTGTACTCTTTCCAGTTTAGTCATGTTTCTTTTCTTATAAGGTTTCCGTTTTGTTATTCCATCAAGCCACATATGTTTCACATATTTTATACAGGACTCATTAACAAAAATCTAACATGCAGCATACCCATTTTATAACAAAGTGAAGAATAGTCCATAATTAAAGATAAATCCTCAAAAAACTGAAAATACAGTTTCTGTATCAGACTTTGTTTCAGTATCAAACAAACGGTGGTGGCAAATGTGAAAAATAATCATGAGTCTAAAATCATGCCTAAACTGCATCGTCTCCAAGTTTTCCTATAAGATGTAAGCCACTCTATATTTGATGTTTTTCTGAGTCAGTGCTAATATGACATAAATAGTTGTGGTGTGTCCGTTCCTATGCATAAGCACTCACATTTCTACATCGCTGTTATTCTCCTTCCTTCTGCACATGCACGGTGCGCTCTTTAATTATATTCTACAGTCTGTTTAATTAAAGGTTGTGGTCTCTGCTATATGTTTATCAGGACTGTTTTTACTCTATTCATTATGCAACATTATAAATATTAGCATGAGCAAACAGCAATTTTCCTTTATATTTGCTTTATTTTTGTTAACCACAGATCATTTTTGGCAACCCAGGTCATAGATGCAAAGTTAATTGAAAACCTAAAATTAGGGGTACCCAAAAACCAGCTTATTTAAAAGCTGGTGCTGTGTTGCAAAAACCTTCATCACTGTGCCTTTGGGGGAGCTCTTCTGATGTAAAAAGATGGACCTAAAGTCATTTTTGTCAGATTTTCCCTTTCCCAGTCAACATCCTTATATGTATTTTGACAGTAAGTGTTTACAAAATTTGTTTTAGGGGATTGTGCATTGTGCAAAGTATGCTGCATTCATTTATATACAACTCATATAAAAGAAAAGATTTCAAACAGTAAAACAATATTTAAAAACTACAAAGTTTATTGCGAAAGCTTTCCTGATAACTACCTTGCCTCAATCTTCAGAAGATCTTACACGTGCTCAAAACAGCAGAAAGTGAATTTACAGTATATCACAAAAGGTTAATTCTATGAGCTGCCAATGAACTATGATCTAGAGATCTGAAATTGATTTTGCAAGCTTCAACCTATATACCATCTGAATATGAACAAGTTTCTTTCACAGTCAAAATATTTCAGATACACACTGAAAACAGGCACTCATGTCTAGTCAGTGTTAAATGTCCAAATGAGGAAAAAAGTTCAGAATAATAGAATTCAGAAGATATACAACAAAACCTGACACATGCTCATAAGATGGTTAAGACATATGTCTTCAATTTATTTTATTTATTTTATTTATTTAAATTTGTTGGCCGGGAGTGTCCGACTGGACATAGGTCCATTTTCAGCGGAGGCCCGGGGAGAAAAGCTCCACAGTAAAATAAACAGACAGTAGTTACATTGGATTACATAGCGATTAACAATTTAACATAGCAATTGCTTACAACATATTTACAGATGAAGAACATAGTACATCAGTAGACAACTAGAATCTTTATCTGTGAAGTACATAACAGACATTAACAAATGTTACAATGAGAAGTTCCTACTGTATAATAAGTACTAAGTTTATGAGCATCTGAGCTTGCTATAATCAAGGTAGTTAGTGGAGTGGAAAGAAAGGTAGTGGTTGGATGGGGTGGATGATATTAGAGTGGGAGTTGCAAGGGCATAGCCAGCATGTTTTTAGGTGCGCTTTTAGTAAAGTTTTGAAGTTGGTGCATGATGGTACGGAGGTAATTGTGGGTGGGACTGAGTTCCATAATTTGGCTATGGCACAAGATAATAGTGCTTCACCAGCAGACTTATTGGCTTTAGTGATCTGCAAGTGATTTTTGTTGCTGGATCTTAGTGGTCTGGTGGTGCAATAGGGTTGGAGTAGATTCTGGAGGGATGGGACATTTAGTGGATGGTTTACTAGTTTGTGGGTGAGTGAGAGTTGATACCACTGAAGGAGGTGAGGTAGTTCAAGCCAACCCAGTTCAGCAAGTGAGAGACAGTGGTGACTAAGGTAGGATGTCCCTGTGGCGAATTTGGTGATTTTCTTGTAGCAGCTTGTTTAGATCACATTACCTTAGGTTGGTATATATTGGAGAGGCATAAAGTAGTGTGGAGATAAGGTGGGAATTTGCTACTGAAATCTTTGCTGCTTTGGTAAGAAATTGCTTATTTCTGTATAACACTCCTAGTTTTTTGTGGACTTTTTTATGGTCATGGATATGTGAGTATCAAATTTTAGTTTATTGTCTATTTCCACTCCTAGCAATTTGGTGTGTTCAGTTGGGTATATAGTGGTGTTGTCTTTTGCTGTGATGTTAAAGTGAGAGTTGTTTTGAGTATGTTTGGTGGGTTGGAAGATGAGTAGTTTAGTTTTGTTTGGGTTGAGTATTAATTGGGCATCGGATAACCATGTTTCAACAGAGGAAAAGGCTTTCTGTGTGACTTTTTGCAGTTTGGGTAGGGACTGGGCTGAGCAGATGATGGTCGAGTCATCTGCGTATTGTATGAGTGTTTGGTGGCAGAGGCTAGATTATTGGTGTAAACAGAGAAGAGTAGGGGTCCAAGGATGGATCTTTGGGGAAACCCTATGGAGACAGGTAGTTGGGGAGATATATCATTCTGTCATGCAACGGATTGTTGGTGGTCAGACAGGTAACTCTGAAACCAGTTGGTGACTGATTGTGAGAAGTATAGGTTATTGAGGAGAGAGATAAGTTGTTTGTGTGGGACCATGTCAAATGCTTTAGATAGGTCTAGGAAAGTAGCAGAGGAGAGATAGCCATTGTTTTTATGCTGAAGGATAGTGTTAGTAAAGGAGAGTAAGGCAGTGGTGGTGCTATGGTTTGGTTGATAACAATGCTGAGTACTGGAAAGGAGGTTGTTAGTAAGGAGGTAGTCTGAGACCTGATAGTGTATGCATCTCTCTAGTATTTTGGAGAGTGGAGAATGAATAGCTATGGGGCGGTAATTGGTTAGTTCTGCGGAGGGCCCACCTTTGTGGAGGGGAATTATATGTGATACTTTCCACAGTGTGGGAACGTAACTTTCTGACAGAGATCAGTTAATCAAGATGGATACTGGGTAGGCCAGAGCATCAGCTGCGATTTGTAGGTATTCACTTGGGAGGTTGTCGGTTCAAATATTCTGAGGTCAAATTATAATAGATCCTAATACTGCCATACACCATTTTCATATATTTTTTATATTAGGAACATTTCTTTTTGTTTCTGTCTGGAGCATGACTGAAAAAGGTGCTTTGGTTTGCACACAGGCCCAGTTATCAAAAAAAAAAAAAAAAAAAAAAGGAATAGGCGTGGAGCTTTACTTAAAAATGAAGAATAAAAAGAGATGAGTACTGTCACAATTAAATCTAAAAACGACTAACAGACTGTAGACTGCTGACTTCATTATACAGGCTTTTAAAGGTCATGCATTTTCTTCCATACAAAGCCACATACTTCACTTGATTGCATCTTCAGACTTTCACATGCATATCATATAACATTTGGAAAGTTGTAGTCTCTTTAATCCTAAATTGTAAATGAATGTCTACACGTCATAGTTCATTCTACATTTCAATACCATATGCTTAATTAATTAGCAGAGTTAGATTAAAGGCACAGACATTGAATTACCAACATTATTCAATGCCTTAATGAATATAATTCAGTATGTAATTCATAGATCTGTAAAGTCTGACAAATTATGAACTAATCCTTGATGCATGGTCTTCTAAATCTATTGTAACTGTAGCTCTTCTTATATCACTTAAAGCTCCCTTAATTTTGTTATAGACATTATACAAATATATTACAACTGCCTGTAATTCAAGTCTATATAAAACACATGATATATAAATTTAACACAACATAATGCTATCCAATGTTATATGTTATGACATTTTGAAACGTAATGATATATACCATGTAAGGTTATCAAGTATTATCTAACCTTAAAACAATACATAGAGTAACGTAATATAACATAATAGCTGGGATTCTTAAAAAAATTCTTCACAAGTGCTGTTTGGGCAACCTCACACTGTTCACATGCATGAGAGTGATATAATACAATTCAGAGGCATAATAAAGCCACATGAAACAACATTTCATTGGTGCCTCATTGTGTTTTTAAATCAAAACTGCAGAGTGATATGTAACTATGTTATTATTTCCAGTTGTTAAAGAGCTGCTTCCTGTAGTCAAGGAAACAGGGTTTGATTCTTTCTACCTCAATTTGCCTATTGTGTAACTCTGAGCAAGACAGTCGACCAGATAGTGTTCCAAGGTCACCCCTGAACAGGGACAATTGTGTCCAGTGAGCTTAGATGGTGAAAAATAAAATATAAATAAAAAATTGCAATGCAAATGTACAGGCATGTATAAACATGGAAGGACAAACACACACCACACACACACACACACACACACACACACACACACACACACACACACACACACACACACACACACACACACACACACACATTGACAGTTATACATGCAAACCATCCAAACAGCTGCCATTATGCCCCTACATACAGTAGACAGACCCATGCATGCTCTTACCCATACTAACACACACAAGCAAACACACTAAGAGATGGCTTCAGTGTACTTACATGCCATGATACTATTAGCCCCACTCCTGCCATTGGAATGAATTGTCATGCACTGTCAAAAGATGGCTAACATTATTTTTGCTTTGCTCCCTAAAAAGAGCAGTAGAGCTGCTCTTTGAATTGTTCTTTGAATCTTTCTGTCACACATTTTCAGTCCCAGCAAAATGTTCCAGCAAGCACACATGGCTAATCAGCATTAGTCATATGTCTGGACTGCCACATTTGTATGCAGCCTTCACCAGCAACACCAGTATAGCACTATGGAGCAGAGATTCGTGCCGCTGTAACATTATGACAGTCTGTGAATCACTCTGGTATAACATGCTGAGCAAGCCTGCTACAAATAAGAATGTGCAGAATGCTATGCATTCCTGAATCTTAGATGACGGCTGAGATGGGTAACCATCAGGTGGACAAAGACTGAATGCTTGAGCTTCAATTACCCGAGGTTCAACTCATCAATGATCGAAGTTCCTCCATAGGAAATCACTTTTGTTAAGTTGTGCCAGAAGTGATTCCCATTTTGGAGGAATTTGCCCTTTGTATGGGTTGACACAACTGTGCAGTTGATATACAGTATATAAGTTAAGGGTGTGCAAGGCTTGACCCCCTACAAAAACACTTAAAACATGTTTTTTTTTTGGCAGGATTTCTTTAGCAAATGCAGTTTGGGGATTCTGATCCTTAGTGCATTCGCTTTGGTCCAATCATAGTGGAAGAGGCTGAAATGTATAAAAAAATATTACCACCAGTGCTGTCTAGGCACGGCTGCAGTGCTCAGAAGTGCAACTGTAATATAATGTGATGCAGAGACATAATAAAGCTGCATGGAAGAATATCTCATTAGCAGCTGCTTATCATGTCTCTGAATTAAACTCTGTGGAGTTACAGGTAACCTTGCTAGTGATTCCTCTGCTAACAAGCAATGCAGATGCATAGGCACCTACAAACATGCAGAAACACACACACACGCACACGCACACACACACACACACACACACACACACACACACACACACACACACACACACACACACACTCTGATAATTATACACACACACACACACACACACACACACACACACACACACACACACACACACACACACACACACACACACACACACACACACACACCATTATGCAATAGTTGCTACCAAGTTATGGTATTAAAAGCTCCACTCCCTCTGTAGGAATGAATGAGTGCATGTCACTACAAGACAGGGCACACTTTTTTTACTTTGTTCCATGAAAAGCACAGAAAAAAAATATTTAAATTGTTTGGCTGGAGTACTCTGATCCATAAGTGCACATGGCTAATTAAAATTAGCTGCATCCCTGGACTGCTAAATTTGCATGCAGACTTTGCCAGCTAGACCAGTGTAGGTCTACTGACTGGAGTCGTATTACCACTGTAGCTCTACAGTGTTATCTAAATTATTCTAATATAGCACACTGAACAATCCTGCTATAAACTGCATTATATATTTCTGAATCCTGTTGTATATGTTGTGACATGATATAACATACTATTATACATAATAAAGAGGATACAAATGGTTTTGTGATTTGTAGAAAGCAGCCAGCCATAGAAGACATGAATACAATGTTGTTAACCCATAATATTCCTTTACCATCTTCATTTATATACAATTTCAGAGACAAAAATAAACCAAAAAAGGAGAGAAAACTGAAATAAATGTAGCTTTAGTGATTACCAGTGTGAAGAAGTACAGAAAATCCTTAAAGTCATGCAATCTTATATGTCTTAAAAATGTTACACATCAGAATCCAGAATATATCTTTATATTCAGATTTTCCATCATGTGCTTGCGGTGAATTTGTTTAATTTGCGTTTGCTTGAACATGGATGCTCAATATTCCTTAGCATTTGGAAAAGTCTACTATGATGTGGAAGCCTTATTTCGGAATGTTTCCACCTGATGATATGCCTTTCCATTTCAGAGACTACCCTACTACTATAGTTTTCCTATCATAGGGGAGCCATAGTTCAAAAAGGAAGCTTATAGGTAAAGCTACACACGACTGCAACAATATGGGGATGTGGCTAATGCAACAATATGGGAATGTAGCTAATGCTAATTAGCCACGTACATTCTTCAGAATTAAACATAGCTTGGAATTTCCATAGGTTTATTCTAGGAGGAAAAAGTAAACACTGTCAAAAGATGGCATTAATCCATTCACTCCTGTGGGAGGAGTTGTGGTGCAGGAAAATACAGCACAGCTACAGAGAGTGAGGATGTGTCAGTGTGTGTGTGTGTGTGTGTGTGTGTGTGTGTGTGTGTGTGTGTGTGTGTGTGTGTGTGTGTGTGTGTCTGCCTGGGTGGTTCCACTAGAAAGGTTAGTTAGGGGTTGCTGAGTCTGTATGAGATTGGGTTACTGTGTGTATGTCTGAGTGTGTGTGTGTTTGTGTGTGTGTGGTGGGGCATGCATGCATGTGAGTGTAGGCAAGTATTGTGGGTGAATAGATGTGTATGTGTATGAGAATTGCCTGAGAGGTGTATGTTTTGTGTGTGTGTGTGTGTGTGTGTGTGTGTGTGTGTGTGTGTGTGTGTGTGTGAGAGAGAGAGAGTGTGTGTAAGGGGTTGCCTATGCTACTGCAATGCACTGACTGCCAGGGAGAACACTTGCAAGGTCAGATCTTTATAGAACAGTTATCAGTTCAGAGACATAATAACAAGCCAATAAAGAGGTATTTCTTTGTGCATTTTGACTATGTCTCTGAATCAGAGATTCTCATTTGATATTAGCACAGGCAGAGAGGACCTTCATAAATTTAGCCCTTTGTATTTTTCCATATGTGTTTGCTCAGTACATGTTGTAGTGATATTTGTAGGCCTGCATTTTAGTTTATATCTTACTCTCAGACTACAGCATCTTGTAGAAAGAGAGAGAGAGAATTCATATAACACTGTTTTTAAAGTGCTCGCTGTTTCTCCAAGTCACAACAACCCTGAAGTTAATTTGTACATGAAACTCTTTCTTTTCCATTGAAGCAATGATGGTATGAACATATACGAACTTGATGGCATTTTTTGTTAACTGGGAGTCAAGGAGATACATTACATAGGGGATATGCAATGAGAAAACTAGGGGAAATTTTTATTCAAACTATACAAACTTTCATGAAACTTTACATAGTTTGAATAAAAAGAACACTGAAGGATTCTGGTGTATTGTTTTTTTTTTGTTCTTATAATAATGTCCAGCAAGTGGCTACATACGATCTATTTCCAGGGCCATGTCTAGACCAAGATAAGCAGGGTGGCCACTCTAGGTGATGGAGTGACAGACACACATAAGGAGAACTAGGCTTATAGCAATCTGTGGAGAAAGTGATACATCACCCCCACATGTTTCATGGAAACCACCTAGAAACACCCCTCATGTTTGTGTATGTATTTAGTTTTTCCCCCTTTCTGATTTTTTTGCTTTCTGTTTGTCCCACTACTTGCTGACTATCAGTCTCTCTATCAGCTTCATGGCCCATTCATTCAGTTCCATTAACAGGATGAGAATCAGCTGGGAAGAGGCTTCATTAAGGCAGCCACAAAGCTTTTTCCTTTTGCTCATTTGCATCATTCACATTCAAGGGGTTGACAAGCAACAGTTCTTTGCAACGCCCCATCTTTTAAACAATTATTCGAAAGGGGTAGCACCCATAGTTTGACAAACCCACGCAAAATAAATGGCACATATAAGTGTGGAAGTTGTAGCCAGTGGAAACTTATACTTGGCAAGGAGCATGTGGTCATAGTTAACAGAAAATATGGATGCAACAAATATTTCAATTGCAATTCTTGTAACGCAGTATATGCAGCTTGATGTGACACATGTCCAAGTTTTTTATAGGGAAGACTTCAAGGAGACTAAGAGATCAAGTATACGAACATTTTTTAGATATAAAAAATAAAAAAACTTGCCATTGCATTGTATAGGCACATTAGTATTAATCAAGGGCATGATTTTAAGTTTCATGTTTTAGATTATGTTAAATTTGATGAACAAGTTAAAACTACTGCAGCACATTTAAATTATAAGGATGTTTTATGGCAGATTAAGTTGAACGCGACTGTTCAACCAGGCTGAAATGAGTGTTGTTCATTAGCTCCCATTTTAAAATTGAACTATTACGATATTTAGATCTGTGGGTGGGGAGGGGCTCACTTTGTTTAGAATTAGAATTTTAAATCTCTGTGTCTTTAAGTGTTCAGTCTTTGCTAGTCATGTGATGTTTTTTGAAATTGTATAATTACTAAGTTGAGATTGACTTAATTGTTCTGATGAAGTTCATTATACATTTGAACGAAAGCACTTAACGAATTGTTTGTGGTGAATAAACGTATTTTCTGTTGAATTGTGCTGTGACTTCGTTCATTGCTTCCTGGCTTGCTGTGGTTACTGATATGGAACTCTTTTGGATTGTGTTTTTTTCGTGAGTCAGGCTGTGGTACACTGACTTATGGAAATTTCTTCAAATCCTGGTGAGTTGACCTAGTTTTTACACCAGGTGCAATGTCAACCGAATGCATGGGGAAATGTTACACAGACCAACCAAGTTACATCAGGATTTAACAGCACTTTGGGCTTACCATTGACTCAAGCAACTGGACCTGTGTGCTATGGGAGAGGGCTAGATCAGGTAAATTCTGTCAATGGTGACCAGCGTCTTAGTACCTGGAAGAACTGCAATTTCAAATTTTCAGTTAACTTAACCCAAAGTACTAGTAATTCCCACTCTTAAAAGTTGCTTAAGTTATGAACACAAGGACTTTCAGTGACTGGTATTTAAATATAAAAAGATTCAGCTTGAAAATGCTTATTTACAGAAGAATATTGACTGTAACATTACACCCAAAGGCTTAAGAATGTGGAGATATCCCAATGGCATACAATAATAATATACTTCAGGAAGTACATTCACTTTTCAACAGGGCTGGGACTGACTTGTTGCGTGTAATTATGAAATACAACAATACTGAGTTACAAAACTTATTTACTGAATTGGATTCTTTAAACAAGCCGATTTGAGATGATCTGCTTTTTGAACATTATTCTACAAATGATGACAATATTTTTCACAAAGTAGATGCTAGTTGTGATCAACTACTTCAAAGAAATGAATAAACAAAATAAAAAGAGATTGCAGACTTTGAGAGTAGAAAGGTGTATCCAAAACCACCAGGTTTCCATGGAAATGGCACTTCATCTAATCAGCATGAGGCAGAGGCTTCAAGGGAAGGAGGAGACAACCAGGCCTTAGAGTCCACCCCTTTAGACTCAAAAACAGTGCAATGTTCAGAGAGAATCAGGAGTTATCAGCAGAATGGCCAGGGACAACATTACAAAAGGAACTTTGTGAACCAGGGAGTTCGACCGAAGAAACAGCAGTACCATTGCTAACAGAAGCAAGTTTGAATTCAAGTTTACAGCAAGGTATTGACACTTTAACTGTGGTTAACTACTCTAAACATGACTTTCACATTTACAATTATTCTGACATGGAACTTGTGCTATGCATGCAGACTTGTTAGCTAAACGGTTGCTGTTTGTTCCATTAAAACATATGGACTTGGTAAAAACTATTACTGATGTGAAAATGTATACAAAAAAACTGAATTTATGTCTTTGGTTTAACAACAATGATTCTACTAGTAGGGTAAGCACTGAGTTAAAATGTCCAAGTGTGTTTAACCCCCCACTGCACTCTTCCATTAATATGTATGAGAAAAGTTGTGAAAATGCTATTAGAGCGTTTAATAAGTGTTACAAGTCTAATAATTTTTGTAGCAATTTAAATAGCCAGGAAGTTGACCTTAAAGAATTAACTACATACAGTAATATTAGAATTATGAAGCCTGACAAGGAGGCTGGGCTTATCATTATGAATCATGTAGATAACACGAACAGAATGAATTGCTTGTTATTCACTGATGGTTATGAGTCAGTATCAAAGAATGAAATACATGTTGGTTATCAGAAAATTGATGTAACTTTAAATGATTTGTGGCTTGAAGGAAGTATTTCAATACAAGATTATGACTTTATGTTCAAAGACAAACCAGTGGTGGCAAGCATGTTTGGTATCTCAAAGATCCATAAAGACATTAGTAACCCTCCATTCCATCCAATTATGGATGCCAAAAAGTCAAAAACTTATTATATTGCAAAATTCTTGGATGAGAAATTTAAGTCAGGCATAGTTAATATTCATCAAGTTTGTAAAGACTCCTGGCAATTTTTGAAAATATTGAATGAAACAGAATTCTCTTGTGATGCTATATTTGTGACAATTGTCATATACGATCTTTTTTCGGTAATACCCCATGACATTGGGTTAAATTGGTTAGAAGAGCAGTTGCAAAAACATGTGGGGTATACGGCAAATAAAGCTTATACTTGGTGTACCCTTATGGAATTAGTATTAAAACACAACTATTTGTATCTTGAAGGACAATTTTTTAGACAGGTGACTGGAGTTGCTATGGGGGCAGCATGTACCCCACATTTTCCAACTATATTATGTCATTTTGGGAAGGACACTATATATTCAATAGATCCTATGTGGGAAACTGGGTGTCCTATACGAGATTTTTGGATGACATTTTTATGTTGTGGAAAGGGCATTATAATATACTGTGAATTTTTAGAATACATAAATAATACAATTAAGTTTTTAAAATGTTCTTGTACATGGGATATGGAATCCATTGTTTACTTAGATGTAAGAGTATCTAAGGATAGGGTGAACAGTAAATATGTCTCCAATGTATATTGAAAATCTACATTTTTTGAATTTGTACCTTCACTATTCAAGTGGGCACCCGCAATACCAGAAAAAGGCCGTAGTTAAAGGCCAGTTTGTGTGAGTAGCCCGTATGGTTTTAGAACACACTGATTTTTTGACTGAATGTGGGAAACTAACAGAATTTTTTCCTGCAAGAGGTTACCCTTGTGAGTTAGTTAACAGCATTAAACTTGAGGTAGTACATAAGAGAGAAAATGGCACTTACTTTCCCATTTTAAATAGCAATCAAAGTATGCTATCTCCAGTTGACAATGCAGGTCAGTTGGATAAAATGGTACTTATTACTACCTATTGTTTTGATTCACAAGAAATAGTGAACATTATGCACAATAATTGGTGGAATTTTTCTAATGATATTGACATAATACAAAAACATGGAACAAAGCCTAGGATAGTGTTTAGAAAGGACACATCTTTTAAACAGTTTTTAGAAAGGGGTAGCACCCATAGTTTGACAAACCCATGCAAGAAAACTGGCACATATAAGTGTGGGGAGTTGTAGCCAGTGTAAGCACATACCTGGCAAGGAGCATGAGGTCATAGCCAACAGAAAATATGGATGCAACCAATATTTCAATTGCAATTCTTGTAACGTAGTATTTGCAGCTTTATGTGACACATGCCCATGTTTTTATATAGAGAAGACTTCAAGGAGACTAAAAGATTGAATATATAAACATTTTTTAGATATAAAAAATAAAAAAACTTACCAATGCATTGTATAGGCACATTAGTATTAATCAGTGACATAATTTTAAGTTTTATGTTTTAGTTTATGTTAAGTTTGATGAACAAGGTAAAACTACTGCAACACATTTAAATTATAAGGAAGTTTTATGGCAGATTAAGTTGAGCACAACTGTTCCACTAGGATTAAATGAGTGTTCATTATCTCCCATTTTAAAATTGAAGCATTATGATATTTAGATGTGTGTGGGGGGGACTTGGGTTAGAATTAGAATTTTAAATGTCTGTGTCTCTAACTGTTCAGTCTTTGCTGGTCATGTGATTTATTTTTTGAAATTGTATAATTACTAAGTTGAGATTGACTTAATTGTTCTGATGAAGTTCAGTATACATTTGAACGAAAGCGCTTAACGAATTGTTTGTGGTGAATAAATATATTTTCTGTGGAATTGTGCTGTGACTTCATTCACTGCTTGCTGTGGTTACTGGTCTGGAACTCTTTTGGATCTTTGCAAAGCATGCCATGCCTCTACATGATGAAGTCAACTAGATCTGCACCACTTGAAGACAGGCAAAACTGTATCATGCCCCATCACCATGGAGGATTCTACTGTGGAGAGTATGCTCTGACCACATGCCCCTCCCTTTCCCCCAAAGGGAGACAATCAGGTTTAATCTTCATCATCACATTATTCTCCTCCTCCATGCCACCAGTCAGTGAGATAGTTTTCTATCCAGCAGGTAACAAAGGTGTTTACATCTAGCTTGATTAGCTTATCAATGATACCAGAATGTGGAATGGCATCAAAGAATGGTGTCAAAGGCTTTGCCTAAGTCTAGATATGCAGTGTGTACCAGTCCTAGCAGATTTGTTCAAAAAGCCCACTGGGTTTAGGAGGCAGGATCTGAATTTAATGGACACAAACTGGTTTAGGTCCAGGGCTTGAAGATTGTCTAAGTCATTGTTAATGACTTCCACAATGAAATACTCCATTGCTTTAACAATAAGATTGGAGGGCCTTATGGGTCTACAGTTTCTCAGATCAATAGGTAATTTCCCATTTGTGGGTGGGCTGGCTACAGCAATTCTCCATGCCATGGCATGAATCAAGTGGAGAGGCTGAGATTGAATTGACTTAATAATGAGTCAGCCTAACTATGTTTGGTGCTGACAAGAAGACAGCCTGCCACATTATCTAGGGCCATGGAGCTAATGTTGTTGGCCTTAGAGAGAGCACTAAGGACTTGCTCAGAGGTGATCCAGGGGTGCATAGGCATACTAATGTGTATAGATAATTAGACAGCATTGAGGGTAAAGTCTGGTCTGAATTTGTCCACTGATATCTTGGCTATGACCTCATGGGATGAGTATGTGGTGTCACTTTGGATTAACTCAGAGCCTTATTAGTTATTACGTCTGAAGTTTCTGACATAGCAAAAGAAGGCTTTGTGGTTATCCTGAGCAGATGTGACAATTCTCAGTTCATACTTGCTTTTGGATGATTTAATTTTGCTTCTAAGTTGTTTGTCAATGTTTTTGAGTTCCTTTCTAGCTATTGGGGTATAGATTTTGCTTTTACAGTCTATATGTTTCTTCCAATTATTGTATTGTGTGTTAATACTGGGGTTCCACCAAATTAATTTGTTCATAAATTTGGCACTATGTTTATGCCTTATGGGAAATGGGGCCTCAGTGCAAGATAGGAGGTAGGCATAGAACTTATCCATGAATAAAGCCACTTGTGAAATTGATTAAACAGGGTGAGGAGGGTGTTTGATTTTCATCAGATTATCAGTTAGTTGTTGTAGATTTGCCTTGGAGCAGTCTCTGAAGATGGAGAGGTTATGAGGTAACTCGGGTGTTGCACTTAAAGCAGGTGTTACTGCATAGTGGTCAAATTTGACCATTGATTTAGTAATTATAGGTGCTGAGCAGAGAAGGAAGACTAGGTTCGGAAGAACCAAGTCCTATATTTTTGAGCCACTTTTTGCAGTTTGGACTAGTTGGTCTAAAGAGCTAGCATTTGAAGCCTAAGAATTTTTGTGCAAACATATTTGTGGTAGTATAGGTTACCCAGTAAACAGAAAAGTAGTTGAAGTCACCCAAGATGATAGTGCTAGGCTCTGTAATAAGGGATGCCAATTTGTTTAGATATGCTTCATGTTTTTCTGGCGTTATGGAGGGGCTACGGTAGTTGGCAACAATTTGGTATCATAGGATCATAGATAGGATCACAGGATCATAGCAAGTTATTAGGCTACTGGCCCAGAGGCCCTTATAACCCTAGCCAAAAAAAGTAGCCCATGTTCTCACATGTCAGCACCTGATGCCCCTGTCCAGCAGGGACACAGATGGAATCCCAGGGGTGTATTTTCTGTTTTCCATCCAGTCATCCAGGTTTCTCTTAAAGAGGGATAATGAAGTACTCTGCTTGACACGAAGATGGAGTCTACTCCACAGGTGGGGCAGTCTCTGGGAGACAAATCTATCCCGCAAGTCTTACTGATGTCCCAGTCCAAGTTGAGGTTTTGCATGCAGATCACGTTAGTAGAGTTTGGCTTGTGGATATGCAGCAATTTCATGAAGGTGGGGTCAGAGATTTCTCTGCATGCCAGACATAGATCACCTCTGAGGAGTCTATATGTGACAGAGTAGAGGGACAGGGCTTTTAGCCTAGCCATGTGACCTCTCTTGTTCGGTATATATTTCTCGGCAGTACAGGCCAACACAGAAGGACTGTGGCTGACCAAGTTCACAGATGACTGCAAACTGGGCGCCATAATCAACTCTCCAGCCGACACAAGCATCCTCCAAAACGGCCTCATAGAAACAGACAACTGGTGCCAGAGCCATGGCCTCAAGCTAAACGCCAAAAAGTGTATAGTCATCCCCTTTGGCAAAAACAAAGTGCCCACAAATTACCACATAGGTGGTAATCCATTAAGTACAGAAGAAGTCATTAGGGACCTGGGGACCCAAGTTGATAGCAATCTCTCATTTGACAACCACGTGGCCAAAGTGGTTAGAAAAACATTTTATATAGCCCACCTAATCATGAAGGGATTCACATCTAGATCAGGGAGGGTCATCGTGCCTCTTTACTCATCCCTCATCAGGCCCATAATTGAGTACAATGCCCCTTTTGGGATGTACCTTACCAGACACCTGCAGCAACTGGAAAGACCCCAAAAGTACCTCACCAAGAGGATCAAAGGGCTCAAACAGATGCCATATGCTGCCCAGTTAAAGAAACTCCAGCTCTACTCAGTGGCATACCCCCTGCTCAGAGGCGATCTGTGCCTGACGTATAAAGCCATGTCCAACCCGGAATTAATGGACATGCTGCACCTCAGCAAATCCAAATCCCATTGAGCTACGCGCTCGACAGACTTGAACCTCAGCACTGAAATAAATAGGACATGCTGGAGGGACAGATTTATAACCCAGAGGCTCCCTTCACTCTGGAATAAAATCCCAGTCCAGGTTAGGCAGAGTCCCACATTGACTCTCTTCAAGAGGAATCATGATGAGTGGATGAGAGATCGTAGGTTTACCCCGGCTATCACTTCTGTGTCACTGTTAGACAGAGGCACAGTATACTAACCTCAAAAAAAGGCATAGCAAAATTAATTTAAAATGGGTGGCGAAAGCCAAGCACACTCTGGCTAGGCTTATAAATGCCCTAGGGCAGATAGCCTAGTATGAACCTATGAACCTATATATTTTTGAAGCCCTAGATTCTCCTGGTCAGGAACCTCTGTGGTCTCTCCAGTTGCTGCATGTGCTTTGCGAGGTACATGCTGAAAGGGGCATTATACTCAATGATTGGCCTGATAAGTGAGGAATACAGTGAAGTTATGACTTCCTTGTTTCTGGAAGAAATACCCTTACTAATGAGGCGAGCCATGTAAAAAGCTCTCCATACAATGGAGGCAACCTGGTGGTCAAAAGTTAGATTGCTGTCAGCTTGGGTGCCCAGGTCCATCACAACTGCTTGCATGCTTAGGACATTGTTATTAATGTGATAATTTGTGGAGACATCACTCTCCCCAAAAGGGGTGATAATGCATTTTTTTGGCATTTAGTTTGAGGCTATGTTTCTGTCACCAGTCATTTGTCTGGGTGAGACCTCATCACTAGGGAAGTTGATTACAGTGCCCAGCTTACAGTCATCTGCAAACATGTCAGGCTTAGACCTCTGGTTTTGGCTTTCACCTCAGAGAAGTATATCCCAAAGAGGAGGGGGCCCAAGACTGATCCTTGGGGTACGCTGTTCATTAAGCATCTAATACTTGAGGTAGCTTCCCCTATTTTGACTAAGTGAGTTCTATCAGTGAGCAAGTTAGCTACCCATCTGGTCACATACGGATTTACACCAAGATGGGATAGTTTATCTATTATGCCCGAGTGCGGAATAGTGTTGAAGGCCTTGGCCAAGTCAAGGTAAGTGGCTTGCACTGTCTTCCCCTTTTCCACATCTTTGGTGACTGACTCGAAGTCTACCAAATTTAACAAGCATGATCTCCCCTTGACAAAACCAAACTGTGTGGGATCAAGCATTTGGAGGTTGCTGATGTCCTTGTTAATGTGGTCTATGATAATGCATTTCATGGCCTTGAAAAGCAGGCTAGTTAGGCTGATGGGTCTGTAATTGCCTGGTTTGGTGGATGCTCCACCTTTGTGCAAAGGGATGATGGTGGCCATCATGGTGGGATGAAACCAGTACTCAGGCTTAGGTTGAATACGGGCCTAATAGTGCTGCCTGAGTGAGTTGATGCAGGATGCAGCCTGGGATGTTATTGGATCACATGGAAGATGTGTTTTTAGCCTTTGAGAGGGTGGTAATGACTTGTTCCCTAGAGATAAGGGGTGGGGGCAAGTGATGGGGATATCCTGGATTACTGATGGGGGGGACAGAGGGGTGAAGTTTTTGGCTGAACCTTTCTGCCAGTAAATTGGCTACATCCATGGCATTTGTTTACATGGTGTCCTTGACCATCAGTTCTGAGCAGATTTGGATATTTCCCCTTAGACTGTGGACATATGTGAAGAAGGTCTTATGATTGTCTTTAGAAGATGTGGCCAATTTGGACTCAAAGTTAGCTTTGGAGGACTTCACTAAAACCCTTATTTGCCTGTTTAGGCCAAGGAGAGATTGCTTCCAGTTTGGCACCTGTTCCTTCTAGGTCCTGGAAAGTAATTGTTTTCCTTTTGTTGTAGAGTTTATTTGTAGCCGATGTCCACCAGACAGGTTTACTCTTCCTTGAGAAGGAGGATTTTGTCTTGTCAGGTATTGCTGAATCCATGCATTTATATAAGTGGTCATATAGTACTTGTAGGTTTGGACATTAGTGCCAGTTCGTACTGTTGGGGAGGGGCTGTGAAGCTGTTTAGACTTTCCCTCAAGAGGTTGTAATCAGATTTGGTGAAGTTTTTTTTTTAACCCTAGCTGAGGGTGGGTTCAGGGGAGATGGTTACTTCGAAGGTCACCACTTTGCATCTAATCTTACTAGGGATGATGATACTGCAGGAATGCTGCAGTGGTTTCCTATGTTGGTTGGTACCAAGTCTAAGATGTTGTCGCCTCTTGTTGGGGTGTCAACCAGCTGGTCCAAGGCACTGGCATTGCCGAAGTCAAAGAATCTTTGAGCATTTGTATTCTGGTTCAAGTATTTCTTCCAATCAATGGTTGGGTAGTTAAAATTATTCAGGATCAGGGTATAAGGATGGCTCTTAATAGATTCAAGGAGGTCCAGATAGGAGGTGTGGGCATCCTGAGTCAACATTGGGGGTCTGTATCTAACTATGATTTGAATAGGGGTCTTGTCAACCATTAACTGCACCTGGAGCATCTCCTGTGCGTCATACTGTTTGACCAGTCTGGAGGTGTGTATATCTTTAATATATAATGAAACACCACCTCCTTTGGCTTTGTTGCCCTCAGTTTTGGGTCTGTATGCATGATAGGATGGGTAACCAGGTAAGGCTGGGATGCTCTCCAAAGCTTTGAGCCAGGTTTCTTTCAGGGTGAAGAAAGCTTGCAATGAGTGTAGTTTCATGTTGAGACTCCTAGCATTCAGCAGTATGACCTTTAAATTGCATTTAGGTGAGATTTTCACATTGGTAGTTTTGACCTCAAGACATTGCCTAAAAAGGCACTATGGGGGATGCAAGAACCTTTGCTAGGAGCCTTAAGCCCAAGGGAGACAGATGCAGGCCATATGTGTCAAAGCACTGTGGTCTGTCAGTCATGTCTTCCCAGGCCAAAAGGTACTGGATCCCCTTAGAATTACAACAGAAACTAAGCCAATTATTAAAGTCAATAATTCTTTGTTTGTATTGAGGCATCATTCTGGGTGATGGTAGAATGCTTCTTAAGGCTAGTGACATACCTGCCTGGAACACATATTCGGTGAGCTCGAGCCTCGATCATATCTCTCTTCATATAGTCCAGAGTGGTACATCTCAAGTCATTCAAGCCAACATGTACTATGATAGAGATAGCAGTAGTTGTTGAGGGCCTTGAGTGCATGGGTGATGAGGTGGATTCTGGCACCTTACAAACAACTTATCGTGACTTTATCCTTATCAGGTATGGTGAGGGGCACTTCTGTGTGTCTCACAATGTAGTCTCCTATGATTAAGATATTGGGTTTATAGTTAAGCCTTGATGGTTGTAAGACACGGGTATGTGATGTGGACGCTGTGTGGCGTGGTAAGCTGTGGAGTTTGTGTGTGTTTTTGTCTTGGAGGTCTCTTTTGTTTAGGTATGTTTTTCTTAAGAACCTCCACATATGTTAGTGTGTGTTGTGTAAGTATGGGTGATGTCTGAGGTGTGGTGTTTGTGCAGACAATCTTCTCACTGCCAGGTATACTAGCTTGTGAGGGAGAGAGCATAGACTCTATGTTTTTAATGTAATTGCATCTCTCACAAATTGTGCTCCTATGTGGTATTAAGAGAGGGTTGTCCATGTACATGAGACAGTTGCTACACTGTCTGTGGATGCCCATATCAACCAGGTTGGCAGGAGAAAGTGTCTGTCCAAATGTGTCAGAATCAGTGAGGGGAATTAGTTAAGGGAGTGAAAGTGGAAAGATCTGAAATGGGTACTAGTAGCTTGTGTTTGTACAGAAGCTGTAAAGAAGCTTCAATACCTCAGGATCAAGTGAGTGCTAGTACAGGAACCTTTGAAGCTGGAATACCTTGCAATGGGTTCAATCAGCACAGTGGTAATGCACGATGTGCAAACAAGCACAGCCCCATGCAAACACAGATGGAAGAATCTAGACGCTCAGATTACTACCCAGTTCTGCTAGCCCCTACACTTTCAACCAATCACTCTTGCTAGAGAAGGTCAGGCAGCCCTTTTACTATCACTAAGAGAGAATGCAGGCCTTTACCAGCACAAGATGGCTGCCAGGAAAGTCAGCAAGAAAAACATCCAGGCCTGGATGCAGCAAAACTGTATCCAGACTATGATTCTTGACTGGAACACAGAAAACTCCCAGAAAATGCACAGAAAAGTATAGATAGAGCACTCACAAAAAGAAAAAAAACAACTCTCAGTATGAAAAAAGCAGTTTATAGTTAAGTAAGTTAATAAAAATGCAGTTACAGTAATGAAACACTACTTAACAATGAAAATATGGTTAAAACAGTATGAAATAGTACAAGAATGCAGTGAAACAGCAAAAAAAAAAAAGCTTTATAACAGAGCAAAATGTTGTAGGGTAGCTGTATGGCACAGCTATAAGTGTTAAGAAGTGCAATTCAATGAAATAAATGTAAAAAAAAAACACATTCTGCTCTTGGAGCATCAGGGAATTTCTGCTATGTCATGGTGATGAATCACCACTCTTCAGCATGGTAAAAACAAGCACAGCGCCCTGCAGACACAGAGTTCAAATACTAGAAAAGATGGAAGAATCTAGAAGCTCATATTACTACCTAATCCTGTTAGCCACTGCACTTTAAACCAATCACTCATGCTAGAGAAGGTCAGGCAGTCCTGTTACTCTCACTAACAGAGAAGACAGGCCCTCACCAGCACAAGATAGCTGCCAAGAAACTCAGCAAGCAAAACAAGCAGGCCTGAATGCAGTAAACCTGTATCCAGACTATGCTACTTGACTAGAATACAGAAACATAACTCTCAAGTGTACCTCATTATGAGGAATATACCTCATCTGGGGTCTGAAAAAGTTCATGTTCCTCGAAGTTCCACATTGAAAGGGTCTGACATACATTTTGTGTTATGAATTTTTTAACTGATATCCATGGTAAATACAAGTGAATCATATTAATTCATTAATTTTTATAAGCAAAACCAGCATATTTTAATCATCCTATGACCTTCCTAGTTGAAGTTATTAGTATGCCATTATTATGTGTTCCACAATTTTCACATTTGTTCCACATCATGAGGGCTGGTGTTCCTCATTTTAAGATGACAGGTTGAGAGCTATGCACAGAAACATCCCAGAAAATGCACAGAAGACCACAGATAGAGCACTCACAAACACAATATACAACTCCCAGTATTAAAAAAAAAACAGTTTACAGTTAAGTGATTTAGTAAACATGCAGTTACAGTAATGAAACACTACTTAGCAATGAAAATACAGTTAAAAACAGTATAAAACACTACAAGAAACAGTAAAAAAGCTTTATAACGGTGCAAAATATAGTAGATTAGCTGTATGGCACAAATATAAGGGTTAGGAAGTGCAATTCAATGAAATAAATGTAAAAAAAAACACTTATTCTGCTCTTGGAACCTCAGAGCATTTCTGCTACGTCGCAGCAATGAATCACCACTCCTCACCCTGGTAAAACCTTGCACAGCCCCCTGCAAACACAGGGTTTAAATACTAGAAAAGATGGAAGAAACTAGAAGCTCAGATTACTACCCAATCCTGATAACCCTACACTTTCAACCAATCACTAGTGCTAGAGAAGGTCAGGCAGCCCTGTTACTCTCACTAACAGTGAAGGTAGGCCCTTACCAACCAGGGTTGCCAGATTTCCAGCCCCCCAGGTAGGGACAAAAAAAAAAAAAAAAAAAGGTCTCTCATGGCAAGTGAAGACCAAAAAAAAAAAAAGGTCTTTAATGCGGAAAATAGTTCCACATTAAAACAGTAGCTCAGTAGTGCTCTGCACTAAACACAGAGCTTCTCGTGTTGTTTAATGCATTGCAGTTCCGCATTCAACACAAGTAGCTCCGTGTTTAGTGATTTTTGATTGGCCCGTATACTGGCATATGGGCCAATCAAAAATCGCTAAACACAGAGCTTCTCGTGTTCAATGCAGAACACAAGAAGCTTCGTGTTTAGCAATTTTTGATTGGCCCGTATGCCAGGTATACGGGACAATAAAAGAAAAAACAAAAAACAAACAAAGCGGAGGCTGGCCAGGATTTAAACCGGCAGGGTGGGACTCGGGATCAGGCTGCTGATCTCGGGACAGTCCCGCCCAAATAGGGACGTCTGGCAACCCTGTTACCAACACAAGTTGGCTGCCAGGAAATACAGTAAGCAAATCAAAGCCAGGATTGTTTATCATGAAAAAGGATGTGCAGAAAGGAGGTCAAGGTCATCACCCTGCTGTATTATCAATCTGGAGGTGAAATATTTCTTAGGAACACAATACACCCTCTCCATCTACACCTTCCAATTCAGTAATGAGCCTGAAGGAACGGTAGGCAATAAGTCACTGTACTGCATGGGTTTCCTGTCCTGAAACCATGTATTTTAAACTTTCAAGACCACTTCTTTAATTGCAATTGATAGGTAGCACCTTACTTTATCCTTCTTGCAGACCAATACAAATATATATCTTGTCTTCCTTCATAACCAGAACTATATTATTTACTAATTTCATTTGCTCTGTTTCTTAAGCAAACTTTCCATTCATTTTTATTCCCTGTTCGTTTCTATTTCTGAGCAGTACTTTTGCATTCCTAGGAGCATTTTTCACTGGCATAATAACAAAAACTTTTATATGATATTCTTTTGAAAAAGTTCCTAAGCCTGTCAATAAATTAACATAGTGATAATACCACTGTAATAATATTCAAAATATATTTGTGATGGCATGGCTGTTGCTGAACCCATTTTATTGTTGCTTTTTCACTGTGAATTTAATTTGCCATTCCTAAATTCTCATAAGCTGTATGGCTCACAGTGCTACAACTTACTGCTTTAGGTATGACAGCTTGAAACAGGTTCACGTGCTTCTTATTGTTTATATTCAGTTGTCAGTAGTTTTTGACCCAGTGGCATTATTTGCTGTCCTGAATATGTTAACAACATGGACACAACACTTTTTTTCTGTGTTTTACAACCTTCATACTCCAGAAGTATCTTTAGATAAAAATATTACATTATTTAATTGTCTTTTTTAATGTAAAATATTTCTTATTTATTCTCAGCATTTCTAAGCAATGGTTTACTTGCTCTCCTATTTCAGTGTCTATGATGCATTTTTAACATGACTACATCAATCATGTTTTACTTTTACTTTACTGCTACCAGTAAACAGCTCATGTTTATGTTTTTGTTAAACAACATACACATTCTTCTGAATACATTTGTGTTACATTTTATAGATTTTTGAAAATTGCTTCTTCCTAGAAACAGCTCCAGAAAAGCTGACTAAATGTAGGACAGTGCTTCCTCCCATAATTAGATATACATTTGTGGTGTTATTCTCAAACATTGTTCAGAATTATGCCGGGTTCTTTCTTGGTAGGAAGCACATAACCAGATTCCTATGCAATTTATAAATCACACACAAAAGTGGATTAAGTATTTTTAGTCATTGTGTACTTGGAATGCTCCAGCTATAGAATAAATATTCAAATGAGGGTTGGCAGCCTTGGCCAGGGTTCACAAACAAACATCTGTGACATATGTACCATTACCACAGCCAGAAGATATGGATATATAAGTGCAGCCTAGCTATATATAAAAAGAAAAACAAAGCAATGGTAGTAATGCATTGTTGATGTATTGCTTAGCATAACAGGACAATCCTATGCATCTAGGTGGTATGCGACAATCACGCATGCACTCTCCCTGTACACAATGGCGAAACAAATATTCTACCATTGAGAGTGCACAAGAACCGATTCCTTTTTAAAAATAAAAGTAAATTAGCCATTACCCATAGACATGGTAAATGAGCATGAAATGTCTCTGAAATACTCAAGGTCATGAATGTAGAGCAAAGGAGTGATTGTTGTGATGGAATTATTTAGTGCAACTGTTCACAATGCACTGCATGTGTGTGTATAAGTTCTCTGTGGAAGTTTAGCTTCACCGATTTCCTTTGAAATTAACAATATCTAATGTACACATTTCTGTATACTGCATACACCTATATTAATGGTTGTTCCTGCATCTAAAAGCCCCACAATTCAGCTTTTCTACATGACTATATATCACCAGTTACCACTTCTTTCTAGTAATTTGCTTGGCAATTAGCACAGAGAATTGAGGTTAACATTTTTATAAACTTCATCATGTAGTACAGGATTGGACTCCCACAGCCTTCACTTATCAACTATGTCACTCTAAGCATGCCCTTAACCAGAGAATACAACTGGGCTGAGTTTGAAAAAGTTCCATGTTTATCATAGGATCATAGGAGGTTACTAGGCTATTGGCCCTGAGGCCCTTATAAGCCTAGCCAAGAGTTTAGTCCATGTTTATATAAATAAGCACCCAGTGCCCATCCAGCAGAGACCTGGGTGGAATCCCAGTGGTATATTTTCTGTTTCCCATCCAGTTATCCAGATTGTGCTTGAAGAGGGGTAACAATGTACTCTGCTTGATGTGGAGAGGGAGTCTCTGGGACACAAATCTCGCCTGCCAACACGTTTTGTTGATGTCACAGACCAGGTTGAGGCTGCGCGTGTGGGTTACACGAGTGGAGCTTGACTTACGGATATGCAACAGTCCCATCAAGGTGAGGTCCGTGATCGCCTTGTATGCCAGACAGAGGTCACCTCTGAGGAGTTTGTATGAAACTGTGTAGAGGGATAGGGCTTTTAGCCTACCTGTGTATGGTAGATGTTTGAGCCCCTGGATTCTCTTGATGAGGAACCTCTGTGGTCTCTCCAGCTGTTGCATGTGCTTTATGAGGTACATGCCGAAAGGGCCATTGTACTCAATAATGGGCCTTAAAAGGGAAGAATACAGGAATGTTATGACCTTCTTGTCCCTGGATGAGATATACTTACTTATGAGGTGGGCCATGTAGAAGGCTTTCTGTACAATGGAAGGAACATGGCGGTCAAAAGTCAAGTTGCTATCAACCTGGGTGCCCAAATCCCTCACGACTGATTGAGTGCTTAGGACATTGTTATTAATGTGATAATTTGTGGGGACATCACTCTCCCCGAAGGGGATGGTGATGCATTTTTTGGTATTCAGCTTGAGGCCATGTTTCTGGTACCAGTCATTGGAGGATGTCCACATCATTAGGGGAATTGATGACAGCACCCAGCTTGCAGTCATCTGCAAACTTGGTCAGCCATAGCCCACTGGTTTTGGCCTGCACCTCAGAAAAGTATATCCCAAATAACAGAGGCCCCATGACTGAACCCTGGGGTATGCTGCTTATTACAGGTCTACTGCTTGAAGTGGCTTCCCCTCTTTTGACTATGTGGGTTCTATCACTGAGCCAATTCACTATCCATCTGGTAACATATGGATTGATGCCTAGTTGAGAGAGTTTATCTATTATGCCCATTTGGGGAATAGCGTCAAAGGCTTTGGCCAGGTCAAGGTAGGTGGTGTGCACCGTCTTCCCCTCATCCATGGCTTTGTTGACTGTCTCAAAGAAGTCAACCAAATTTAGCAGGCATGACTTCCCCTTGATGAAGCCAAACTGTGAGGGATCAAGTGTTTGCAGGTTGCCAATGTCCATGTTAATGAAGTCCATGATTGTCCATTCCATGGCATTGCAGATCAGGCTAGTTAGGCTGATGGGTCTATAATTTCTCAGATCGGTGGAAACTCCACCTTTGTGTAAAGGAATGATAGTGGCTGTCCTCCACTCAGCTGGGACAAAGCCAGTACTCGGGCTTTGGTTGAATAGGGTCCCTAATGGTGCTGCAAGTTCATGACTAAGTTCAAGTAGGATGCGGCCTGGGATGTTATCGGGTCCCATGGAGGCTGTATCTTTTGCCTTATAGAGCATTGATGACCTGTTCCCTAGATATAAGGGGAAGGAGGCAGGTCCTGGGGATGTCCTGATTTACTGATGGGGGGACAGAGGGGTAAAGTTTTTGCTGAATCTGTCAGCCAGCAAGTTTGCTATATCTACAGCATTTGTATATGTGGTGTCCTTGACCACCAATTCTGAACAGATCTGGGTGCTTCCTTTGAGGTTACAGACATATGTGAAGAAAACCTTATGATTGTCTCTAGTACATGTGGCCAATTTGGGCTCAAAGTTTGCTTTGGAGGATTTCACTAGTGCTCTTATTTGCTTGTTCAGGCTAAGGAGACATTGCTTCCAACTGGGCACCTGCTCTTTCTTGGTCCTGGACAGCAATTATTTTCCTTTTCTTATAGAGTTTATTTATTGCAGATGTTCACCAGACAGGTTTAATCTTCCTTGCAGAGGATGATTTAGTCCTGCAGGTATTCTTGATTCCATGTATCTATATAAATGCTCATATAGTGCTTTGGTGTAGTTTTGGATATTGGTGTCAGTTCCCACAGAGGGACAGGGTGCTGTGAAGCTGTTTATACCATCCCTCAGGAGGCTATAATCAGCTTTGGAGAAGTTTTTATGTCTGATCCTAGCTAGAGGGGGGTTGGGGGAGATGGTGACTTTGAAAGTGACCGCTTTTTGGTTGGATCTTACCAGGGAGGATGATACTAAAGGGATGCTGCAGTGGTTACTCATGTTGGTTAATACCAAGTCCAAAGTATTATCACCCCTTGTGGGGGTATGAACTAGCTGTTCCAAGGCATTTGCACTGACAAAAGCAAGGAATCTCTGGGCATTTGTGTTCTGGCATAAGTAGTTCTTCCAGTTTATATTTGGGAAGTTAAAGTCACCCAGGATCAGGATAAAGGGTTGAATCTTGACAGATTCAAACAGGTCCAAATAGGTGGATTGTGCATCTTGAGTCAGATTTGGGGGCCGGTAGGTAGCTATGATTTGAATATGGATCTTGTCAATGGTTAACTGCACCTGGAGTGTCTCCTGTGCATCATACTGTTTGACCAGCCTGGAGGTGTGTTATATCCTGTTAAATGCAAGTCAAGTCAATAAATATGTTTGCTGTATTCTTTCTTTCTTTCTTTATACCTGCTATACTTCTAAGATATATCATTATCATTGTGGACTGCTTACCACTGAATCCAATGATCTAAGTACTTATTTATTGACAGCATGCACTTTCTTTCAATATAAGTCCTACCTTACTTCTGCAGGTCGCCCTACAAGTCTTGGTATATTAAGGTATCTACCTTGTAACACTGACATTATATAAACTGACAATGTCTGTAACTAATCAAGCAGCAGTCTTTTGTGGTCTTCTTTATGTTTCCGTTGCTATAACAGTGCAGTTACCCTTTAATTCTCATTCTGCCATTTTATTGGACTCGTGTTTTATCACGCACATGTCCATTTCCTTAGTTAATTCTTTTAACTGTATGCTATCAATTTCCCTTGCTTTGAATAGATCCCAGTTTTTGATAAAGTCAAGGCTATTTCTTTTAGTAGCTTGCCCTTGTTTCTTTATTTTATACACTTCAGACTAGCCTGCAACTCACCAAATCCATGACTTTTGGTTTGATTCTTCAGTTCATTGAGAGAATATAGTATTTTTGGGATATCAAGGTCATCTATGAAAGAAAGAATGGAAAATAAGTAAGTGCTTTCTAGGCTCACAATAATTCCTAAACTTTTCTCTAATGGCTTCTGTTTTATCTTTCTCCTCTTCAAGGCATTAAAATTTGCTATAGGTTTTCAAGATTTCGTCCTCAACAACAAGCAGGAAAGTGCCACTGCCTGTCTTTTCAGGTTTATTGACTATTCCACTCACTGTGAAAAAGGAATGAATGTTCTAGATCAGCTTACTTCTAAATTGTCTTTCACTGAAAGAATTCCTAGTAGTTGCAGCTGGGGCATTTTCCCATAGACAATAACATTTCTGTACTTCTGAATGCATACATTCTTGAAAGCAAATATATTTCTTCACATTTGAAAATGTGTCTTGATGCTTGCAGATACATTTCCACACTGAGGTACCGTGTAATATATTTACTTTTGTAAATATCCCCTGGCGACTGGAAAGATACAGTGGATGGTCTTTTTGCCTTCAAGAGTTGTTTACTCAGACTACTTTTAGAAAAAATGTGCACCACATGATGTATAGCTCCTTACAGCTAAGCACTAGAATATTTAAAGTTATATACCCATATACTACATCGCCAGGGAGTTGTTTGGTTTGCCACAGCTTGTCATAACACTGATCTAAAATAGGAGTCAGCAGTGTAAAGAGAGGGTCACACATCTTCCTTCTAGAATAGAAGGATGAACCCCTCCATGTTTGCTTATTCCCAACTGCCTTGACAATGCCAGGTTGTGGATATTGTGGTCATACATTCCTCTGCATCATAAAGCTAGTTCTCCCTCACTGATCAGCCATTTTAGAAATAATAAGACATGAAATAGAGCAAGAATACTAAAAGAAGGTATACAACTCCAATATTAAAACAAGAGGAACACGAGAGGCAGTATACTACCAAGTCATTATTTTAAACACAGTTGTTGGAAAGTTGATGGCATTGCTTTTAAAGGAAAGAAAACACATACTTAGTGGAAAGCATGCAGCACGGAAGGTCAATGGAACAAACTCTGCCTTACAGTTAAAGGCTATAATATTCAAGCCTAACATCTTGCCACTATCTTTCTGAAGATTGTATGTTCTCCCACTGTCTACATAGGTTTTCTGCTCATACCTTGGTTTCTTTCCATCTCCTAAAACATGCTGGTTGATTGGTTACACTAAACTGCCCAGATATTTCTATATTTCATTTACCTCTCCTTTGTGGAATAGGTCTTTTCTGAACAGAATCTATGGGCAAGTCTATTTACTCAGTTAACACGTTAAAATAATAAATAAACAAGTAAGTGGTCAGTGGAGCACAAAATTAAAGTCAGTGTGTAATCACAGCAAGGAGGTCATGCCAAACAAGTCTACTAGATTTTTTAAATGGGTCACCATAGTAGCACACATTGTTGGGTCTGTAAGCATGTCTGATTTAGGTGTTATCAGTGGTTTAGATGCAGTCCTGTGAAACAGACTAATGTACAAATTAGTCAGTTTTGCACTGGGCATCTCACTGGTTATAAAAAGGCTGGACAGCAACAGCCAGAAGTTGATGATGAATGGATTCTGCACAATGATGAGATTACAGTTACAGATGACATGCCATAGAGTTCATTTCTGCATCAAATATTTTTCAATGTCTGTCTGTACGATATTAGTGAAAGGGTAAAAGGAAAAATATATCTCTCTCTGCAGATATAACTCTAATTATTGTCATTATTTATTAACTGTAATTCATCACCTTTTCTGCAAAAATCACCAGTTTCAGGAGGGATTAAGAAGGATAGAGCTAAACTTTGAGTCAAAATCGGGGATGTCCCTGAAAATCAGAGACATTATTTGAGAGGTGTAAAAAAAGCTTAATGTGAAACCATGTGTAAAGCCCCCAAAAATGTCTAACTCTTGATGAAGATTGTGGTAAGTAAGGCACTGGCAGAACTCCAAAGAGCTAATCCACTGTTTTCTCACTACAACAAAACTGCCATGCCTCCAGGAAAAGTAAAGCAGGGCCTTTAAAAACAAATCTATCTTTCATAGATTATAATGCTATGCTAGCAGTTTGCAGTATTGGTTTAGTAGTAAAAATTGCAAAAGACTGTCTGTTTTCTTGGAAACTCAAAGAAGCCCGGATTTAAAGAAAAATGGTTATTTCCATGCTACCGGCTGATTTTTCTTTCTCAGCCTACACAGGATGTTGGTGTCAGGGGATAGCTCTTTGGCCTTACACATCCTGCAGCATTACTACAAGGCTCAAAGGCCAGGTGAGCCAAAAGGTAAGAAAGGTGCATATTAATTCATACTGGAGAAAGTTATCATTTATTGCAACCTAAATGAAAATGACAGCTGCTGGATATAAGCAATGACTGACAATGTCATTATAGTTACTTTAGCAACAGTACAATACATTAGTTATCACGGCAAAAGACACTGTATTCTGTCACAGAAAACACATTTCTTTGGCTCTCTTACAAGTTATGTGACATAAAAAGCACAACATCATTTTCTAAGCTGGGTTATTTTTATGGCTGCTCAGGTCACTTTGGAACCAATCCTAAATGCTGTGCTAAAACAACCAAATGCAAACAGTGTTAAAACTGGGACATTTTACTACAGTTATTAGAAGTTCTGCACAAACAGGCAACAGGAATGAAATCTCTACTTGCACAATTCTGTACATCAATGAAACTACTGCACCGACAAATGAGCTGGGCCAATCTGTTTTACTACATTATGGGGAGGAGGTCCATAGTTTCTGAGCAGATATTTTTTCATATTGAATCAGAAATTTCAGCATTTCTAGAATACATTCAGTATGAATAGTTCAGAAATGTTGATTTGTCTGAGCATAAAATGCATTTAATGATATATGTCATAATCATAGCACCTGTGTTAGGATGTATAACTCATGAGATAAACTGTACAGTAACTGAATTTTACATTGTTCCATCTGGTACACCAGTTTTAGGCATATCTCTTTTCACAGCTCAGGGGCTCTGCATTAAGGATGATAAAAAAGTTCCTCTGCTGTCTCCACCAGCCTGCATAGCAGATAGTAGCAGAAATGGTGGAACAGTGAACATTGTGAAAAATAGGCATATAAATCTGCACTCACTGCTAATAATTAATTTGTGATTGTCAGGGGCTGTGGACTCATGATTTGCAATACAGACCATAAAATAATAAGCAAGTGGTGACTCGTGAACTTGCACTACTGCTAGGAGTTATAACACCTGACTCATCCAAACAAGTTTTATACTACACAAATGCAGAACAGAATTACCGTTATTGTTTCCATGGCATTTTACTTAACCTCGATCTTAGTCTTGTGCCTTCGGGTGCAGTCTTACTAACTCTAATTGCAATATGGCCAAGGTGATTTTGCATGCAGACATGCACTCGCAGAAATATTTCTCATTTGGGGTTTGTACCATTTTTCCTGTATTTTCACTACCGCTAGCACCAGATAAATCAACAAAACACATCAAGAATACAATTATTGTTCGCTGCTAAAATATAGTAGATATAATATGCTTCTTTGGTAGCAATCTATTGAGTAGTTATTCATTGAACTACCAAAGCTAATAGTGTACATTACAACAGAAGGAAACCACACTCACTACAATTCCAGTCTCACATAGACCTACCACGACAGCAAACCAAACACATAATCACACAAAAACATACTCGGAGGCTCTAAATAAAGATCTGCCTAAGCAGCAGAGACCTCCAAAGCAGACACCCAAGCAACCACTACCCCAAAACAAAACACATGCAACACATATCTCACAAAGCCAGTGTGCCGAACAGTCACAGCCCTTAAGACAAAACAACACACCTGATACACTTGTAATAGGTGACTCTATCGTCAGGCACACTGACGTCCCGCTCACCAGGTTGAACAAGGAGAGGGTCACAGTGAGCAGCTTGTCGGGCGCTAGGATCCGCCACATAACACAAGCACTCAGGTCACTCCAAGGCAAGTACAAATATGACTCAGTCATTGTCCATGCTGGTGTGAATGACCTGAAACGTACCTCCCTGGACTACATGAAAAGAGACATAAAGGAGCTCTCTGAGCATGTAGCCCAGGCCGGTATGACCCTGACCTTGAGTAGCATCTTACCCTCACCAAGAATGATGCCACAATATGAAGACAAGATGGTCAATTTCAACAACTGGCTTAAGTACTGGTGTCATTCAAAGGGGATCCAATGACTGTCAGCTTGGGATGATATGCTCGACAAGCCACGATGCTTCGCTAGGGACGGCTTGCACCTGTCACCCCTGGGCTTTCGGATATTGGCAAAGGCTCTTGCTACCCCTATAGTGCCTTTTTTAGGCAAGGCTCAGAACACAAACCCACCTCCATAGGTATCACAAGGGATAAGAAACTAAGAGTAATGCTACTCAATGCCAGAAGTCTAAACCTCAAGATGCACACACTCAAAACTCTCCTTAGCATGGAGAACATCGATATCTGTGCAGTAACAGAAACCTGGTCCAGGGCTCCCGAGAGCACCCCAGCACTACCAGGTTATACCTCATACCATGCTTTTCGGCCCCAAAACTTGGACTGAACCACAAAAGGAGGGGGAGTATCGATATTCATCAAAGATACCCACACCTCCAGGTTGGTGGCAAAGCACGAAGCATCAGAGACTATCCATGTGCAACTAACAGTGGGTAAAACTGCCTTCCAGTTTATAGCCTGCTACAGACCACCCTCCCAAACCCAGGAACCCCACTCGGCCTTCCTGAGAACACTGGAAAATATGAAGGTCTCTCCAAACACCATTATATTGGGTGACTTCAACTACCCAAACATAGACTGGGAGCATTACTCTAGCTCCAAAACCCTAGCCCAAAGGTTCCTAGAATTTATAAACTCAAATGCTATGGAACAACTTGTTACCACTCCCACAAGAGGGGAAAACATACTGGACCTGATCATCACCAACATGGGGACTCTATGCTCCAGACCAGAAGTGTATCCCTCACTGGTAAGATCAGACCATAAACTAATCTCACTGGATATTCACATCCCGACCCCACCCCCTGCCCAGAAAACCACAGTGAAAAACTTCTCTAAAGCAAATTTCACACTCCTCAAAACTGAGGTGGAATCCTTCAAAGCCCCCGGGCCTGTGGAAAATATGTCCCAGACCGCAGAATCCTTTATAAACGCATTCTATGAACACCTTCAGGAATGCATGGATCATGCGATCCCAAATAAAACCAAGACCCAATCCACCAAAGGCAGACGTCCTGTCTGGTGGACCCCAGCCATAAACAAACTATACAATAGAAGGAGGAAGCTACTAAATGATAGAGCAAAATCCCAAAAAGGGAAGGCATCACTGATCAGTATTAGCAAAAAACTATGGGCACTCATAAAATTGTCTAAGGCCGGCTTCGAGAGAAAAATTGCACAGGACACTAAGGATAATCACAAGGCTTTCTTTAGTTATGTTAGGAACCTGGGTGGTAATTCCCAGATATGCTCAGAATTAGTCCAAAATAACAAAAAATACACTGAACCCACAGACATTGCCAACATCCTAGCTGACAGGTTCAGTGCAAACTTCTCCCCCCCCTCCTCACCAAAAGGGCAAATATCTATCCCAGCAGAGTGCTGCCCCCCTGACATCTCAGATGCTCAGGTAAGAGCCGACCTCTCCAAAGCAAAAAACACAGCATCAATGGGACCAGACGGTGTCCCGGGCTGCGTCCTACATGAACTCCAAGAAGAGCTAAACCCAAACATAAAATTACTGTTCAATCTCAGCCTTACTACAGGATATGTGCCCAAAGAGTGGCGTACAGCAACGGTGGTCCCTCTCCATAAAGGTGGTGCCTCAACGGATCCTGGAAACTATCGCCCCATAAGCCTGACTAGCTTGGTCTGCAAAGCTATGGAAATGATCATCATGGACCTCATAAATAAAGATATTGGGGACCTACAGACACTGGATCCTACCCAGTTTGGCTTTGTTAAGGGCAGATCCTGCCTCTTAAACCTGGTTGATTTCTTTGAAACAGTCACCAAGGCCATTGACGAGGGGAAGGTGGTCCACACAGCCTACCTCGACCTCGCAAAAGCCTTCGATACAATACCCCACTCGGGCATTATAGATAAGCTCACCAGCTTAAATATAAACCCCTATGTCACTAGATGGATTGCAAACTTGCTCAAGGACAAAACCCACATGGTTAGAATTGCTGGAGCCATGTCAGACTCCAAACCAGTTACAAGTGGTGTCCCACAAGGCTCAGTCCTGGGACCTCTCTTGTTCGGTATATATTTCTCGGAGGTACAGGCCAACACGGAAGGACTGTGGCTGACCAAGTTCACAGATGACTGCAAACTGGGCGCCATAATCGACTCTCCAGCCGACACAAGCATCCTCCAAAAGGGCCTCATAGAAACAGACAACTGGTGCCAGAGCCATGGCCTCAAGCTAAATGCCAAAAAGTGTATAGTCATCCCCTTTGGCAAAAACAAAGTGCCCACAAATAACCACATAGGTGGTAATCCATTAAGTACAGAAGAAGTAATTAGGGACCTGGGGACCCAAGTTGATAGCAATCTCTCATTTGATAACCACGTGGCCAAAGTGGTTAGAAAAACATTTTATATAGCCCACCTAATCATGAAGGGATTCACATCTAGATCAGGGGAGGTCATCGTGCCTCTTTACTCATCCCTCATCAGGCTCATAATTGAGTACAATGCCCCTTTTGGGATGTACCTTACCAGACACCTGCAGCAACTGGAAAGACCCCAAAAGTACCTCACCAAGAGGATCAAAGGGCTCAGACAGATGCCATATGCTGCGCGGTTAAAGAAACTCCAGCTCTACTCAGTGGCATACCGCCTGTGCAGAGGCGATCTGTGCCTGACGTATAAAGCCATGTCCAACCCGGAATTAATGGACATGCTGCACCTCAGAAAATCCAAACCCATCGAGCTACGCGCTCAAGAGACTTGAACCTCAGCACTGAAATAAATAGGACATGCTGGAGGGACAGATTCATAACCCAGAGGCTCCCTTCACTCTGGAATAAAATCCCAGTCCAGGTTAGGCAGAGTCCCTCATTGACTCTCTTCAAGAGGAATCTTGATGAGTGGATGGGAGATCGTAGGTTTACCCCGGGTATCACTTCTGTGTCACTGTTAGACAGAGGCACAGTATACTAACCACGAAAAAGGGCATAGCAAAATAAATTTAAAATGGGTGGCGAAAGCCAAACACATTCTGGCTAGGCTTATAAATGCCCTAGGGCAGATAGCCTAGTATGAACCTATGAACCTATGAACCTATAAGTTGTACAAATAACCTTAAGCTAATAAATGCAGTTTAAACAGACAGATTTTATATTTATCTAGGAACTCATCTGTTTGTCTAACCCTATCACCACCAGAAGTTGAAGATTTGCTGACTTCGAGCTAAATCTTACTTGTAAGTCCAAACAGGTGTTGTTCCTGTTGTACAGGAAAATTAATTTCAGTTTTAAACTTCAGTCCCAGGGCTGCAGTCCTCTGTGTATACTTTAGGAGCAAGGCAAAAAGTGAACTTAATAGTTACTCTCTCTCTCTCTCCCCCCCCCTCTCAAAACAGTCCCTGATGTCTCTGCTTAGAAGAAACCCACAGTATGCATTTTCTGTTTCACTTCAATTTTGTATGTAACATTTCCTATTTCCATAGCCACATAACTTTTGGGGTGAGCTAGCATTCAAATAAAGTAAAGCATCCTTGAGATGGGGTAACATTTCAAGGAAGTCTACTCTTTAGGCACTGCAAACATTAGCACATCTGAGAAGTCAGTTTAACTTTTAGTACATCTGCTGCATTTCCACTTAATGTGTACTGTTCACATTTCTACATTCTACATAGTTTATAAGATGTAATATTTACTGAAAGGACAAAACAGTTTTTTAATGCAAAAATGTACATTGATAGCCTAATAGAGCTTTTTGTATGTTTGTTTTACCTAAAGATAAATTACAAGTCACTCAGCCTGTCATTAACACTATGAAGACATTGGGTGTAGCTGTTGGATTTGTTCATATGGTCAGTATTAGGTCTGAGATACTAACCACGTAGCAAAATCTAAGCCTGGCATTTGGTGGTAATAACATCACAGAAGTTGCAGAAAATGGAGCAAAAAGACTCATTAGGAGGACTAACTCTTCTAATCTACATACAATAATTGGGACACTCCTAAGCTATATATGAGATAAATGAGATGAAAGTGCTTATCCATTTTCTTCCTGGATTTATGTACTGATTTGATTAAAGTGTTTTTGTGATTTATACTACTGAGTCATCCATTTTTGGTGATTAGGTCCGATCCAGCATCTTCACTTGGGCTACTTTTGTTTTTTGGACTGGTTTGTGCTTCTGTTTGACTTTACTGTTAGCAAATAGCTGAAAGAAGCATGCAGAACAGACCACCAGCAAAATCCAAGTTTATTTAAGCACTTTTTGTCAAGTTTCAGACTTCATCAGAATAAAATCACATGATCATGACAAACATATATACATCACCCCACCTAACCATTGGTCAATGTAATTACATAATTTCCTCACAACAAAAAAAATGTTTACAAAGCTTATAAAATTGTTAAAACTAGATATTCTTGCAAAAAATCAAATTAAAAATACAACTAATAAACCTATAAAAAATACATCAATTTTAATTTTAAAACAGAACTCAAGGAAATTCTGTCATTAAGACCTGGTACTTGTCAGTTTTAATCTGCCATGTTAATTCCTTAAATTCTAGCCATTCATCCGTTGGTCTGCTCTTGCTCCAAGGTCAATATGGTCTATGGCCCCAAACTTAAAAGTACGTGTGGGGCACGCACAAATGTGCTTGTACAAAGCACTGTTCATGTTTTTATTCCTGATGTCATACAGGTGTTGATACACCCTTTGCCTCAGTGCTCTTTTGGTCTTACCAATGTAGAAACTGTCACATAGATCACACACTGCGACATACACCACCCCCTTTGAGTAACAGAAGTATTTTTTCCTAGGTTTTACCATACCATAACCAGTGATTTTGATGGCCTCACATTGAAACATGGCTGGACACATCACTGGTTATGGTATGGTAAAACCTTGGAGCAAGAGGGGGACCAACGGATGAATGGCTAGAATTTAAAGAATTAACATGGCAGATTAAAACTAATGCCTGCCAAGTACCAGGTCTTAATGACAGAATTTCCTTGAGTTCTGTTTTAAAAGTAAAATCAATGTATGTTTTATAGGTTTATTAGTTGTATTTTTAATGTGATTTTTTGCAAGAATATCAAGTTTTAACAATTTTATTAACTTTGTAAAAAAAATTTTTTTTTGAGGAAATGATGTAATTACATTGACCAATGATTAGGTGGGGTGATGTATATATGTTTGTCATGATCATGTGATTTTATTCTGATGAAGTCTGAAACTTGATGAAAAGCACTTAAATAAACTTGGATTTTGCTGGTGGTCTGTTCTGCACACTTCTTTCATCTATTTGCTGCTTTTGAGTGGTTTTACTTTGCTTATTTCTTGACTTTACTACTAGATTGTCATGGCCAGTGAAGATAGTGGGGATTCATCGGCTCCACTCAGTTCACAGAACTCGGATATTGAGGCTTTGAAGCAAACTGTGCTTACTTTAAGTTTTGTAGTGCAGTCTCTTTCACATAACATGAACGCTCTACTTGACACACCCCCTTCTAATGTCAGACTGCATTCTCCTGCTTTTAGTGGAACAGAAACAGCTTCTACCAGCTTGCGGTCTGCTTTGAGTGACTGTAACTTGGAAAATAATGAACAGCAGCATGCATCTAATGGTTTTCCTTATAGTTTCAATGGATTTGGCAGTCTTTCTTCATCCATACCTTGTGGACAATGTACACAACAAGTGGAACACACAGGAGAGACGGCTTTGAGGGCAAGAAACGTGCCTGCTTTATAGGACTGGCTTACAGAGAGTATTTCCATTTGTGAGACTGAAGGACTTTAACAACTAATGGTAACAGTGATTTACCAACTTTGTTTTAAGCTTTTGATTATAAATTATCTGAAATTAAGCATTTGCAACTTGATATTGCATATTTCATTGAATGTATGAAGGAAAATATAGTTCCAAAAGGTTTGGGAATGTGGTGCTATCCTAGTGGCTTGCAACATAATTCTGAATTGTTTAAAGAGCTAGTGGTTATGTTTGACAGACACGGGATAGAATACATGCGATTAATAGTCAAACATAATGATTTGTTAATTAATGAATTGATTTCTTCTGTTTCTGATTTGGATAAAAGTATTTGTGGGCCTTTACATTATGACAAGTTTAAATTTGAGCATTTGAGAATATTCAAGAGTATTGACCAACTTGTGGGTTTCATAAAAGCTAGAAAGGTGAAAAAAATGACTAGAGACAGAAATGATTATGGCAAACATATGGCTTATCCCAGACCTCCACCATCACAAGAATGGGGTAACAAATTTGCAACTCTTATTCTGTCAATAATACCAATGAAAACAATAGTAATGAAACAACACCCAGTAATTCTGGGCAGGTTTTTTAGACCCACAGGAATTTCCACCTCTAAGATGCTCAGAGCATCTGAGGAACAAGGGCCCACCTATGAACAACAACTGGGAGATGGCTTCTGTGAACACCCACAACAAATGGAACAGGGGAGGGATGACAAACAGGGGTGGGAGGAGGTTCCAGAACTGGAACAACAGGAGTTAATTGTATCTACACCTAATACTTCCAACATGTTGTTGGATATACCAGAACAAATCTTGGATCATCCACTGCCATCCTGTCATATTGTTGCTAACACCTTGGGTGATTTTAATGTGTATAATTTTTCCAGCAATGAAATTAGGCCAAAATATTGTGATCTGTTTGCCAAAGGATTCACCTTTGTGCCCTCACAATCCCTGGATATTGCCAGTACCTTAATGGATCTAAGAATTTACACACGTAAACTAAATTTGAAAATTCTTTTTAATAATTCCCTTTCTGCTTCTTTCATCAATCCTTTGGCTATATCTAGCACTTATAACCCTCCACTCCACCTTGTGGTTCAATTATTTGAGAACATTTGTGAACTTGACATACGTAATTCCACATTCTCAAATAGGAACTCTAATGTAAATGAAAAAAGGTTAATTGATGAAATAAAGGTTTTTGCAAATGCAACTAGAATTATGAAACCAGACAAGGAGGAGGGGCAGTTCTAATGAAATACGATGATTATAACGAGAAGATGTTATTTATTTTAGAAGGAAGAGCGTACTCAAAAGCTTCACTAAATGAGTTAAATCTGTCATATAAGAAAATAAGAAATGAACTACAAGATCTTTTCATTGAAGGATCAATTACTATTGATACGCTTAATTACCTATCAGTTCCCTATCCCAGACTATCTGTAATGTTTGGACTACCAAAATTACACAAGGATCTCATACAATCACCTATGCGCCCCATAGTTGATTGTAAGGTTCTATCACTCACCCCTTGGCAAAATATTTGGACAACAAGTTAAAAGAACATGTACTCAATGAAACACACATTTGTAAGGACTCATGGAGTTTTTTAGAAGCAATCGATAAAATAAATTTTTAAAGATACCTATATGTTTATAACCATTGACATCAAGGATTTATACTCAGTAATACCCCACGATACAGGGTTAGACTGGTTCACAGAATACCTTTATGAGAAATGTATTGTACACTTTGATGTTCTGGTTTATGTACACTTGATGGAAATGGTTTTCAAAAATAATTTTATACTTTTTAATAAGGAAATATATTTACAGCAAGAAGGAGTGTCCATGGGGTCAGCATGTGGTGGGCTATATGCCAACATTGTAGTAAAACAATGGGAGAAAAAATTCTTGTTCCCCTCAAAGTATTTTGAATATATTAAGTTTTATACCAGGTTTTTGGATGCCATGTTTATTTTATGGGATGGACCTAACAAACCTGTTAATGATTTTATTGCATATATTGGAACTACCACTGATTTCTCAAAGTTTACATACACCAGTGATTTTAATATGATTTCTTTCCTTGACATCCTTTTACTCAAGGACTACCATGATAAGAAGTTCGTTTCAAAGATTTTTAGAAAAAAATACTTATTCTAACTCTCTACTGCATTATTCTAGCATCCACCCTATGAAACAAAAGAAGGATATTGTTAAAGGCCAATTCGTGCGTGCAGCATGTATGGTGTCTTTAATGGATGAATTTCTGAATGAATGTGACACGCTGAAAGAAATGTTTCTAAGAAGAGGTTACCCTCACAAATTTATTATTAACATTATAATTGAGGTTGTCAACAAAAGGGAGAGAGGTTTTTATCTCCCCTTACTTTCTGGTGACAGTACATCCATTACCTCACCTTCATCCAACATTCATGACACTAGCATAGTAGAAGAAAGTAGAGATTTTAAAACCTCATGTATTACTGTTTTACTGATGAGAGTTTCATTTTAAAGGATATTTTATTGAAAAACTGGTCCATTCTTAAACATGAAAAGAATATTAGATCTGTAATAGGCTCACAACCTACTATTGTGTGTAAAAAATGAAACAATTTAAAGAACATTTTTGAAAGTAGGAGCCTGCTCTTTCACCAAAAACCTGGTTCCATGAATGTGTGGTAGATGCAACTACTGTAAATTTGTAAAAAAGGTGATATATTTTGTGTCACCAATGTGGAAATCAAGACCAGGCAGAAATACAACTGTTGTTCTGAAAAAGTAGTATATTGTGCTATGTGCACTGTCTGTTTGTGTTTCTATGTTGGCAAGACTGACTGAAAGCTGAAGAACTGCATCTATAAACATTTATATGATATTAAAAATACTAAAAACACCAATGCATTAAGTAAGCATATAATGGAGAACAACAATCACAAATTTTTATTCTTCATTATAGACAGTACTAACACTGATGTTAGAGTAGGAGCATGGTCACTATTGTTGGAAAAAAGAGAATTATATTGGCAGCTACACCTGAATGCAAGGAACTGGCCATGCTTAAACGAAAATATTTCAATCAGCTCCTTACTGAAATTAAAGACATTGGAGAGGTAATATGACCTCCCAAATAATTACTGTTTAACATAGCATGTTACGCACACACACATCATATCGTTATTTTACATGGTCTTAAATGTTTTTATTCTATTTATTACATGCCATCAGTCTTTTTATAAATTTGTAATTTCATTTTTTATTTAATGTATTTAACTTGTATTTATACTGCTGTGGGGGGTTTGTGTCTTGCGGTCTGTTGCTATATTTAGGATTTCAGTTTAATTTATTCATCTCATGAATATTTAATGTAAAGTCATTTATCTGCCCTAATCAATTTTAAATTATGTCGCTTCCTGTTTGGTTTATATAAAAGGAAGTACCTATGCTTTAACTGTTGTCTGATGAAGTCTAGATTATCTAGACGAAAGCGCTTATCCATTTTGTTCCTGGATTTACATACTGATTCGATTAAAATGCTTTTGTGATTTATACTATTGAGTCATCTCTTTTTGGTGAGTGAGTCCAATCCAGCTGCTTGACTTGGGCTACTTTTGTTTTTTTATATACAAGATAACTTCAAGCTGTGTTGCACAGACCACACACCATGTGGATGTTGTTACAGTGCATCTGTAAGCAAATCTATGCTATTAGGACTAAGGATACAACAAAATGCCATATACAAATATTCAGAACATTGCACTTGCCTTGGAGACAAAGTTAGGTCCAAGAAGAGGAGATCTACATTTGTGGCTGTATCCTACATGAAGTCAGGCAAGAGCTCTCAGCACCATTATTAGGCACCCTATTCGACCAAAGCCTGTGCACCAGCTTTGTCCAAGCAGAATGGAGGACAGCCACTGTCATCCCGCTGCACAAAAGTGGAGCGTCCACCGACCCAGGCAATTATAGACCCATCAGCCTAACTAGCCTGATCTACAAGTCCATGGAACACATTATCATGGACCTTATAAATAAGGACATTGGCAACATCCAAACACTTGATCCCACACAGTTTGGTCTTGTCAAAGGGAGATCATGCCTGTTAAACATGATTGCCTTCTTCAAAACAGTCATCAAAGCCATGGATGATGGCAAGACAGTGCACACCACCTACCTCGACCTAACCAAAGCCTTCGACACTATTCCCCACTCGGGCATAATAGATAAACTCTCTCAGCTAGGTATCAACCCATATGTTACCAGATGGGTAGCTAACTGGCTCACTGATAGAACTGACTCAGTCAAAATAGGGGAAGCCACCTCTAGTAGTAGATTCATAACAAACAGCGTACCACAAGGACTGGTCTAGGGGCCTCTACTGTTTGGGATATACTTTTCTGAGTTGCAAGACAAAACCAGTGGTCTGTGGCTGACCATGTTTGAAGATGACTGCAAACTGGGCACTGGCATAAATTTCCCTAGTGATGTGAACATCCTCCAAGAGGGCCTTAACCAAACTAATGACTGGTGCCAAAAGCATGGCCTCAGACTAAATGCCAAGAAATGCATCATTATCCCCTTTGGGGAAAATGGTGTCCCCACTAACGATCACATTAATAATAATGCACTAAGCATGCAATCAGTTGTGAGGGACTTGGGCACCTAGGTTGATAGCAACATGACTTTTGACCACCATGTTGCCTCCATTCTATGGAAGGCTTTCTACATGGTCCACCTCATAACTGAGGGTATTTCATCCAGGAACAAGGAGGTCATAACATCCCTGTACTCCTCCCTTATCAGACCCATTATTGAGTACAATGTGCCCTTCCACATGTACCTTGTCAAGCACATGCAGCAGTTGGAGAGAACATAGAGGTGTCGGACCAGGAAAATCCAGTATCTCAAACACCAGTCCTATACAGATAGGCTAAAAGCCCTGTCCCTCTACTCAGTCTCATACAGACTCCTCAGAGGTGACCTGTATTTGTCATACAAGACCGTCTCAGACTCAACCTTGCTGCATATCCGTAAGGCAAATTCCACTCATGCAACCCGCACACAAGGTCTCAACCTGGTCTGTGACATGAATAGAACTTGTTGGTGGCATAGATTTGTGTCCCAATGACACCATCTGTGGGTTAGACTTCAGAGTACCTCACTAGCCCTCTTTAATAAGAACCTGGACGACTGGATGGGAAACAGAAAATATACCCCTGTGATCCCACCTGTGTCCCTGCTGGACAGGGAAAACAAGTCCTGACTTTGTGGGAACATGGGTGAAATTTTTGGCTAGGCTTAAAATGGCCTCTGGGCCAAGAGCCTAGTATCGTTCTATGAACCTATGAACCTAATCTAGAACCACTATTATAATATAAAGAAGTATAATGGCAAACCAAACTAAATGCAAAACACCTTCCAGGTTTAATTGAAATTATAACAGTACAGGTACCCTTAAGAAAAATGATTTTTTTAGGTGGCATTTTATGTTTAGTTTACCTGGTTGTGATTTCACAAGTTGGTTTTATTTATTGTGCTGTTGTGGTCATATACTGCATTCTGATGAAATCTTCTTTCATGTCGAGATGAAAGCACTCAACATTTTAATAAACTGTTTACTCCCAATTTCCTCATAAGAAGAGCTGCTTTATTTTCAATATATAAAAGTCCCAATGCAGTGAAATGATTTTTTTGAAACCCCCTTTTAGCTAAACTGACTTTGCCCTTTCCCCAATATTGTGTGACCATAGTGTTGATATATATAAGTTGGGACGTGTAGCAGTGTTTGCTCTACATGGCAGGATGTAGGAGGCTTGCTCTCCCTGCAAAAAATTAAAAAAATAAAAAAACAGACAAAAGACAGTATTGTTTTTCTTTGGATCACTGAAAGTGGTTTTCAGCAGAACTGTTTTGGCTGCATTGTGACTTCTATCAGTGCATTTGTGCACTTCCGTTTGACAGACTTCCCCCTACCTTTCTAACTGCTGTTGTTTTTGACTATGGTATTTTTGCAATTCTTTCACAGTTGTATGTGGATGGTGTGAAATCAACTGAATTTGCCTTCTTGCTTTACAAAACATAACCTTAATAAAGAACTGGATAATGCAGACTCCCTACTCCCTGATCAGACATGAAATGAATGAATTTTACACTTTCACAGTCATCTCTGTTTTTTTTCTTCTTTAAATCTGCTAAACAAAAAGCAGTAAAAATATCAGTGCAGCATCGCATTGGGATTAGCAATGCAAACACAGACAGGGAATGGGGTAAGGTATACTCAGATAGACCTAACCCTCTCAAGCAATGTTTCTCAAGGGTCACTTGAAAAACTAGATTGAGTTCTCCAGGAAGGAGATGTGTGAAGGTAGGTAAAGGCTGCCAGCCTAGCCAGATAGAATTCTGTAGATAATTCTGTCATTTGTAAATATTAATGTAAGCCACAGGCTTGTTCTCTTAAATGTGAAAAGACTGCATTAGATATTTAACTGCAAAAATGTAACAACAGTGCACTCTGCTGTAAGAAAGGTAAGTCAAGCATTTTATGACTGTCTTTAATGTCAAAATTCGAAGCCGCTATGTCTAGAGGGAGGTATCCTGCCTATTGTTTTAAGACCAGAGTTAATGGCTAGAATTTCCATGTATAAATGTCCATAATTGCTCTGGTTTCTGACCAGGTGTAAAGAATGTAAATGTAGTTTCTGTTAGCCTGGGAACACCAGAGAAGTGTGAAGAATGATGTCATGTGAAGCAGCTCTGTGTTATCAATTTAAAGAGGGAGAATCAGAGAGCTCTAAGCATTTTGTCTTGAGAACATCCAGCATCACTAGCACTGCTTTGCTCTAGATATAACTTATTTAGAACTGTGTTTTCTCTTAGAAATAGCTAGGAAATAGGAAGATTAGACCAGTTTGTTTTTCCTGTGATATCAGAACTTTTCTATCGTATTATTTTAAGTATTTCTCTGTGATCTCTGAACTCTTGACTAGTACTGTGTAGTAAGAAGTATTGCCTTGTGTTTTATTATTTATTATTAAATATTTTTAAACCTTTAAACTGTGGCTGTTTTGTGTAGAGATAATTTAAGCTGTAAGAGTACATTGCATGTATATAGTGATGTTGTACCAAGTCACTCCAAATAAGTCTTGACTGTTAGGTCACACTTATCATTTGGATAATAATCTTCTTTCGGCTGCTCCCGTTATGGGTCACCACAGAGGATCAACTGTTTCCATTTCTTCCTGTTCTCTGCATCTTGATCTGTCACACCAACCACCTGCATGTCCTCTCTCACCACATCCATAAACCTTATCTTAGGCCTTCCTCTTTTCCTGTTACCTGACAGCTTCATCCTTAGCATCTTTTTTCCCAATATACTCTGCATCCCTCCTCAGCACATGTCCAAACCAATGTAATCTTGCATCTCTGGCTTTGTCACCAAACATTCCAATCTGGGCTGACCCTCTAATATACTTATTCCTTATCCTGTCCATCCTTGTCACACCCAGTGCAAATCTTAATATCTTCAGCTCTGCCATGTCAAGCTCTGACTCCTGCCTTTTTGTTAATGCCACCGTCTCCAACCCATATAACATAGCTGGTCTCACTACCCTCTTGTAGACCTTCCCTTTCACTCTGACTGGTAATTGTCTGTCACAGATCACTCCTGATGCTCTTCTCTACCCACTGCATCCTGCTTGTACTCTCTTTTTCACCTCTCTTCCACACTCACCATTACTCTGAACTGTTGATCCCAAGTATTAAAACTCATTCACCTTCGCCACCTCTACTCCCTGCATCCTCATCATTCCTCTATCCTCCCTCTCATTCACACACATATATTCTGTCTTAGTCCTGCTGACCTTCATTCCTCTTCTCTCTAGAGCATATCTCCATCTCTCCAGGGTCTTCTCCACCTGTTCCCTACTCTCACTACAGATCACAATGTCATCTGCAAACATCATAGTCCACAGGGTCTGCTGTCTGATCTCGTCTGTCAACCTGTCCATTACCATTGAAAATAAGAAAGGGCTCAGAGCTGATCCTTGATGTAATTCCCACCTCCACCTTAAACACATCCGTCACTCCCACTGCAGACCTCATCGCTGTCACAGTACCCTCGTACATATCCTGTCCCACTCTTACATACTTCTCTGACACTCCCAACTTCCTCATACAATACCACAACTCCTCTCTAGGCACCCTGTCATATGCTTTCTCTAAACCCACAAAGATACAATGCAACTCCTTCTGACCTTCTCTGTACTTCTCCATCAACAATCTCAGAACAGACATCACAAATGTAGTGCTCTTAATAATATTGCACAGTAATAATTGGACACTCTTCATAAGGGCCTTTGAGTAGCTGACAAATATTAGTGAGAGGTGGCAGTGATTTCTAATGTATAGTCTGGGTAAAAGGGGCACAGCTGGAGAACCTGTGGCAGCCTTTCCCAGAAGTGTCTGTGTGGTTGTATAAACTCTTATCTCAAAGTGTGTGTGTGTGTGTCAGCTACTTGGGCAGGGACACAAAGCACTGGTTTGACAGAGAGGGTGCTAGGGGTTTTAGCTTGCCCACTAGGCTGAGATCTGGACCCTATAGCTGTGCCAATGGGGAGTCTTACTGAGGACCTGGAGAGAAAGGAAGAAACCAGCCCCAGACTGACTGTGATCTCTGTGTGCTCTTAAGGGAAATTGTACTTTACTGTGTGTGTATTTATTACCCTTTTTCCTATATGGATGCCCCTCCTTGGTGTTAGTGGTGAGGATTGAGGCTCCTTAGTTGCTGGGCCAGTGCACGGGCATCACATATTAATTGGTGGCAGTGGTGGGATATCCACACCACATATTAATTGGTTGGCAAATACTAATTGTCTTGTAGTGGTGTGGGTAGAGTGAATTTCTGTAGCTTGTGTAAAGTGATCAGTGAAGGTGTTTTGTACTGTAAATCAGCCATGCAGTGAATACTAGAGTTCAGATCACAATTGTTTTATTTATTTTGTTAGCTTAGTTAGTCAGGGAGAGCAGGCAGCATGTCAGCAGAGAAGTACGGAAAGCTGACAAGGAGCCAGATGGCTGAGATGTGCCAGACTAGGGGACTGATGCATGGAAACCTGACTAAGGCAGACATGTTTCCAGCTTTGGTCACAGCTGCATCAGAAAACAGCAACCAGGAGGATGATCAGCCTGGCAGTGGAGATGTACCACCCTCAGAGAATGGACAGCTCAACCTTTCTGCAGAGGACTTAAAAATCCATCTGGAGCTAAAGAGACTTGTGTTGGAGGCCAGGCATTTGGAAACAGAAGCAGCTGAGAGACTGAGATGTCTGCAGGCTGAGGAGAATGAGAAACTGCTATGCCTGGAAGCTGAGGAAAAGGAGAAGCAGAGGCAGCATGAGAGGGAGATGCTGACTCTGCAACAGAGTCATGGAGGTAATGGGTCAGGGAGTAACTGGACCCCAGAAGCACAAAAGGTCAGTAAATTTCTTCCGCAGTTTAAAGAGGAGGTTAATTTTGATAGTTCCATTCATATGTTTGAGAGGGTATGTAAACAGTATGATGTTGACCAAAGGTTCTGGGTACGGTTCCTGACCCCCTTACTCCATGGTAAAGCTGTAACTGTGCTGTCTAAAATGTCTGACATTGAATGTTTTGATTATACTACTGTTAAGAATCACTTGTTAGAATGTTTTAAGCTAACACCTGAAACTTATAGGAAAAAGTTTCGTGAGCATAGACGCAAGGCAGATGAAAGTGTGTGTGAATATGTTGCTGAACTGAGCACTTATCTTCATAGGTGGGTGAGTGGATGTCAGGTCACCACTTTTGAAGGGCTGGCAGACCTTTTGGTGAGGGAACAAGCCCTTATCACTTTGCCTGAGGACATGAGGATCTGGTTAGCTGATAGACAACGTGCTACTTCAGATGAGTTGGGAAAGAAGGGAGACCTATACCTAGCAAGCAGGGCATCCCTGCACAGGAAAGGGAGCCCCAGTACTGCTCATAGGTCTAAAGGAACCCATGGTGGGCAGCACATTCTGCCCCAACAGAATCTGCCAGTAGCAGGGGAAGCCACTAGTCCAGGTACATGTCCAGGACCTAGGGTTAAATGTTTTGAATGTAATCAGTGGGGCCATGTTGCATACAGATGTCCACATAGCCAAGGTGGGGAACAAAAGGTGAGAGAGCCAGTAAGTGTGAAAGACAAAATGCCAATAGTAGGTTATCTTGAGACAACAAAGGTACCAAACTACCATCCTGCAGATGTCCTGATAGGGAAGGATTTGGATGAGGCAGTACCATGTGCTTATTCAGTTACAGGCTAGGAGACAAGCATGTGGGTCTGGTAGCCTCAAAGGCACCCAGACAGACTGCATACTTGCAGCCAGGACTGGTGAGGTGGTTACTTCAGGGAGGAAGCTATTCTGTAACAGTGAGACTGAAGGCAAGCCACAACTGCCTGTGGGTACTGATGTTCCCTTGGACAGAGTGACTGCAAAGGTAGAGGTGAATATTAGTACCCAGGTTGACAGTGAGGCACCAATGTCAGAGAATGCCAGACTTCCTGTGGATCGGTAGGTGGGAAGGGTTAGAAAGAGAGAGTTGAAACAGGCTCAGCTCTCAGACCCTACATTGTAAGGTCTGAGGCAGGTAGCTAGTGAGGCACCTGATTTTCAAGGGAAGGGGGAATCTGTATACTGGGACAAAGGTTTAATCTACAGAGAGTGGACCCCTGAGAGAATGCTAGAAGGTGAGAGGGTACAGCATTTGGTAGTGCCGAGAAACTACTGTCTGATGCTTCTAGCCATAGCACATGTTATTCCCTTTGCAGGTCATATGGGCATAAAACATACCAAGAGACATATTATGCAGAACTTCTATTGGCCTGGAATTTCCAGAGATGTAACAGGGTACTGCAGGACGTGTGAGCAGTGCCAAAAGGTAGGCAAGGCAGGAGACAAGGTGAGAGCTCCTTTGATGCCTTTGCCTGTAATTGAGGAGCCATTTCAGAGGGTAGCTATAGATATTGTGGGGCCAGTGAGTACCCAAAGTTCCACAGGGAAAAAGTATATCCTAGTGGTAGTGGATTATGCAACACAATACCCTAAGGCAGTGGCTCTGTCCTCCATTGAGGCAGAAAGATGGCAAGTGCTTTGTTAGAAATTTTCAGCAGGGTACATTTCCAAAAGGAAATACTGACTGACAGAGGTGCCAATTTCATGTCAGACCTGCTGGCTTGTCTGTGGAAGTACTGTGGGGTGAAGCACATGAAGACCACCCCCTACCATCCCCAGACTAATGGTCTTGTTGAGTGGTTAAACTCTACAATCAAGTACATGCTATGGGCATTTGCAGACCAGTTCAAGAGGGAGTGGGACAAATATTTTCCCCATCTGTTGTTTGCTTACAGAGAGGTTCCCCAGTAATCCACAGGTTTTTCACCCGTTGAGTTGCTCTATGGGTATTGGGTGAGGGGATCTCTAGATTTAATTCGAGATGATTGGGAAGGTGAGTGTGAACCTCATAAGGAGTCTGTTGTGGCATATGTCCTAATCCTCAGGACAAGGCTGAGGGAATTCATGGGCTTGGCCCAGGAGAACCTGGCAGAAGCCCAACGACAGAAAAAAGTAGGGTATGACAGGAATGCTTGAGCTAGAGAGTACGCTGTAGGCCAGCAGGTAATGGTTCTCATTCCTGTCAGACACAGCAAGCTGCAAGCAGCTAGGGAGGGACCCTACAAGGTGGTAAGGAAGGTAAGTGGTGTTAACTACATGGTGGAACTGCTAGGCAGGAGGCAGGGGCATAAATTGTACCATGTTAACATGATGAAACCTTACCATGATAGGGAGGACCTTGTGCTGAGTATTTGCAGTGGATTGCAGGAGGAGTCTGAGGGAGATCTGGTGATTGATCTTCTCAGTGAGGCCAATGTCCCAGCAGCTATCTCCTACCCAGGTTCAAAAAATCCCAACAGTGTTACAGAAGTTTGGGGACATGTTCACTGGGAAACCAGATTGCACCCACCTGTTGCAACACCAGGTGGATACAGGACCCAAAGTGCTGTTAGGCAGGCCTCTTATAGGGTGCCTGAGAGAGTCAAACAGACTCTGAGGGAGGAGATACAGGAGATGCTGGAACTAGGGGTGATTCAAGAATCCAACAGTCCCTGGACCTCCCCAGTGGTGCTGGTGCCAAAGAAGGATGGCAACACCAGGTTCTGTGTGGACTACAGGAAATTAAATAGTCACACAGAGTCAGATGCTTACCCCATGCCTAGGACAGATGAGGGCCTAGAGCACCTGGGTGGGGCTAAGTATCTTACAACTATTGATCTTCCCAAGGGTTACTGGCAGGTGCCCTTGACTCCCACTGCTAAAGAGAAGTCAGCCTTTGTGACTCCTTTTGGTTTGTATGAGTTCACAATGATGCCCTTAGGGATGAAAAATGCCCCAGCAACTTTTCAGAGGCTGGTAGATCATATCCTAGCAGGAGCATGAGGGTTTGCCCTTGCTTATCTAGATGATATTGCCATCTACAGCCATTCCTGGCAAGAGCCCCTTCAACATGTCAGGGAGGTGCTGGGAAGACTACAGAGGTCAGGGTTGACCAATAAGCGAAGCAAATGTCAGGTGGGTATGGCAGAAGTCTCCTACCTGGGTCATAGAGTGGGAAGTGGTAAGATCAGGCCACAGCCTGCCAAATTTGAAGCCATTCAGGCATGGCCTGCACCTGTTACCAAAAAGCAGGTGAGGGCATTCTTAGGGACAGCAGGGTACTACAGAAAGTTTGTCCCCAGTTATAGTACCATAGCTGCTCCTCTCACAGACCTGATGAGGAAGAACAGGCCAGATAAGTTAGTGTGGACCCCAGCATGTGAGCAGGCATTCCAGGAGCTTAAGGAAGCTTTGGGAGGACTCCCTGTGCTAGCCAGTCCAGATTACAGCAAATAATTTGTTGTCCAGGTCCATGCTTCAAACCATGGGGTGGAGGGTGGGCACTGCAGCAACTTCAGCCTTATCTGTATGGAAGAAAATTCACTGTAGTGAAAGATCACAATCCCCTAACATGGTTAAACAAAGCCAGCCAGCAAAATGCCAAGTTGCTAATATGGAGTCTGGGGTTGCAAGCATATGGTATGTTAGTGCAGCACCGCAGTGGGATTAGCAATGCCAACACAGATGGGCTTTCAAGACAGGGAATGGGGTAAGGTATACTCAGATAGGCCTAACCCTGTCAAGTAATATTTCTCAAGGGTTACTTGAAAAACTAACTTGAGTTTTCCAGGGGGAGATGTGTGAAGATAGGTAAAGGCTGCCAGCCTACTCAGATAGAATTCTGTAGATGATTCTGTAATTTGCAAATATTAATGTAAGCCACAGGCTTGTTCTCTTAAATGTGAAAAGACTGCATTGGATATTGAACTGCAAAAATGTAACAACAGTGCACTCTGCTGTAAGAAAGCTAAGTCAAGCATTTTATGACTGTCTTTTATGTCAACATTTGGAGCCAATATGTCTAGAGGGAGGCATCCTGTCTATTGTTTTAAGACCAGAGTTAATGGCTAGAATTTGCATGATAAATGTCCTTTATTGCTCTGGTTTCTCTTAGAAATAGCTAGGAAATAGGAAGATTAGACCAGTTTTTTTTCTGATATCAGAACTTTTCTATGGTATTATTTTAAGTATTTCTCTTTAATCTCTGAACTCTTGACTAGCACTGTGTAGCAAGAAGTATTGTCTTGTGTTTTTATTATTTATTATTAAATATTTTTAAACCTTTCAACTGTGGCTGTTTTGTGTAGAGATAATTTAAGTAATAAAAGTACATTGCATGTATATAGTGATGCTGTACCAAGTCACACCAAATAAGTCTTGTTAGGTCACACTTGCCATTTTGGTAATAATATTGCACAGTAATAATTGGACACCATTCATACGGGCCTTTGAGTAGCTGATAAATATTAGTGGGTGGTGGCAGTGATTTCTACTGTATAATCTGGGTAAAAGGAGCACAGCTGGAGAGCCTGTGTCAGCCTTCCCCAAGAGTGTCAGTGTGGTTGTATAAACTCTTATCTCAAAGTGTGTGTGTGTATGTTAGCTATTTGGGCAGGGACAAGAATCACTGGTTGGACAGAGAGGGTGCTGGAGGTTTTAGCTTGCCCACTAGGCTGAGATCTGTACCCTATAGCTGTGCCAGTGGGGAGTCTTATTGGGGACCTGGAGAGAAAGGGAGAAACCAGCCCCAGACTGACTGTGATCTCTGTGTGCTCTTAAGGGGAATTGTACATTACTGTGTGTGTATTTATTACCCTTTTTCCAATATGGACGCCCCTCACTGGTGTTAGTGGTGAAGATTGAGGCTCCTTGATTGCTGGACCAGTGCATGAGCATCACAGATACAATAATTTTTTCTAGTGCCTACTCATTACAGATTATCACTTTGATAAGCCCTTGGTGGTTACCTGTTACAAGTAACACTGAAAAATGTCTGTGACATGGCAAAATGAAATACTGCAAAGGACTATTGCTTGCTGTGGGATAGATTCCTTTCATCTGAGATCATATAATTATTTTGCCAGCTAGGCCAGCTAAAGAATAGGTTAATCAGAAACCATTAACATGTCATGTGACAAATAACTAGCTTTGCCTTAAGCTGCAAAGAGAGCATGTGACACTACTTACGTATTTAAGTCAGCCTGTAGCATTATAACAGAGGATTTACAAAACTGTTCTAGACAGTTATAGTATTCTGTTATAGCATTTATTTGTAGTGCACGACAGGACTGGACATAAAACATGCAGGGTATGTATCATTAATAATGTTTAGAAATACACATATGTTGGAGGCTTTACAGAATGCTATTTCTTAAACTACTGTAGTTATTAGTGCCACACCATGAATTATTGATTTTACACACACACACACACACATATATATATATATATATATATATATATATATATATATATATATTAATTTATTTTACATTATAAAACTTCACATTCTGTAATACAATAATAATGATTAATCTACTACAAAGCAATCAGGCAGGCAGTGTTTTTGTTAAGGGTAAACACAGAATTGTAATAAAACAGTAATAATCAAAACATCACACCTTGTTATTTGCATGCACTGCTGTGTGTGCAGTCTATATCTAATGGGTTTTACACCTCACAATCTTCTTCATACCTAAAAGATTTAATCTACCTTCTTCTTTTGTTTGTACTGGTTCTTGTGGTAGACAGCTATCATGAAGTAAAGTACAAATGTTAAGAGGAATCTGTACTTTTCAATCAAATTTCTTGCTAAGGTTACAAAAAGCAGCATATGGTAGTGTTGTTGCCTGCTATTCTAAATTATTTCAAGATTATACAGTTATGTCCTGCATACACTCATCTCCCCAGAAACACGCACGCATGCAAGCGCATACACACAAACACACACACACACACACACACACACACACACACACACACACACACACACACACACACACACACACACACATGCGCACACGCGCACACTCACACACGCACACGCACACACACACCGCATCACAAAGTCAAATAAAACTGCAGCTGTTGTATTCCTGAAATAACATATAATATGTTGATCTGGTCTTCCTTTCTCCAGCCCTGTGACAAGCTTTACAGATCAATCACACACTGCTTAAGAAGAGATACCATGGACTGTGTCTTGGAAAATTAAGTCAGTTTAAGTATGTGTAAGGTAAAGTGTGATCTAATGTAGGATTATCCCCTTTTTCTTAACATGACATTTTGTACTGCTGTTTCTGACAGGTTCTGCCACATTTATAACTATCTAAAATTGTGCAGCATGAATGTCTTAGCAGCTGGTGCTGAGAGATCGAAATTTAACTAAGGAACACGTACAGAAATCAGTTGACATAATCTGCTGTAAGTGACTTAACGTCATTGGTATAACATGGCAACACAACTGTATACAGTTTCCAATATTTTTTTTTTTCTGGAAATCAGAAAAAGAAATAGCTGATGTTTGCATATTTATAACCCACACTCTTCATTCCTACTTAACTTCTGGTAGTGCAGGAGTCTGTATCTCATGTCATAGATGTCTTCCCTTATTGCCTTACTGCAGCTTGACTTTAAATGGAGACAAGAACTCAAATGCATTTCATTGGCACTTTTGATTTTCACATATTTCAGAGTATTTCAAATAAGGGTTATAACTTGGCATTTTTTAATTTTTTTGCACAAAATTTCCATTATGCAGTGTATGGATCTTGTTATATTTTTCTTTCTAACATCTTTACAGAGTTGTACTTGTGTTCCATCTGGCAGTTTCATCCATAAAGTAGAAGTCTGTGAGTGAAGACATGTTGCATTGCTTTTTTTTTTTTGTTTTTTTTGGTTTTATTAATGTTTACCGTGAATGTGCACAAGGCAATATACAACTAATTAAAAAGAGCAAGCTTATGTGTGAAAGAATCATGTTTTCTCGAAAGGCAATAGACATTAGAAAAGAAGGGGGAAAGGACATTATGGAGCAGGAAGTGAAAAGAAACTTTGTTGATCAAAATGGCAGACTTGGTGGTTGTTTGGGTAAAACAAGAGCTGAATGTGCAATGCATTCTGCTTAGCAAACAAAAAAGGAATTGTATAACCATGTAATGCAATAATTTGAAGCAAAGGGTGAGGCATTGCAGTTAACAGGATCAAGCAAAGGCGATACATGGATAGAAGTGGGCAGTGCCAGTGAGAGTTCAAGAGCAGAGCCTGTGGGACCCAGGAGTACAAACAATGGTGAAGGAGTAAAGATGGGAAGTAAGGAGTTAAAATGGGGTAGTACTGAGGGAGAGAGGGGAGAGATCAAATGGAAAAAATGGTACAACTAGAGAATAACTGAGGCAGGAGATGATGTGAGAGTGGTAAGGAAGAAGTTATTGCAGAGGAGACCGGGAGGATCTGAGTGAAGAGGCACTGACCTAGAAGCAGGCTGAAGCAAGAATAGAGGAGTCCACAGGAAAAGTGAACTACCAAATTACATTAAATCAAGTACTAGTTTAGATATTTTTAATTACAGCCTGGATACTTATTATGGGAACAAGTGTTTTGGTATATTGGCAAGCTAGAAAGGCATTAATGCCCATGGTTGAAATATTTGAATTTATGTATGCATGTAAGTGGAGGAAGCACAAATGAGGGAGATGATGGGTGGAACATAACAGAATAGATCAAAATGTGAGAAAGAAACATAAACAATTAACTAACCTGGAATAGGAAAGAAGGGGGTGAAAGAAGTGATGAGGGTAAGAGATTCAGCAGTGGAGGGCAGGTTTTTAGGCAAGAACAGAGAATTAACATAGTGGGCATAGGCAAGATACTGATAACTGGTGAATTTATCACCAAGGGATCAGAGACAGGGCAGATCTGGTCATGGTAAAGATGGTGACAGATCTGACGCTGGTCAGGATGGCAGAGGAGAAAAGTAGAGAAGAAAGGTAATGGGAAGGGTGAGACATTATCTCACAGCCCATGTCGGCCCCACTGGTCAGGTATAATGGACAGTGGAAGAAGTGGACAGGAGGGCCAAATGATAGCTCAAGAATATCAAAAGCTTGTATAGAAGGTCATTTTCTCAGAGGTCTTTCCAATGCCTGCAGTAAGCACATCAAAAGAAGCTAAGAGTCAAGGATTAGAATGCATTGTTTCAGCAGCTGGTAGGGAGGGAATGGTTTGGGGTATATGGGTAAATGGGGGAAGAATGGGCTAGAGAGGACCTTACAGTCAGGATAGGCTCCACCTCACTATGAGGGGGAAACCATTGTTGAAAGAAGGTTTGAGAAGTACCCAGTTGTCATCATGCTTTTTAAAATATGGGGAGTGGGAGAAGAAGATGAATAATGATGCATTTGAAGGAGTGCAGGACAAAAATAAGGGGGCAGTGGAAAATAAAGCATAAGGCATAAACAATGAATGGAAATGTAGGAAGGAAGAAGAGGAGAGGAAAGAGCAAAAAAGAGTTTGGAAGATGAAAATCTGCAATACTAGGAGGGTGGGAAGATCATGCAATTATAGATCATCCTAGGATTTGACTAAGTGCACACTGCCACCATTACAGAGACTTTGGCTTAAAAAAACGGGGACTGTGATATGCTAGTTTCAGGCTATTACACTCTCAGGAATGACAGGAAGGGAAATGGAAAGCAGGAGCTGCTTATGTTAGAGATGGGATAGACTTCATGTTGAAGGAAGAGGAATGAACAAAGGAACAGAGAAGAGTGTGGAATGTTGAAAACTGCAGGTAGAGTGTGTGAAAAACCTGGTAGCTAGACCACATCTACCACCCGCCATACACATCCTTAGAGTATAGTCGTTTGGTACACAGGTTCAAGAAATGGGGAGTAGAAAAAAATAGGAAAGTGGCCAGTCAGGATCACAACATACCAAATGCATTCCAGTTAGTTCCTACATCCATAGCAGAATGTGAAAAGATCTTGGCAGAAGACTTCACAATGCGAAAGTGAGATCTCCATTGGCCAGTTGTGACCATGACAAAGAATGACCCACCTTATCCGGATCTATGCAAACCTAAAAGACAGTGATGCCATATGACGCTATGGAAAGATAGATTATGAGCAGATTGGACTACAAATGAGAAAGGAATTAGGACAAGAAGAAGTGGAATGGGCAAACAACCCAATTCAGTGTAAGAATTCTAAAAAAAAGTATGCCTTAGTGTATGCAAGAAAATAAACCCCAGGCAGAGACCAAGGTGGTTGAGTAAGGAGGTCTAAACAGCTCTTTGGAAACAGGTAGGACAGGAGATAGAGAAGTAGTCTTATGCCAAGGCCTGTCAAGAAGTGCTAAATTTGTGAGGAAGGTCAAGGGTACACTCAGGGCTGCCGAGAGAAAATCCGGGCCCCGGTTCAAAGAAGGTGTGTAGGCCCTTATACAAAATCCTACACACACATGCAAGTGTGTATATTATTATTTATTTCCAGCAATCGTAGATTACATTGATACATTTAGATAAGTATGTATAGGTATAAATGTAATAATAAAGTAATATATTTATAATAGTAAAAGACATTTATAATAGCATTTATTGTGCCGAACAAAGGTGCTTTCCTGGCCTTTTTCCTAGTAAAACTCTGAATTACATAATCAAAATTAATCTGTTTTGCTAGATCAGACTCAATACTGAGTCTTGCCAAATCTACTAGTCGCGCTTGTGACATAGTGGATCTTAGAAAATTTTTTTACCAGCTTTAGCTTGCTGATGCTGAATGAGCCTTCTGTAGAGGACACAGTGGCAGGAATTGTCAACAGAATCCACAGACGAATGCATATATTTGGAAAGAGTCCTTCCAGTTTGTACTTTTTCAAGCATTTCAGCAGCTCCAGTGGTCTCAGCTGGTTCTCTCCAGAATTTGATCGATGAACAGCTGGCAGATGACTCTTCTCTATTACAAGATCTTCACTGATATCAGCAGGATATTGATTTGCCAGGGATTTTGATTTTTCTTTCAGCTCATCTACAGGAATTGTTAGGTACTTCCAGAGGAAGCTGAACTTCTCAGAAATGTTCACTGCAACATTGAAACAAACTGTGAGTCCACCAATAACATTATCCAAGATTACACAGAAAACATACTTTCTGAAATACGCTTCTTCAGGGGAGTCATGTGACAATTTTGCATCTTCACCATGGAACCTCTTATTGCGTTTTGCGTCACCACGACTTCCAGATAGTTTATTTTCTATGTGTAAATTGGAAGCAACATGCTTAGCTTCACTCCACATACTTTTCCAGCTGTTGTGGAGATCTGTCATTTCTGAAATCAAGGTTTTTATGTTGGACACTTCAACATCCAGTGTTGCATTTCTGGATTGGATAACTTTGTTACAGATATCAACTGGAACTAATATTTTGTACCATACAATAGACATTATCACACAAACGAATGATGTCACATAAGACAAAGCTCCATTAATCTCTGTTCTTGTTTTGGCAGTTAGGTTCAGCTTCAAGAGGTTTTCTAATCCTAATTTGATGCCATGCAGATGGGCTACAAAGGACTTTACACTTAAAACATGGTCTGACCACCGTGTGCTAGATATGCCATGAAAAGAACAGCCAATATGATTCTACAAAATTTTACATCAATGTGGACTAGAGCTAAACAAGTTATAAACAGTTTGTATAGTTCCAAAGTATATTATGGTTTCAGGAATACATCCTGCAGCATCATTTCCACAGAAATTGAGTGTGTGGCATCCACATGGAGAAAATATAGCAGTTGGACATTGCTCAAGTATTCTTGCTTGTGCACCTTTATATTTTCCTGACATGTTGGCTGTGTCGTCATAACCCTGTGCTCGGCAATCAGAGAGTGGAATATTATGTTCGTTCAATGTATCTGCAATCATCTGTGCTATGTCAGATCCGGTTTTGTCACTGCAATCAACAAATTTCAGGAATCTTGCTACAATTTCAAATTGGGATTTATTTATTTTTATTTTTTATTTTATTTAACATTTGTTGACCGGGAAAGTCCGACTAGGTTCCACAGATCCTGTTTTCAGCGGAGGCCCGGGGAGAAATGCTCCAGAAGCATGTCTTTAGAATGTGGGAGGAAACCGGAGTACCCGGAGGAAACCCACACGAATGCAGGGAGAACATGCAAACAACGCACAGAAGGCACCCCAGCTGAGAATCGAACCAGAGAACGTCTTGCTGTGAGGTGACAGCATTAACCGCTGTACCACTGCGCCGCCCAACCGGGATTTATTTTGAATTACATAACATAGCAGGAATGTTGTCTGCTCAACATGAGATGCATCCATTGTGGAATCAGCTATCACTACAAAGTACTTTGCAGTATTTCTATCCTGCAAAATGTGTTGTTTTGTGTGTTGAGGGACAGCCTTACAAGACTATCTGCAAATATATAGAGCTGAGTATATTTTTCCTGTATTATTCTGTATTATAAAGCTAAATTGTTGCTTAGATATGTGTTGACTTACTGTTCTGCAAATATACAGAGATCAGTATATATTTTTTTGGTTTTATAATTTGCACTCTGATTCCTCACATCTCTGTTGAAACTTTTCTCCACCACCCCTCCCTCTTCTTGGTTGTAGTTAAAATTTGGTGGCTTTTGCAGTGCCCGCCCCACTGTAGATTTGATCTAGGACACTCCCCTAGTCCCATCTCTTTACCGCATTCTACCTAATAAACCCTTTCTGCACTTGCTTTTAGTCCTTTATAATTTAATTACATTTTTTCAAACTGTGTGTGGACTAATATTGCTACATACTCAAGTGTGCCAGCTTGCACTGCATGTGAATTGTTTTTACTACTGTTTTTGCTACTTTTCTGAAAAAAAAAATTGTAAGCCTGTTTCCTACCTTTCCTGTAATTAGTGTTCCAGCTACAGATTTGCTGTATGCAGGACTATTTGTAAGCTTCTGAGCCCCCCAAGCCTTTCTGTGTTGGAGGGAAGCATTCTAGCTTATCAGTGGGAGGGGTAAGCACTAGGTAACCTGTCTACCACATAAGGAGTGGTTCTGGCCCAGAATTTGTAGTTATTGGCCGTTTGGGCGGTCTTCCATCTCTCTCAACTTTCTGATTTGAAGGCCTGCATTTGCACTTATTTCTGTCCTGTAACTCCTGGGCCCATCTCATTTACTCACTCAAAAAAAAAATGTATCTGCTTTTACTGTATTTGTGTTTCTTCCTACTTTATTTTGCTTTTGCGTCATCTTAAAAGTACTCAATTGTATTTATTACTGCTTGGTGTAACTCATTCTAAGCCTTTTAGTTTAAGCACTTGGGCTTCAGACCAGTTGTTTTACATTAAGAAGGTTTGTGGTCTGCACTGTAGTAGCAGAACAGGTAGCTTACATCCTTCTAAGTTGGGAACTGCTGATTGAGGGCTCAGTGTCTGTTATTCTAAAAGTATATTAATTCTGGTTTAAGCACTTGGGCTTCAGGCCAGTTATTTTACATTAAAAGGGTTCGTGGTCTGCACTCTTGTGGGAGGAGAGGCTGGACTCTGCCCTTCTGAGCTGGGAATTTCTGGTTAAAGGCTTATAGTGCCTGCATACTTAAACTGCTTCTTACTGAAATTGGTACACCTTGTTTGCTGTAGCATAGACTAGATCCAGGCCTGCTGAATCTAGCTTTGTTTGTATAACTTGAGCACTAATCCAGGCATTCTTTAAAGCATTCAATTGTATTTATTACTGCTTGGTACTAACTTGATTAAAATGTAGCTATCATTCTAAGTCTTTTGGATTAAGCACTTGCACTTCAGACCAGTTGTTTTACATTAGGAAGATTTGTGGCCTGCACTGTGGTGGCAGAATAGGTAGCTTACATCTTTCTAAGTTGGGAACTGCTGATTGAGGGCTCAGTGTCTGTTATTTTAAAAGTATATTAATTCTGGTTTAAGCACTTGGGCGTCAGGCCAGTTGTTTACATTAAGAAGGTTTATGGTCTGCACTGTAGTGGCAGAACAGGTAGCTTACATCCTTCTAAGTTGAGAACTGCTGATTGAGGACTCAGTGTCTGTTATTCTAAAAGTGTATTAATTCTAGTTTAAGCACTTGGGCTTCAGGCCAGTTATTTTACATTAAAAGGGTTCGTGGTCTGCACTCTTGTGGGAGGAGAGGCTGGACTCTGCCCTTCTGAGCTGGGAATTTCTGTTTAAAGGCTTTAGTGCCTGCATATTTGAACTGCTTCTTACTGAAATTGGTACACCTTGTTTGCTGTAACATAGACAAGATCCAGGCCTGCTGAATCCAGCTTTGTTTGTATAACTTGAGCACTAATCCAGGCATTCTTTAAAATATTCAATTGTATTTATAAATGCTTGGTAGTAACTTGATTAAAGTGTAGCTATCATTCTAAGACTTTTGGATTAAGCACTTGGGCTTCAGACCAGTTGTTTTACATTAGGAAGGTTTGTGGCCTGCACTGTGGTGGCAGGACAGGTAACTTACAGTTGGGAACTGCTGATCGAGGGCTCAGTGTCTGTTATTCTAAAAGTGTATTAGTTCTGGTTTAAGCACTTGGGCTTCAGGCCAGTTATTTTACATTAAGAAGGTTTGTGGTCTGCACTCTTGTGGGAGGAGAGGCCGGACTCTGCCCTTCTGAGCTGGGAATTACTGGTTAAACGCTTATAGTGCCTGCATATTTGAACTGTTTCTTACTGAAATTGGTACACCTTTTTTGCTGTAGCATAGACTAGATCCAGGCCTACTGAATCTAGCTTTGTTTGTATGCTTGTTGTTTGTTTGCTTGTTATTTCCCTGAAATGCTAATTCCACCTAAAACATGGCTTTTCAGCACTTCTGTGGATCCCTAGTGATATCTGCATTGCTTACTGTACTTATTTCCTTGTTTCACTTGAAAGAAACTTACTGTTTGTCGTTTTTCCATTTAAGTTACCTGTAACACATTGCATTTAAGATACCTGGAACTTGCTCACTAAAGCAATTATATAAGTCAGCACTAAAAAATTAAAAGCACTACACCCTCACAAACTCCCCTTGAGTACCTTGTTCCCCATTGGCCCTTTTTTCAATTATAAAGGAATTCCCAATACTATTCTAGCATGTCCAAATGTCAGTTGTCAATCTCCTCTCCGGTCCAGCTGGTGAATCTGGGAATCTTGAGGCAATGTTACAACTGCCTCATGTACACAGACAACCCTCTCCTCCTCCCAACAAATTCCAACACATGTGAGAGATGCAACCATATAGCCATACTGGAGGCAAAGCTCTCTCAACTCAGTACTGGTGAAACCAGTCAGGAGGAGAAGGAAACCACACTCACTACAATTCCAGTCTCACATAGACCTACCATGACAGCAAACCAAACACATAAACACACAAAAACATACTCGGAGGCTCTAAATAAAAATCTGCCTAAGCAGCAGAGACCTCCAAAGCAGACACCCAAGCAACCGCTACCCCAAAACAAAACACGTGCAACACATAGCTCACAAAGCCAGTGTGCCGAACAGTCACAGCCCTTAAGGCTAAACAACACACCTGATACACTTGTAATAGGTGACTCTATCGTCAGGCACACTGACATCCCGCTCACCAGGCTGAACAAGGAGAAGGTCACAGTGAGCTGCCTGTCAGGTGCTAGGATCCGCCACATAACACAAGCACTCAGGTCACTCCAAGGCAAGTACAAATATGACTCAGTCATTGTCCATGCTGGTGTGAATTATCTGAGATGTACCTCCCTGGACTACATGAAAAGAGACATAGAGGAGCTCTCTGAGCATGTAGCCCAGGCCGGTATGACCCTGACCTTGAGTAGCATCTTACCCTCACCAAGAATGATGCCACAGTATGAAGACAAGATGATCAATTTCAACAATTGGCTTAAGTATTGGTGTCATTCAAAGGGGATCCAATGCCTGTCAGCCTGGGATGACATGCTTGACAAACCACGATGCTTCGCTAGGGACGGCTTGCACCTCTCACCCCTGGGCTTTCGGATATTGGCAAAGGCTCTTGCTACCCCCCATAGTGCCTTTTTTAGGCAAGGATCAAAAGACAAACCCACCTCCATAGGTATCACAAGGGATAAGAAACTAAGAGTAATGCTACTCAACGCCAGAAGTCTAAACCTCAAGATGCATGCACTCGAAACTCTCCTTAGCATGGAGAACATCGATATCTGTGCAGTAACAGAAACCTGGTTCAAGGCTCCCGAGAGCACCCCAGCACTACCAGGTTATACCTCATACCATGCTTTTCGGCCCCAAAACTTGGACTGAACCACAAAAGGAGGGGGAGTATCAATATTCGTCAAAGATACCCACACCTCCAGGTTGGTGGCACAGCACAAAGCATCAGAGACTATCCATGTGCAACTAACAGTGGGTAAAACTGCCTTCCAGTTTATAGCCTGTTACAGACCACCCTCCCAAACCCAGGAACCCCACTCGGCCTTCCTGAGAACACTGGAAAATATGAAGGTCTCTCCAAACACCATTATATCGGGCGACTTCAACTACCCAAACATAGACTGGGAGCATTACTCTAGCTCCAACACCCTAGCCCAAAGGTTCCTAGAATTTATAAACTCAAATGCTATGGAACAACTTGTTACCACTCCCACAAGAGGGGAAAACATAAAGGACCTGATCATCACCAACATGGGGACTCTATGCTCCAGACCAGAAGTGTATCCCTCACTGGTAAGATCAGACCATAAACTAATCTCACTGGATATTCACATCCCGACTCCACCCCCTGCCCTGAAGACCACAGTGAAAAATTTCTCTAAAGAAAATTTCACACTCCTCAAAACAGAGGTGGAATCCTTCAAAGCCCCCGGGCCTGTGGAAAATACGGCCCAGACCGCAGAATCCTTTATAAATGCATTCTGTGAACACCTTCAGGAATGCATTGATCATGCAATCCCAAATAAAACCAAGACCCAATCCTCCAAAGGCAGACGTCCTGTCTGGTGGACCCCAGCCATAAACAAACTATACAATAGAAGGAGGAAGCTACTACATGGTAGAGCAAAATCCCAAAAAGGGAAGGCATCTCTGATCAGTATTAGCAAAAAACTACGGGCACTCATAAAATCGTCTAAGGCCAGCTTCAACAGAAAAATTGCACAGGACACTAAGGATAATCACAAGGCTTTCTTTAGGTATGTTAGGAACCTGGGTGGGAATTCCCAGATATGCTCAGAATTAGTCCAAAATGACAAAAAATACACCGAACCCACAGACATTGCCAACATCCTAGCTGACAGGTACAGCGCAAACCCCCCCCCCCCTACCAAAAGGGCAAATATCTATCCCAGCAGATTGCTGCCCCCTGACATCTCAGATGCTCAGGTAAGAGCTGCGCTATCCAAAGCAAAAAACACAGCATCAATGGGACCAGACGGTGTCCCGGGCTGTGTGCTACATGAACTCCAAGAAGAGCTAAACCCAAACATAAAACTACTGTTCAATCTCAGCCTTACTACAGGATATGCACCCAAAGAGTGGCGTACAGCAACAGTGGTCCCTCTCCACAAAGGTGGTGCCTCAACGGATCCTGGAAACTATCGCCCCATAAGCCTGACTAGCTTGGTCTGCAAAGCTATGGAAAGGATCATCATGGACCTCATAAATAAGGATATTGGGGACCTACATACACTGGATCCTACCCAGTTCGGCTTTGTTAAGGGCAGATCCTGCCTCTTAAACCTGGTTGATTTCTTTGAAACAGTCACCAAGGCCATTGACGAGGAGAAGGTGGTCCACACAGCCTACCTGGACCTCTCAAAAGCCTTCGATACAATACCCCACTAGGGCATTATAGATAAGCTCACCAGCTTAAATATAAAATCCCTATGTCACTAGATGGGTTGCAAACTGGCTCAAGGACAGAACTCACCTGGTTAGAATTGCTGGAGCCATGTCAGACTCCAAACCAGTTACAAGTGGCATTCCACAAGGCTCAGTCCTGGGACCTCTGTTGTTTGGTATATATTTCTCGGAGGTACAGGCCAACATGGAAGGACTGTGGCTGACCAAGTTCGCAGATGACTGCAAACTGGGTGCCATAATTGACTCTTCAGCCGACACAAGTATCCTCCAAAAGGGCCTCATAGAAACAGACAACTGGTGCCAGAGCCATGGCCTCAAGCTAAATGCCAAAAAGTGTATAGTCATCCACAAAAACAAAGTGCCCACAAATTACCACTTAGGTGGTAATCCATTAAGTACAGAAGAAGTAATTAGAGACCTGGGGACCCAAGTTGATAGCAATCTCTCATTTGACAACCACGTGGCCAAAGTGGTTAGAAAAACATTTTATATAGCCCACCTAATCATGAAGGGATTCACATCTAGATCAGGGGAGGTCATCGTGCCTCTTTACTCATCCCTCATCAGGCCCATAATTGAGTACAATGCCCCTTTTGGGATGTACCTTACCAGACACCTGCAGTAACTGGAAAGACCCCAAAGGTACCTCACCAAGAGGATCAAAGGGTTCAAACAGATGCCATATGCTGCCCGGTTAAAGAAACTCCAGCTCTACTCAGTGGCATACCGCCTGCTCAGAGGCGATCTGTGCCTGACGTATAAAGCCATGTCCAACCCAGAATTAATGGACATGCTGTACCTCAGAAAATCCAAATCCCATTGAGCTACGCGCTCGAGAGACTTGAACCTCAGCACTGAAATAAATAGGACATGCTGGAGGGACAGATTCATAACCCAGGGGCTCCCTTCACTCTGGAATAAAATCCCAGTCCAGGTTAGGCAGAGTCCCTCATTGACTCTCTTCAAGAAGAATCTTGATGAGTGGATGGAAATCGTAGGTTTACCCCGGGTATCACTTCTGTGTCACTGTTAGATAGAGGCACAGTATACTAACCTCAAAAAAGGGCATAGCAAAATTAATTTAACATGGGTGGCGAAAGCCAAACACACTCTGGTTTGGCTTATAAATGTCCTAGGGCAGATAGCCTAGTATGAACCCATGAACCTAAGTTCAGAACATTCAGCAATTAACTCATTTTGAGAATCAGCAGAGAGATAATGCACTTGAAGTCGTTTCCCCTTTTCTTGTGACTCTTTAACTTGCAACACATGTTCTTTTAGAATTGGATCCCAATGAGACAACAACTCTATTAGCCCCAAGAAATTTCCATTGTCCTTGTCACCAATGCGCTGTGAACTACCACACAAAGCAAGTCCACGTTCTCCAAGGAATAATATAACATCAATGACTCGTTTCATAATGTTGTACCACTTGACAGATTCTTTTGAATTTGATGCCTCTAAGAGACTTTCAATGCCCTTATCAGAAGACAGGCATCTTTCTAATTCTTGCCAAGCCAGATAGCATTGCCTATGACTATTGCTTCTCTCATGTTCTGGGATGTGACTACATAATTTTCGCCACTTTCCAGCAGCTGACCATCCTTCTGATGATGCAAGCATAGAATTGCTCCAAAATAATCGGCAGGGAAAACAATATAATGCTTGTTTAACATCACTCCAGGCAAGCCAATCTCGGATATGTTTCTCACCATTCAAATTTCAAAATGTTAGTATGATTACTGGAGAAACTTGGTTATTCATATCTTTGGGAAATGTTTTAGGATTGCCAATATGACCTTACATAACACAGTTTTCTATATCCAGCTGAGGAGGAACCTCTGTTACAAGAAGTCCAATGTCAATTCCAATATTACTCTTTGCTTCACCATGGCCAGATTCTGTAGACATTGACGTACTCATTACCTCACTTTTCTTTTCATCACTAACATTCACTTGTTCCTTCAAATCTCCTTTTCTCTCATATCCTCCATCCTCCATATCCACATTCGCATCATCCACCTTTTGTGCAAGAATCACATTAGGATTTACTTGATCTGATGTTTTTTGAAAATCCAAACTGGCTTCATGAGATTCTGTCCTTTATTTCAGTTCTGCATTTGGCTCACCTTGTTCTAAATCTAAAGTTTCATTTTTGTCATTTTCTCTTGTTTTGCATTTAACGCCAACTTGAAAGAGTGTTTGCAGTCCTTTTTTATTAATCTCATCACATTTTTGTTTTTCTTTACGTTTTTGAGCTCCAGATTTTTGAGATGACGTTTAAGGCCGGTACCTGAAATGAAATATAGAACATAGAAATTTGCCATATTGCTATTGAGAATTTTGTTAGTGGTTCTAAAGTTAGGACAATATCTATTGCTATTGATTTCCGCTAACCATTAAGCCGTTTATAGTCTTGAATCTCTCGATAACATAGACAAAAAGGCATGCAATGTCAGTGGGTCCTATATGCTGCAATTTCAGCATTTACAGGGAACTTTACGTGTGGAATTATTTCTTCCTTCTCTTTCCTATAAAGTCTTCTTTGCAGTCCACGATGAATCAGCGTGGCTCTTGTCCTGTTTTCTTCTTCCTCCCAAGATTCGGCGGGAAAGCAAGGAGGAGTAATTCAAGCAATAATTTGAAGCTAGGAATGAACACGTGAGAACACTCGTTGATAGTCACTTTCACAAGTTTTTGTTCATTGAATCTTGAATGCACCGTATTATAGGTTCATAGGTTTGTACTAGACTATCGGCCCTAGGGCCTATACAAGCTTAGCCCTAACAATTCCCTCGCTATTTCTTCCCACACTATTTACTTCCCTGGACCCCTGTCTAGCAGGGCGATTGACGTGATCCCCAGGGTGAATTTCCTTTCTCCCATCCAATCATCAAGGTTCCCTTTGAAGAGGGCCAAAGAGGCGCTCTGCTTGACATGTATGGGCAGTCTATTCCAGAGTCTGGGGAGTCTCTGGGTCAGAAACCTATCCCTCCAGCATGTTTTGTTTATTGTGATGACAAGATTTAGATTCCTGGAGCGTGTGGCTCTGAAGGACTGGGATTTCTTTAAGTGTAGCATGTGCAACAGCTCTGGGTTTGACATGGCCTTTTATGTTAAGCAGAGATCGCCTCCGAGTAGACGATATGCAACAGAGTATAGCTGGAGTTTTTTAAGGCGGTCAGCATAGGGCATCTGGTTTAGGCCTGTGATTCTTTTAGTGAGGTATTTCTGCAGCCTTTCCAGTTGTTGCAGATGTCTTGAGAGGTACATACCAAATGGGGCGTTGTATTCTATAATGGGTCTAATGAGGGATGAGTACAGTGGGACAATAACCTCCTTTTTTCTGGATGAAAAGCCCTTAGTGATGAGGTGTGCCACATAGAAGGATTTCCTGACTGTTGTGGCGATGTGGTTATTGAAGGTGAGACCACTGTCCACCTGGGTCCCTAAGTCTCTTATCACACTTTCGGTGTTTAGTGTACTGCCACCTATGTGATAATTCATGGGTACATGTTTTTTTCCAAAGGGGATAACTATACATTTCTTGGCATTGAGCTTGAGCCCATGTCTCTGGCACCAAGCATCTGTTTCTGTAAAGCCCTTTTGTAGAGTATCCACATCATTTGGGGATTCAATAATGGCTCTTAGTTTGTAGTCATCTGCAAACTTTGTTAGCCAGAGTCTCTTAGTGTTCGCCTGTACTTCAGATAAGTAGATGCCAAACAAGAGATGTCTCAGGACTGAACCCTGGGGTACTCCACTTGTCACTTGTCTGGAGCTGGATTTGGAGTCAGCTACTTTTACAGTGTGGGTTCTGTCAGTAAGCCAGTCAGCAACCCATCGAGTGACGTAGGGATTAATGTACAGATTAGTAAGTTTATCTATGATTCCAGAGTGGGGGATGGTGTCAAAGGCCTTGGCGAGGTCCAGATAGGCTATGTGGACTGCCTTACCCTCTTCCATGGCTCTGAAGACTGATTTGAAGAAGTCAATAAGGTTCAGGAGACAAGATCGGCCCTTCACGAACCCAGACTGGGGGGGATCCAGTGTTTTAAGGCTGTCAGTGTCTTTGTTTATAAGTTCCATGGTGATATGTTCCATGGCCTTGCAGATCAGGCTCGTCAGACTGATGGGGCGGTAGTTCTCAGGATCTAAGGTGGATCCCCCCTTGTGGAGTGGGATAACTGTAGCTGTGCGCCACTCAGTGGGCATGAAGCCTGAGGTGAGGGTATGATTAAACATGACACTTAGGTGAGGTGCCAGTTCTTTTTGTAGTTCATGTAGTACACAGCCTGGGATGTCATCTGGTCCCATGGATGCTGTATTCTTAGCTTTGGAGACTGCGTTTGTTACCCGTGTGGCTGTTATTACCGGAGTTTGGCAATTTTCTAGTATTGAGATTGGCCATTTAGGGGGTGAGAGGGGGGGTGAAGTTGGCACTGAAGCGATCTGCCAAGATATTGGCAATATCCTTGGGATCAGTATATTTAATGCCATTCTGTTGTAGCTCTGAGCAGATCTGAGCATTGCCATTTAGATTCTTGACATAGTTATAGAATGCCTTGTGGTAGTCTTTGGAATCTTTGGCAATTTTATTTTCGTAACTAGCTTTGGAGGATTTTATGAGGGATCTCAGCTTCTTACTGAAGCTGGAAAAGGAGTTTTTTGCATCCTGGGATTTTCTTCTTTTCTTCAACAGTTATTTCCTTTTGTTGTAAAGTTTGTTTATGGCAGGGGACCACCAGATTGGCTTCCTTTTCTTGGAAGAGAACATCTTGGTTCTATTTGGGATGACACGATTCATGCATGAGTGGATCTGCTCGTACAGTGCCTTAGTGTAGGACTCAGCAGTCTAACTTTCAGTTCCCATCTGCATGGGCGTCATGAAGTTTGTAACTTCTGACTTGAGTAGCATGAACTTGGCCTTGTTGAAGTTTTTTAATGGAGGTTTCCTTACTGGGGGGTGGGAGTGGGATGTGGATTTTAAGGGTTATTAGCTTATGGTCTGACCTGACCAACGAGGGGGTGATCATAGGTGTGGAGCATCGATTTCCCATGTTGGTAATGACCAGGTCTAGGATATTGGAGCCCCTGGTAGAACTATGGATTAGTTGATCCAGGGCATTGGAATTTATGAATTCCAAGAACCATTGGGCAAAGGTGCTGCTGCATGAGTAGTTTTTCCAGTTAATGGCAGGGTAGTTGAAATCACCCAGTATTAGGGTGTTTGGTTGTATATTAATATTTTCCAGTATGTTTAGAAAGGTGTAGTGAGAATCTTGGGGCATGGTGGGGGATCTGTCGCAAGCTACAATTTGGATTGCAGTCTTACCTAGTGTTATTTGCACCTGGAGAATTTCAGATGTATTGTGTTGGGCAACTAACCTGGTGGTGTGAATATCCTTGGTAAATATGGACACTCCTCCACCTTTAGTGTTTCGATCCTGGTTTGGTAGCCGAAAAGTGTGGTAAGAGTTGTAGCCTGGTATTGCAGGGGTGCTCTGTGGAGCCTTTAACCAGGTCTCAGTTACTGCACAGATATTGATGTTCTCCATTTTTAGGAGTGCCTCGAGAGAGTGCATTTTGAGGTTTAGACTTCTAACATTGAGTAGCATTACCTTCAGATTTTGCATGCTTGTACCCATTATGGTGGTGGTTTTGTCCTTTGAACTTTGCCTAAAAAAGGCACTATAGGGGTGGCAAGAGCCTTAGCCAGTAACCTGAATCCCAGGGGCAACAGGTGAAGACCATCTCTGGCATCATGGTCTGTCGATCATGTTGTCCCAGGCAGACAGATACTGGATCCCCTTTGAATGACACCAGAAGCTTAGCTAATTGTTGAAGTCAATCATTTTGTCCTTATATTGTGGTATCATTCTGGGCGAAGGCAAGATGCTACTCAGGACTAGGGTCATACCTGCCTGGGCCACATGATCCAAGAGCTCTTCCATGTCTCTTTTCATGTAGTCCAGGGAGATATGTCTCAAGTCATTCACTCCAACATGGACAATGACAGAGTCATATTTGTACTTGTTGTGGAGTGACTTGAGTGCATGAGTTATGTGGCGGATCCTGGCACCTGACAGGCAGCTCACTGTAATTTTCTCCTTGTTCAGCCTGGTGAGTGGGACATCAGTGTGCCTGACTATAGAGTCACCTATGACTAAAGTGTTAGGTACATTGTCTTGCCTTAGGGGCTGTTGCTGGGTGGCACACTGATGTTGTGAGCTATGTGACACTTTGGTTGTGATTGGTGTTTGTTTGCATTTCAGCTTCGGAGGTCTTTGTTGCTTGGGCAGGTTACAGTTAAGGGCCTCCGCATATGTCACTCAAAAGTATTTTATCATTGTCACTGTCTTCTATTGCTTCCACTCACTCAATGCTTTGCGATCTTGTACGCGAAAGTTCTCGCTCCATTCTTTGTCTTAGTTTGTAAGGACGTCTACTTCTCGAGACAATGACACATTTCAGTTTTCATAATGTTTCTTGGGCTTTATTAGGCCCCCTTGAGCTTCATAGGCCCTGAAGCGATGTACCGGCTGCACCCCCCCCCCCTCCTTGTGCCTGGGTACACTAGAGAAGAAACTATATGAGTAAATAAAACAAGGAAGGAAATTATTTTTCAGATATACTGCAGAGAGAAAGAAAGGGAAACAAATTAAACAGTTTACACAAGGACAGAAGGGATGTTAAGAGGTAACAAGTGCATTGCTAAAATACAGAGTTAGACCTTTATTTCACTAGTCACAAAATCAAAAGAGTGAGCAATACCATGTCAGGAAGGCAAGAAGCCAGACAGCGAGACAAATGGGCCAGTAGGTGGGGGTGGGTGGGGGGTAAAAAAGAACTGACAGGCTTACAGGAGGACAAAACACAGAGCTCAGGTGGGAGTCCAGAGTAACCAAAAATTTTGGAAGTACTCTGACTGAACTCTTAAAAAAATCTTTAATAGATCTCTTGGATTGGTGCACAGGTTTCCAATTGTCAGTCTTTTATTAAGTTTTTACAGTAATTCACTTAAAATACTTATATATTCAGTGATTACAGCCATTTTGTTGATAACTTTGCAGTGAATATGGTTTTCTGTGAAGCATGCATGCTTGAAGTTGTTGACCTACCTAGAAGAGTAAGAAAACCATGTTGAGAGATGGAAGAAGTCACAACTGGATAAGTGGAGGACATTAAAGTGACCCATAGCAGCATGTAATCAAATATTATAATGATGCAGGTAGTCCTCAGAGATGTCCACCTTTGTAAAATGCCTATAGCAAATCATGAAGCCAGACTGCAGTTAGCTGAGAAGCAGATGACCCTGCAACAACAAGAGACCTTGGCCAAAAAAGCAGTGATAGTGCATCATACGGAAGAAATTTACAACATACAGACTATCTCTCTTATGTTGGCAAACAATTTGGAGTGCATATTAAATTGAGCTCTCCACAATAATCTGTAGATCATTGTTGGAACGTGATCTGGAGGGAAAGGAAAAGTATGCTGCATTAGTCTGTATCAGTTATTATTTTATAATAAGCAAAATAAGAACAATTGTTAGCTTTAACTGTATGTAAACAGCATTATTATTTGCAAGTAAAAGTGACCAATGCCGTGCAATTGTACAATGTGTTAGTTGTTTCACTTCTGCTTTTCTTTACTCTCTTTTCTCCTTGTTCTTGATTCCTGACATTCTGTGCTGGTATTATGAATAAACGTGGGGGACAATATAATAATGCCAAAAATAAGTCTGTAATTGGCAAGATCAGTTCTAGCACATTTTATGCAGGTAGATGGAATTGGTAATTTTGATTATAAGTCTCAGTTACAATTCAAATAAACTAGTTTTGGTCAAGCATAATATTAGGCAACATAAAGCACCAACAGTTTTTATTCAGGAGATCAAATTAAAAAATGGGGAAAAACAGAAAAAATTTCGAATACTGTATTGGTGGAGATGGGGAGAAACTAGAATTGCCACATCTTCCAAATGAGGAGTCATTCTGGTATATTGTCAGTAGAATTGGCTTGTGTTGAAGAAGATGAAAGACTTAAATAGGCAGTGCATAATTTAGAATTGCATATATGGAAGGATAACTTATTCTTGAGTAATTTTTAAGGACTGACTGATGATACATAAAGAAACATGCAAACAGTTTTAAAACAATAAGGCATAACATTGTAGTAAGAGTTGTGGGAAGGGATTTAATATGGCACTAGACCTACATCTGGATAGAATGCCAGAAGGTGAAGTTAGATTACCTAGAAATGTGCAGTATTTAAATCATTATTTGATTAGAAGTTTCGTTTATGTGGTTACAAAAGTGGGGATTGTTAGCTGGATCAATTTTTGGTTACTGACATGCTATCAGATCTGGTTACTAGTGTAGCCCACTGAGGTACAGCCTTTTCACACCATAGTATGGACTGACTGGGATTTGGGACCTTACATTTTAGTAGAAACAAGTTTCTAAATAACAGCACAGAAACTGCGCTGCTTGCTTGTACCTTCCATCTGTGAAACAAACTTAACCTAGTCAAATCTGTCTGAGCACTCTGGACATATGCAAGGTTTTTGATTCCATCAGTCATGATATCCTGTTACAAAGGCTTTCAATCTGTGGTCTACCCCCTACCTATACAATGGTTCACTAGCTACCTTGTCAGCTGGTCATTTGCTGTCAAATGGACTTGTTGAACCTCACTTCTTTGCCCTGTGTCATTAGAACACCTCATAGATCATTTATGGGTCCTTGCTCATTTGCAGTCTTGATAAGTAATGATATTCTTAAGACCAAGATGAGGAAAATATACCATTGTGTGGATTGTAGTGTGTACTAAGCCTCCATTTAAAGACATGAGCTCAATCAAGCTGCTGTGTGTCATAAGGGTTTAAGAGTTAACACTGGACTAATTGTCCTATGAAGAAACTAAATGCTGGGACAACTCTGCTGGGTATAACAACTTATGGTACTCTGCCAGTAGCCACAGCATTTCTACTTCACAGTCTCTTATTTGCCCCTAATATTGTCACAGGCTTCCACTTTGATAAGTTAGCAAAACTAGAGCAGGTGCACAACTAAGTTCCTAAATTTGCTCATGGCAACTCTATGAGAATATATCACTGTTTGCACTGTCAGGACTAATCAATGGTATGATGCCCGTGCATTGGCCAGCAATGAAGGAGCCTCAGTCCTCACCACTAACACCAGTGAGGTGCATCCACATTGGGAAGGATAACAAATACACACACAGTAAAGTACAATTTTCCTTAAGAGCACACAGAGATCACAGTCAGTCTGGGGCTGGTCTCTCCCTTTTTCTTCAGATCCCCAATAAGACTCCCCGCTGGCACAGCTGTAGAGTGTAGATCTCAGCCTAGTGGTCAAGCTAAAACCTCCAGCACCCTCTCTGTCCAACGAGTGCTTCGTGTCCCTGCCCAAGTAGCTGACAACCACATACTTTCAGATATGAGTTATATACAAACACACAGGGGAAGGCTGGCACAGGTTCTCCAGCTATGCCCCTTCCTGCCAGGCTATAAGGCAGTAATCACTGCCACCAACCATTAATATCAGCTACTAATAAGGCCCTTATCAAAGGGTGTCCAATTATTACTGTGCAATATTATTATCCAACTGGTAACTGAACAGCAAAACATATTTGGGGTGGCTTGGACAGTATCACTATATACATGCAATGTACTCTAGAGATTAAATTATCTCTACATAAAACAGCCACAGTTGAAAGGTTTAAAAATATCATTGATAAATAATAAGAACACAAGACAATACTTCGTACTACACAGTGCTAGTCAAGAGTTCAGAGATCACAGGAAAATGCTTAAAATAATATAGTAGAATAGTTCTGACATCAATACAGAAAAAAACAGTTAGTCTAATCTTTATATCTCCTAGCTATATCTAAGAGAAAACAGAGTTCTAAAATAAACTTACATATAGAGCACAGGCAGAGTGTTGGTGAGTTGGATATTCTCAAGACAAATACAAAATGCTCTGAGTCTCTCTGTCCTTACATTAATAACACAGTACTACTGACTCATTTCAGATTACATCATTTCTGTCTGGTTCCCATGCTAACAGAAACCCAGAGTTAACAGCCCTTTTGATCTTGCACCTGGTCAGGAAGCTACAGTAATTAAAGACATTATACATGCAAATTCTAGCAATTAACTCTGGTCTCAAAACAATAGCAATAATTCTTTCATCCAGACATCTTGGCTCCAAGTTTGAGATCAAGAAATTATACAATGCTTGACTTATCAGCTTTCCTCCAGCAGAGTGCAATGTGGTTACATTTTTAAGTTCAATATTTAACAAAGAGAACAATAATGTGGCTTATATATTTACAAATGACAGAATTATCTACAAAATCCTATCTAGCTAGGCTGGCAGCCTTCACATATCTTCACAAATGGCTAGAATTAAAATAACACCAAACAATTGTTCAGTTAAAAAACACTCAGTCCATTGCATGCCAGAAGAGTAAATTCCCAACCATATAAGTATTTAATAGGAAATTTATCCTCAAAGCATAACCTCCACTATGACAGTTCACCTTCAACTCAGTCCTTCTCCTCTCATAATCAGTAAGGACACAGCATACTGCAAAATGATATCCTGCTTTCCCCATGGCAACTTTTCTAAAACTCACATTTAGGCAGACATTCAAAAAAAATTATTTGGATTAACTGGAAGTTAACTTGGATGATACCTGACTCTAACAAAACTTATCACTACTGACTTCCAAATAACTAAAAAACTGTTATTTGTGAGGATATGGTATTTCCCACTTTCTGGTTAAAGTTTGCCACAACACTCTTAGCCTTGTGACTCATAGACCTCTGATTGCTACATTCTGGCATTCTCAGACATCCCATATCTTACTCGTACATTTCCGATATACCATTTTTCGGTATAGAAATGTTATATGCATTATTCTGACTGGTCTATCTTCCCTTTGTTACTTTCTTGAATTCAGTTGTTGTGTCTTTCGGCTTTTTCCGGTTAGGGGTTGCCACAGCGGAACTCCGGTCCGCTAATGATTGGTAGTTGATTTTTACGTGCCGAGTTACCAGCTCTGACACACAACCTTCAAAGAAGGTACGCCCATTCACACATGTCTCCACGCAGAAGATGCTATAGCTGAGAATCGAACCAGACAGCGT